>NC_092806.1:99182922-99500038 GCF_040954645.1 Diabrotica undecimpunctata
CATTCCTGATTTTCCAACTAAAGAGACAGCTTTATCTGGGTGGCTTGTATCTGTGTCCCAATTAGATGACGAAAAGAAATCAGGGTCATTATGAAATGAAATTTCCGAACTAAATTTGTTTGCCATGCCTTTTCCAATTAATATTTTTGTTTTATTTTGCTTTCTCAATTCGTCATTTTTTTCAATTAGTTCAAATGTATCCTCATTTTCCGAAGATGTCGAGTCATAATCTACTAGTTTTGGAAAAACATTACAGATTCTTGTCTCAGGGTTTAACTTTGTACCGGTATTGTTAAAATAATTAATTAACGGCTGAAAATGTTCTTCTAAACCGCATTCCTGCTCGAATTGAACACCCACTGTCCCATTTGTACTATCACTACTTATTGGTACATTTGTTTCTTCTTGCATGGTAGTATGGTTACGATCATTTTCATAAGGACTCGAACTGTTAGAAGGCAATAAAATGGATTGATCTATTTGAATTACGTCTCCATTTACTAAATTAGTTTCTATAATAATATTTTCGGAGTTATGTAGGTTCTCACTTGAAATAATGGATATCGGCATAGACTGGATTGCTTCCTCAAAATAAACATTATTCCATTCATCATTTTGGTTAACAGCGGCCAAAATTCTTTTTGTTCTTGAACTAAGCATAGACATAATCTGAAAGTAACCAAACATTTATGTTTACAATGTTTAATAGCTTCTATGAAAATCAGTATAGAAACATGCAAGCAGTATTTCTCTAACTTTAACCGTTTTCTAGATATAAGAGTTTAGATTGATAATTTTACAATTTTTTACTTATTGTTTCATAAACAGTTTACATTTTATATTAAAATTCACAAACATTTTTAACAAAAAATTTAACAGAATTTTTTCTTAGGTTATGTCACAATAATTTGTAATAAATAAACGAAATTAAATATGAAATGGAGTTTTATATGTACATAATGTTAGTTAAGGTTTCAATATTTTTAAAATATAACTAAAAAATCACGTTTTTTGTTATAACTTACCTCAAATTAATAATTTAGTCGATTGTAGCACGAATCTGTCACTGTCGTAAGCCAAACACTGACTGCGAAAAACTGACGTAAGTAACAGAAACCGACCGGTACTTACGTTATTATGGCGGTAAACAACGTTTGCTTACATTATTATTATGGAAATAGTGCTAAAGTTGCGTTTCTTTTGCGGTTATGATTAAAACAATTCCGGACATACGTTTTTAAAATAGTTCAAAAACAAAGGTTTAAAATAATTCTAGGCTTACTACACTTTGGCAGTAGCTTCTTAACAATAATAGCGTTAGGTTAATGGAAAAACATGATTTTCGCCAAAAATGTCACTTACGTTACTTTGCCAAAAATGTATCGTTAGAATAATCAAAAGCTTCTCTAGGTCTGAAATTGTATCGTCTGATAAACATGGAAAACATGGTCAACAGGCAAAGATGATCCCTGAAATGATGGTGTCCCTAAAACATTTAAATTTTATACCCCATATAGAGAAATTATCAAAGGGCTAACACATCAAGAGATTTTATAGATGGCTGTTTATCCATTGCAAAAATACACAGACACTATAAAATGAAACAAGACGATTTAAGCCAGCCTGAAAACTATGACGTCTACGCCCACGTATTTAATACACGATTCAATAGTGATGTCTCTTTTTCCAACGAAAGACCAATGAGACTTGTGTGAATCACTTAAAAACGCGTCCAACGAAGAAAAAGGAAAATAACAATGTTAGTACAAGTCGCACCAAGAGGGTAAAGAACTAAGTAGAACTGAGAAAGCTTCAGACAAAGAAAAATCAAAAGAAAAAGGATCAAACATCAGCGTTTTACTATAAATCAAGATTACATTCCACAATGAATATAAATTCCTGTAGTTGGCTGTATACCATGTATCACAAAAATTTTTATTTAAAAAATTCCTTTATAAAAGGTATATTAATATAAAAACCCTAGCGGGCTACATCACAATGACAGGATGTTTTTGGAATAACTATTCCATCTCCACTAGCAACCCCAGTGGAGTACTACGTTCCCATGTGATCAATTTCTTTTATTACTTAATCATTATAGTTTTTAAATATTAAAAATGTAATTCCAAGTTAATCTTACTACATTTAAAGAGTTTTTACCCACATTTTTAGTGGCTTCAAATATGTAAATCCAGATAGCACTTATGATGGAATAGTTATTCCGAAAACGTTCTGTGATTGTGATGTAGCTCGATAGGGTATTTATATTAATATACCTTTTATAAAAAAATTTCTAAATAAAAATTTTTACAAAATTAAATTGTTTTATTTTACGATATCAGAAAAAAGCAATGACGAGATATTCCGGTGGTTCTGGCATGAAGGTCTGGGACAAAAAGGAGCAGTCGAAATTGGTTCATGTATCCTGACATTTCTTAAAAAAATCACTAATATACATCCTCAGTCTGACATCATTTTTTATTCCTATAACTGTCAGCAAAAAACAGATTTGTGCTTTCAATGTTTTACTACGCAATTAAGAAGGTTCAGTTAAATTCGATAACACACAAGTAGCTCATCCGAGATTATATACAAAACGAAGGTGATGTATTCCACAGTATCATCAAAAAGGCTATGAAAAGAGCTAAAAAGTCATAAAAGATATACGTTCTCGATTAAATTGTGTCGATTATTAGAAAAGTAAAGAAAAAAAAACGAATCCCTCTTATAGTACAAGAATTAAGTTACAATGACTTCATCGATCTAAAAATGCTTGCTAACAACATCGACTTCAACTGCCAGAAAAATATACGCGGTGAACAAATAAAATTGTCTGATATCAAAATGATTCAATTTAAGAAGGAAAGTAAAGGAGAGTGAAAGTGAAGTAAGAGTGAAAGAGAAGACGAGTGACAGGAGCAAGAACTATAGAAGATGTTACAAAAACTGCATACATTTCAAAAACTCCGATATCTGGAAACAAGAAAAGGGACCTAGAAAATTTATTATTAGGTAATATAATTCTTAAATATTACGAACCTTTTTTAATCGCTTGTTTTGAATTGTGAATGTTTTTGTTTTTTTTTAAAGTTGTTCAAAAAAACAAAAAATGTTATTTTTGGTAATTTTGAGTAGTGTTTGTGGTATGTTTTAAATATAATATATCATTTTAAGTAGTTTATATTATATACTGACCATAAAATTATATACCTAAATCTTTTTTTAAGTTTTTTTAATGTTACTATCGTAGACCAACTGAAACCGATTCAGAAACTATTTTAAAAATATTGGAAAAACAATGACGCAACTGGGAGGCTATTAAGTTCTGAGACCTGTGTAAACTCAAAAAGTTTATATTAGCACAAAACTAAGAGTGCCATCTAAAAGTAGACTAAGTTTACCATTAAAAAACATTATTTTAGTTTTAAAAACTTTCACTGGTTAACATTCTTGTAAAAATCTTTTTAAAAGTAAATTTTACAGCATTTTAGTAATGTGTACATGCCTCTATGTGTTTAGTAGTTGTAAATTGGTTATATTCTTTAGTGACTTTATTATATGTTACAAATGGTATCTACACAATTACCGTTATTTTCTTTGTAAATAAAGTTAGACACAGATGTTCAAAAACTTTTCTTTGGCCCTAAATCTATTAATGATTAGCAAAATCTCACTCTTTCGCCCGAACGATAAATTAATTATGCAAAAAGAACACTTTTATCCAATGTCGTTTACCTTCAAATTCTAATTGTTGGCTAGCGTGGTAATACGTAATGCTTTCCATTAATAATGGAAATATATACAACAGATGGATATCGAACGAGAAACAACTACTTGTTATCCTTAAAAATAGAATCCAGATTTCCTTAAGCATATTAATTTAGTCGTTAAAGTAAAAGTTGGTTATTTAGGAGAAGTTTAATGACCTGATCAAGGGTTACGAGGGTTGACGATTGCAAACACTGTTACATATATTATTAATTAGAATTTCTATTTAGTAAATAAGTGTTTATTATTAATTTTACACATAATGATAAATTCTTAAGGAAAAAAATTAGATCTAAATATTAAAAAGCAATAGAATTATATCGAATTATTAGTAAAAAAAGCATTCGAGAGTATGGCATATTTCTGATCTTTTTTGAAATATATGCACATCAATTAAAAACAAATACCCTTTTGATTAGGAGACAGCTAATAAAAAATAGTAATAAAAAATCAACGTTCATATGGCATTCTCATATGCTATGGCTATAAATGTTTTCTCACGCAATAATTTTAGGCCCCTAGTGCTCCATGAATGCTTCAATGAAATGCCGTCAAAAAGTCACTACATTTCCAGGAGTCAGATATTGGATCTGATTACAAACCTCTTTTGGAAGATATTAAACTAACGTTAAAATGAATCCAGCGACAAAAACCAAAAACCAATTTACTTAATGACGATAATTGACGATATAAGCATAAAACATAACATTAAAAAGAATTTAATAATAGAATAAAGAATATCAAAGAACAACTAGAAGCTAAAAATGAACTATGGAATGAATTTAACATTTTTTTTATTAAAATTGATAAAACAACGTCGACTTATAAATCGAATAAAACAGAGTATAGACCTCTGCAGAAAAGAATTAAAAGTGGGATAAAATAAGCCAAAGAAAAATGGATGAGAGAAAGGTGGTACGAAAGGTAGTATATCTGGGTACGTCTTATTTAATTTGCACAAAAAATTAAAAGAAATAAGCCACATAATTAAAAAACGAGCTTTATGTGTACTAGATGACAATAATAACAAAATTATACACCAAGTTTCTGAAGCTAATAAATGAAGATAACATAAAAGTAGTGGCAAAACTTTTTAATGTAATAGATAACACTGAAGTTATTCCCACAGTCTGGCTCAAGTCCATCTTTGTCGCAATACCTAAAAAACACAATACTAGAAAATGCTCACAATATCGATTAATTAGCGTAATGAGCCACACTATTAAGGTTTTGCTAAGAATACACCACAACAGAATTAGACACAAAATGCGAAGAAGATCTCGAAGATACCCATTTTGGTTTTAGAAATGCTATGGGAACTAGGGGGCGCGTTATACACTAAATATCCTAGTACAAAAATACCGTGATGAAAGAAAATATGTATCTGCATGCTTCGTGGACTTTGAAAAGGCATTCGATACAGTACAGCATATACAATTATTGCAGATGCTAAAAAATTTAGGAATAGATGACAAAGATATTCGTGACATGAAAAATCTGCACTTGAATTAAATTGCTATCGTAAAAATTTGAGATGACTACACTGGCGAAATCTCCATACAAGGAGGAGTCAGACAAGGTTGTATTTTTTCCCAACACTATTCAATGTTTACTCCGACCACTTATTTAAAAAGGCACTTGAGAGACAGCTATATCAAATAAAAATCCCAATAAAAATGAAACCCATTTCAGAAGTAGTATGCCATGGTCTTCAATCCATTTTAAACTCTTTTTTGATATATGACAACCTGCGCCGTCATGTTGGAAGACAAAATCTTCCGCTGATGTTAAACGGTGGTGATCGGTAAAAGAGATTCTTCTAAAATAATCAAATATTTGTCCGTGTTTACAATCTTATCGATAAAATGTAACTTTCCCACATCTTTAGATATCATGCTACCCCAGATCATGACAGATGCAGGAAATTTCACTTTTCTCTTCAGACAATCGGGATGAAGAAGTTCCTTTTTCCTGCGAATGACGCGACTCCTACTGTCTCTAACACACATTTCAAATCTGGACTCATCACTGCATTGTATTGAATCCCATTGCGACTGAGTCCAACCTTTATGCTCTTTTGACCATCTTGTTCTATTTTTCTTTTGTTGTAATGTTAAGTGGCTTTTTTCGTTAGCCTAAAATATAATGAAATTTATTAAAAACAATTAGTGCAAATTTTTTCAACTATAAAACTTAGTTCGTAAGTACCAAATCCTAATTTGTTGGCCTCTTAGTGACATGTTGATCCAGAAACCTGTCTTCCAATAACTTTTCTCCATAAAACGCTTAACTCCATATATTCTCCAGTCGTCAAAGACAAAAATTCCACTCAAACCTCTTAAAATCATATGAAGAAGATGAATTTTGCTGAAAATATCAATTTTAGGACGCTAAAAAGGATGCAAAAAAGTTTACTACTTTTACCCCCTGGCTTTCCCCTAAAACCCCCACGTAGAGGAAGGGAAACGGAAAAAAATCGATTTACCAATAATCTATACGCCATAGAAAAAAATATTTCATATAAAAAATGTTCTCTCAGAAACAACAATTGAAGTGATCGGCGATTTTAAGTGTCAGATACGCGCGCGAAATCAATGCTCAATTAAATTTGTATCAGCACGAAGATACAAATTAAATATCTTTTGATCCGAATATCCTATCGACAAACATCAAGATGCGTTTTAAACGTAAAAAGTACAGATTTCGTATACAATTTTTGTATTTAGCCGCAAATGAAATCAGTTTTTATAAAGGTGTTAAATAAATAAACATGACGTGATTTTTATCATTTTTTATTATTCTTATAAGAATAATACAGTGTATCCTTTTCATTGACCAGCCACTATAGATCTTGCATAACTAGAATCCAATCTTCAATACCTATAGCATGAAATTTTAGTTTTGAGTTTTGGCAACAATTTTGAGGCATTTGAAATATGCTTAAAAAACGCCGAATTTTAGTACGTTTTTCAAAAGTACTTAACTTATGCTATAAATTACACCCGTCTTCTTGGAAGCATTTACCGTGACGTGAGATTATTTGGTAGAACAAGTAAAACACACAAAAGGTAGAAAAGCTCCAGGACTCGATAATATACCAATTAAACTATTGAAGATAATTGATGAAGATAATATTGATGTCTTGTTAGACCTTTTTAACTCCATATACAAGACGGGACACAAACCCAAAGAATGGCTTCTCTCAACTTTTGTAACGATTCCAAAAATCACAAATGCTAAAGATTGCAATGACTATCGGACAATTGCATTAATGAGCCACACATTGAAAACCTTCCTTAAAATCATACATAACAGAATCCACATGACATTAGAACAAGAAATAAGTGATTCACGGATGGGTTTTAGAAAGGGTCTAGGAACTAGAGAAGCATTATTCGGAGTCAATGTTCTGACACAACGATGTCTGGATATAAATCAGGACATACATGCTTGCTTCATAGATTTTAAAAAAGCTTTTAATAGAGTTCAACATAAAAAGCTTTTAAGTATTCTTAGGACCAAAAACATAGATAGTAGAGATCTACAAATTATATCGAATCTGTATCAAAATCAGAAAGCAAGAATAAGAGTTGAAGGAGAACTGACAGAGGAAGTAAGTATACTTAGAGGAGTTCGATAAGGTTGCATACTTTCACCACTCTTATTCAACGTCTACAGTGAAGTGATATTTCAAGAAGCTTTATTGGATATTGTGGAAGGTATTTTGGTCAACAGAAATAGCAATAATAATATTAGATATGCGGACGATACGGTCATATTTGCAAGTGATATGGAAGATCTACAGTACATAATACAACATGTATACAATGCATGTGGAAGGTACGGACTGCAAATGAATCTCAAGAAAACGAAATCAATGATATTCTCAAAAAAAAAACACAAAATGTAGATAACCTGATCATCAATAATACAACGATCGAAAGAGTAACAACATATAAATATTTAGGAACGTGGCTAACCAAAGATGGAGATCAAACAAAAGAAATCAGATCTAGAATAGAAATGGCAAGAAACACGTTCATAAAATTAAAGAACTTACTTTGCAACCGTAACCTTAATCTAAAGATCCGCATAAGAATGCTACGTTGTTACGTTTTTTCTACTTTACTTTACGGCATGGAAGTGTGGACAATAAAACAGTCTGAAATCAAAAAATTAAACTCCTTTGAAATGTGGTGCTACAGGAGAATCCACAGAATATCGTTTACTAAAAAAGTAACTAATATAGAGGTGTTACAAAGAATGAAGAAAGAATGTGAAGTCATAAAAACTGTTAAAATTATAAAGATTCAATATCTGGGTCATATAATGAGGGGCGAGAAGTACGTATTACTTAGATTAATTATGCAAGGGAAAATACAAGGGAAAAGAAACCCAGGACGACGCAAAATATCCTGGTTAAGAAATTTGAGAGAGTGGTTCGGTTGCAGCTCATTAGAATTGTTCAGAAGCGCGGCCAATAAAATTAAAATAGCGATGATGATTTCCAACCTCCGATAGAAGGAACCTGAAGAAGAAGAAATTATTTGTAATATTAAAGTTTAAATTCTGAGTTTTTAAGTCTATTTCAAATGCCTCATATTTTATTTATAATATATTTATATATTAAATTTTATTGATCTCAAGAGAATCGTGAAAAATGGCAAAAATCGCCTAAAGTTTTTTTATTTAACACCTTTATAGAAACTTCACTCTTCACCTTTAAACGTATTTTAATTTTTGTCGATAGGATGCTCTGTTTAAAAAATATCGATTTTTTATCGTCCAGTTAATACAAATTTTATTTAACATAAATGAGTAACTGACAGTCAAAATCGCTGGTCGCTTCAAGCGTTGTTTCTAGGAAAACGGTTCATTCTACGCAAAAAGTAGTAATAAACATTTTTTTTCAAAATTATCTCAGCTTCATTTTTTATTTGAAACATTTTTTTACGGCTTACAGATTTTTTGAAAATCGATTTTTTTGCGTTTTTACCCATCTACGAGGGGTGTTTTACGGAGAAGTCCGGGGGTTAAAGTAGTAAACTTTTTTTCATCTTTTTTGGGGTCCTAAAATTGATATTCTTGGCAAAATTCAGCTTGTTCGTATGATTTTTAGGGGTCAAATCTCTGAAGACTGAACTAATAATTTGCTCGTCGATTTTTCACTATAATGCGTCTTAATGCCCTTCAATCTGCTTCAATTAATTTACTTTTATGTACATTTCTAGGGTTTGTGACGATCGATCCTGTATCTTCTGACTATATTTCTTACACTATTGCAACATATTCGCGATTTCAGAATTGTATTTTCCAGAATTAATAAATTGAAGAAATTTTCTCATCAATAACTTTACCTCGACCCGTTATACAATCTACGGCAAAAAGCTTTACAATACTACAAAATACATTTGACATTAACTGACAATATTATGGTATTGATCTCATTTTTCTATAGCTATCTCTGGATTTAACGTAATTATGAAAAAATCAACATACGTTGACATAAGTGAATGCATAGCCAGGATTTAGTGAATTTTTTTTTATTGTTAAAACTAAACAGTGAACGTCTAAATTATGGAATATTATCATTATTTCGAGAACCGTCGAGTTTTAAGGGAAATCCCGAAACAGGTCGATTTTTGTTATAAAATACCTATCTTATAACATACATGGAGTAGGGATGACGTCATCGGTGGGGGTGTAGTGACATAACCGTTAATTGTTTTAAATAGAAATTTACACATATCGTTTAAACGAGAATTTAATTCTCTATTTAACGACATTACATTACATTTTTAACTAACATATTTTTTTAAGGGTACAAAAACAATTTTTTTAATTTAAATTCAACTAAATTACAACTAATGATTTAATTCATAATGTACTTTAAAGTAACCAAATAATGCATAACAATTATTTTAAATTAAATTTTCGAAATGCCGTCCATCGGTTCCTACCATGACTTTCTGAAGTAAATACTTAAAAAAGCAAAAAAAAAGTAAAAATAATAATGAACACAAAAAGTTATCTCATAAACACTGAAACTTTTTGTAAATGTTAATTCAAGCAAGTGATCGTGGCATAGTTACTGTAATACTTATTGACGTAAATGTTTTGATTTTGTGAATTGTCATCAGTTGTTAATTGTAATCTTTACTTTTGAATAGTAAATTATGGCTCACCTAAATGAAACACGCATAGAAATATTAATTCTTAGTGGATGCGGAGATAACAAACAACACAGAACGAGGTATGCAATTTATTCAATGCAAAATATCCATAAACAGATCCATCAGCCAATCAACAGTAGGTAAAATAGTTCGAAAATTTGGAGAAACTGGGCACGTTAAATATATTCCAAATGCTGGGCATCCTAAAATTGAAGATAATGTGAAACTTGATATTGTATTAAATGTACATGACAATCCTTATAGTAGTTCAACACAAATGGGTAAATATGCTGGAGTTTCCCAACGATCGGTATTACGCATTTTAAAAAAAGAAAAATACCATCCCTACAAAATTCAACTACATCAGGAATTAAACGACGACGATCCCGATCGCCGTCTTCAATTTTCTGAAATTATGCAGGATTTATGTATCCACAATCCGCATTTCATCAATCAAATCCTTTTTTCCGATGATGCCACATTTTTTGTACATAGTACCGTTAATCAGAAGGTAAATGTCTGGACAGGGATCATTAATGACAGAATCATTGGCCCTTTTTTCTTTGAAGAAAATCTAACAGGACAACGTTATTTAACTTTTTTGAGAACTCAACTTATACCTACCTGCCCTTGCTAACATGTATCCAAATGGCAATAATCCAAATTTACCTAGTGAAAATATCTGGTTTCAACAAGATGGAGCCCCTTTGCATTACGCACCTGAAGTACGTCAATTTTTAAATCATTGCTTTCCCAGGAGGTGGATCGGAAGACGAGGTTTTATAGAGTTGCCAGCAAGGTCGCCAGATCTCTAGACTTCTTCCTGTGGGGTTACATAAAATCAAAATTTTACGTCAATAGACCCCAAAACTTACAAGACTTAAAAGATAGAATTAGGCATGAAATGAGTCTAATTACTCCAGAAGTCATCCGCAGTGTACTTGATGAATGTGTCCGTAGATTCGCATATTTTCAAGAAAACAATGGATGGGTTTCGAACATTTAATTTAAAATAATTATTATGCATAATTTGGTTATTTTAAAAAACATTATTAATTAAATCATTGGGTGTAATTTAGTTGAATTTAAATTAAAAAAAAATTGTTTTTGTACCCTTAAAAAAATATTTTAGTTAAAAATGTAATGTCGTTAAATAGAGAATTAAATTCTCGTGTAAATGAGGTGTCGCATTATACCGATTTCTATTTAAAAAATTAACAAATACGTCACGTACACGTACACCGGTGATATCATATCTACTTCATGTACGTTATAACATCGGTATTTTATAACAAAAATCGACCTGTTTCGGGATTTTACTTAAAACTCGACGGTTCTCGAAATAATGATAATATTCCATAATTTAGCCGTTTACTGAATAAAAAACCATAAAGGTAATGTTTTTAATAAATATTAATAAAAACGCCATATTTATTATTATAGGAACTTATAAAAACATGCAGAGTATAATTTGTTTCTGGTAATCGACTTAATATCAAATTTAACTTATTTTTTAGATATTATATCTAATTATTTTATTTGATTATTTTTATTACTTGGTGCTACTTATGTGTGATATTTGATTTTGCCATTTTGCCATGAATTTTACCATCTTTTATTTCTATTTGCATTCTTCCTCCTTGTTTTTAGAATATCCCGTTTCTATTTTTTGGGTTTTAAACATTTAAAAACGATGGCGCCCCTTCTTTTTTTGAAGAGTTGTTCTCTTCCTTATTTTATTTATTATTGTTGTTAAGTAGCTATTCTTTCTTTTGTTTGTCAACTCTATGAACGACGAACGACCCCGCCCACAATCTACCAGTACTATTCAATGGATCCTTCGAGCCACAGTGTACCGGTGTTCTAAGATTAATTCATCATAAGCTAGAGTACTAGGTATGGTACAAAGTCAAAGGGAAATAAGTACAATTATTGCACGTTGTAGAATCCAAAATGCGGATGAGAAATATGGATAAGTGAACTGATAGAACAAAATAAAATTGAGAATCAACTGATGGAGAAATTCTAGGTCTAACCACAATTGATGCCCAAATAAGTAAGTACAGGTGAAGAATGTTAAAGCACATTCAATAACAAACTTACCTTAACATATTTGGTATAAACATTTCAATAATATATAGAATATATACCAGAAATAAACTGCCATGCAAATAGCAAACCCATATAGTTTATTTATCAAGATCTCAATAAAATATTATAGCATGAGGTCGCACATGATTGAATCGTCATTTGTCAGTCAAATAATAACAAAAATAGCGATTTGCCAAAATAAAGTTAAACTATAAGTTGGAATGTTTGGATTGGAGAATATTTGAGTAACTGGGAGAAAACTTAGTATTAGCAATAAATATAATTGAAAAGATAGCAAAAATGTTTGTAAAATGTTAATGACAATTTCTTAATTTTTTTATCGAATGGTTACCATTTTCTCTAATATTTTTAGAAAGGATGTTTTTTAATTTTGAATGAATGAATAATTTATCTTAATGTTATCTATTTTTACCTTACAGATCTATCACCTGTTAAAATGCGACCATCCAATGGCGACACGACCACTATCGACGTCGATCACATGAACTTGACCAATACTAAAAATAAGAAAGTCGACGTTTCCGTCCAAACGTTACATATAGTACCTTATAGACTCCGGTTCGTTCCAGGAACGGATTGCGACGTAAAACTGAGTCCTTCCGAAAAGAGCTGTGCCCTTAAGTTAGCATGTTGCTGTAGATTATTTAGCCAATGGATTTTGTCGCAGATAGGATTGAGCATGATTTTAGTGATTTGGGCATTGCTTGGCGCGTATGCCTTTTTTAATACGGAAGGTAAGTGCTATCTTTTACTCTTGATAATAAAATCACGTAAATTACGTAAATTAATACGTAAATATTGTTTAATTATATTATTATTTAGCTTATGTAATAATTGTTTTAAAAATTGTGGTACATTACTTATTTGCCATCTTCACGTGATGTACCCAAAAAACTATTTATTAGGAAAACTGGTATAATATTTTTGAAATGATGAAAATAAATTTATGGTCAACGTCATTATAAGTGTCACAAAAAGAGGCCTGTTTAATTCCGGTTTCGTTGCAGCAGTTGCTATGAAGTTGATTATCAACTGGTCTATTATCGTTAAGATCTTTTTTTGTGTAGAAGATTGTTCGATACAATCTTAGACATTGTATTTTTTGTTAATCTGCTAACATGGTGCTTCAACTTTTTCTTCTTTTGGTTCGGTGGGAATCGGTGGACGTCGGTTTGGCTCTTTTTTCTTTCATACATTCTTACATACAAACATTTGGCAGTGTTTTCTTGTTTTCTTGTCTGTAACTTAGTGTACACTCAGGAGAAGCTTTTAGTGTCTCCATCTAAGTTGTTGGTAGTACTCTTTTTATTAAGGATATTATTGGTTTCGATTTCGTCTTTTTGATATATATATATATATATATATATATATATATATATATATATATATATATAGATATATATATATATATATATATATATATATATATATATATATATATATATATATATATATATATATATATATTATTATTATTAGCTCCTGCAGATCGTCGATGTTTTCAGCTAGAATCACAGTATCGTCGGCGTACCGTATATTGTTAAAGCTTTTAAACTTAAATCTTTTTGATCTTTTAAAGCTTCCCTAAATAGATTCTCAGAATACACGTTAAAGAGGGTGGGAGATAGTATACAGCCTTGTCTTACGCCTCGTTCAATACTGATTGGCTTTGACTCTCTGTTGTTGGTATTAATAATGGCTGTTTGGTTCCAGTAAAGTTTGGCAATAAGTTTAATGTCTTTCTCATCTAGTTGGATGCTCTGCAAGGCGGTAATTAGTCTGGTATGCTGAACGCGATCAAATGCCTTTTCAAAATCAATGAAGCACATATATACGGGTTTTCTTACCTCCCAACATCGTTGAAGGAGTGTTTGCATAGAAAATAGTGCTTCCCTAGTTCCAAGGCATCTCCGGAACCCGAACTGCTCTTGACTAATTATTTCTTCGCACTTGTTGTTAATTCGATTTAGAAGAATATGCAACAGTATTTTAACGGCATGGCTCATTAAACTAATGAGTCTACAGTCGCTACATTTCTTAACGTTTGGTTTCTTAGGTAGAGGAATAAAGATCGATTTTAACCAGTCCGATGGAATTTCACTGGTATCATATATTTGATTGAAAAGTACAGTGAGTTCTTTTATATTGTCATTTGAGAGTAATTTTAGCCATTCGCTGTATATTTGATCTGGTCCACTGGCTTTGTTGTTTTTGGCTTGGCTTTTTTCACTTCACCTTTTAAGATTGATGGTCCTGTATTTGCACTAAAGTTAGATAGTGATCCTCGATCATCCTTAAATAATGCTTTAATGTAGTTTTCTCATTCCTCCATTACTTCGTCTTCTAGGGATAGTGCATGACCTTCATTATTCGTTAATGTTATGGGTGTATTTCTTTTGTGTACTGTAACCTCTTTTATTTTCTTATGTGTGTAAAATTCGTCATGTTTTCGTTGCAATTCTTCTAGTTCCTTACATTTTGCTTGCATTCATAACTCTTTGGCTTCCCTGATTTTTCTTCGAATCAGATTATGCTTTCGTTTATACTCTGAGTTATTTCTATTTTTAACCTGTCTTCTTTCGTCCATCATTTCGATTATTTCATCTGTCATCCATGCTTGCTTTTTATAATGGGTGACAGTTCCACTTTGAGTTGCTGTATCGATGATACCATTCTTTATGTTATCCCATCTTTCTTCGACTGTTGGTACATTGTATACTTGTATGATGTTGTCTTGAATTTTTTCGTTCATTGTCTGTTCAAAGTGATATTTAAATTCTTCTTCTTTTAGATTTTGTCTATCGTATTTCTTTGTAATGGAAGGCTTTTGATTGTCTTTAATTTTAGGTTGATTCTAGATGCCAGTAAATTGTGATCGGTGGCTGCGTCGGCACTTGGATATGTCTTAGTACATTTACATGAGTTTCGAAATCTATTGTTAATCATGATATAATCTATTTGGTTACGCATTACACTACCATGGCCATCTCTCGGTGATATCCATGTATAGAGACGTCTTTTTGGTTGTTTAAAACATGTGTTGGTGATAACAAAGATTTCCTCTTGGCAGAACTCTACCAATCTATCACCTCTTTCGTTTCTTTCCCCAAGACCGAATCCTCCAGTAACACCGGGAATTATGTCTTCTCCTACTTTAGCGTTGAAGTCTCCCATTATTACACAAATTTCGTGTTTTTTGTGTTATTTAGTGCTTGCTTTAATACATGGTAAAATTCATTAATTTCGTTGTCTGTACTCTTACTTGTAGGGGCGCATACTTGTATTAAGTTTATATTAATCTTACTTTTAATAGTTATCATCATTATTCGCTCTGAAAGAGGAACAAATTTGTCAACCAGATTTTCAAGTCGTTCCTCGAGAATTATAGCAACACCATTTTCATGAACGTCATCCGTTTTTCCGGAGTAATAAGTAATATAACCTCCACTTTTTACAGTTCCCGATCCGGTCCATCTAGCTTCGCTAATTCCAAGGACTTGCAGGCCCAGACGTTTCATTTCGAGTTGTACATTTTTTGGCTTTCCTGATTGATATAAAGTTCTAACATTCCACGTAGCAATATGTTTTATTAATGATCTATTTTTATTTTTATTTTTCCCTCTGGAGATTCTTAGCACCCCTGTCCCATTAAAGGGACGCCGGAGACTCGGGGCCGTAGTATGATTTGTATTTGTCATGGAGCTTTTCTTGAGAGATTTAGTGCAGTAGTTTCCCATTCCGTTCTGCACCGCAGTATCACAGCCAGTTAAATCATTATGGGATTGCCGCCTGTGGGTGTCTGTCGTCAAACCTGCTAGATGTCGTTCTAACAGCCTTGATTCAGTAATGGCATCACTGCTGTCTAATGCCATGTCCTCAGTTGATCCGCGGGTACTGATTTGGCTAAGCCTTATTCGTACCTGCCCTGTATATCTGCAGGAACATTCCCTATCAGTCATTGGGACGCGCCGTGTCGGGGTTGAGGACATCCCCCGCCCAGTCTGTCATACGCAAAGTATTGAGAGGCTCCTACTCAATTCGAAGTCCCTCCTCTACGCAAGCTGAGACCGGCACTGTATATATATATATATATATATATATATATATATATATATATATATATATATATATATATATATATTATATCACATATATTATATATATATATATCATATATATATATATATATATATATAAATATATATATATATATATATATATATATATATATATATATATAACTGTTTTGGATGGGTTGGAGTCAATAATAGGGCTATTGGTTAACTATTTTTTTATTCTCGAGCTTTCAATTGTGTTTACAATTATTATCAAGAGCTAAAAAAGACAAAATACTTACAAGGTTGAACTAAAAAGAAAAAACAATTTTTGTTAACTTACCAAATAAAAATTAGTTTGGTAAGTAAAAATCACTGCTTACATGTTCAAAATATTTAATAAAAATGTTTTTATCTAATAAATGTTTCTCTGAAAAATTTTTTATAATTTTGAAAACATTTTTTTAATATAAGAATAATTGAATTTATAAATAAGTTCAAATAGCAATCAATTACAAATAGCCTCAATGTCATAAATGCCAACATAAAATTTTTATTTTTGACAATTATATTGCCAAAAGTAAAACTTCGTTTAAACATTCTTTTTTGTTTAGTAACAAAAAGAAGAAGATTTATTCACCCTTGATAGATGTCTGAAAGAATGTGACAGATATATGGAGAATTAAATATGACATTTTACAAGTTTTATATATAAATCATAAAGAAAGAATATAATTATAAATTTTGCTTAAATTTTGAATTTCAGATCTTTTGTTTAAACTCTTATCATTTTTGCTAATACAAACCATTTCCAAAAAAGTCCTTTTAAATTTATTACTTTCACTACATAAAATTTTAATGTTATCAAAATCCATAATATGGTCTTTATCGATTACATGTTCTGCCAAAGCACAAGATGGTTTTTTAATTCTGCAATCACTTTTGTGAGAAATAATGCGATTTGAAAGATTTCTTCCGGTCTCACCAACATATTCAGCCTCACACTAAGTACAACTAATGCTGTATACTAAATTCGTTTTTTCAAATTTGTCTATAGGATATTTAGTTTTAGAATATAAAGATGAAATAGTTTTGATGTTCTTTGTTGCTATTTTTATATTGTCAATAACCTTTAGTGTTTGTATTAATTTAGGTGTTAATGATGGTATAAAAGGTAGTGAATGATAATAGATGTTCTGATTGTTAGATACAATGTTTTAAGATTGAGCAAAAAATGGTGTTAAATTATTTATATTACCAATATTAGAAAAAAGCATCCTATGTAGCATATCTGGAGGATAAGAGTTTTCAATTAGAATATTTTTTAATAACTGAAGATCTTCCTGTAGATAATCTGGATGAGAAAGTTTTAAAACACGTTCTTTTAATCCTGTTATAAGGTTCATTTTCATCTTATTTGGATGGTGAGAGTAATAGCTTATAAATCTATTACTACATATGGGTTTTCTGAACCATCTGGTTTTCAACATATTGTCTGTATTTCTTACAATTCTCATGTCAAGGAATGGTAGAGAATTATCTACCTCTTCCTCAACTGTGAATTGTATATGTTGATTATGACTGTTGAAAATGTTGACTGTTTCATGAATTTTGTGTTTAGGAAGTGCCAAAACTAAATCATCTACATATCTCTTAATAAAAGGAATGAAAAAAGTGCAATTACTGATACAATCACTGATAACATCATCCATGACATAGCTACTTAGAATGGGTGAAAAACTAGATCCCATAGGACTACCAAAAATTTGTTTATAAAATACACCATTAAATATAAAAATATTAGAATCAAAAACAAAGTTGATAAGTGTTTTGAAATGTAATAAGTCAATATTAGTGTGTTGTGAAATCTCATTCCAATGTTTTTCAACACTACTTATGATTAAATCTAAAGGCAAATTAGTAAAAAGAGATGTTACATCAAAACTAACTAAAACATAATTTTGTGGTAATTGAAAATTATTAATGAAAGAACTAAAATCAAATGAATCTTTAATGTAAAAATTGTTGTTTAAATTATAAGCATTAGTTAAGATGTCAGTGAGGAGCTGTGCTATTGGTCCATTAGGAGGGCATAAAGATGAAACAATTGGTCTCATAGATAAAGTTGGTTTATGTATTTTTGGCAGAGCATAGAACCGTGGAGCAATAGAATTATAAATTTTGAGCTCTTTTGCTTTTTTATTATCAATAAATTTCTTTATGTTTAATTTAGATACTAGACAATTTGCTTTTTGTTGCAAAGTACAAACAGAACTCCTTCCAAGTGTAGTGTAATACTTAGTATCATTTAAGAGTTCTCCAGTTTTTTGTAGATAATCCTCTTTGTACATTACAACAGTTACGTTACCTTTATCGCTTTTAACAATATAAATTTCAGGATGGTTTTTAAGAAAAAGTTTAGTTTGCATATAGTATTTATTTAAAAAATGATCTTTGACTTCTTTATGGAAAAAGATTTGGAAGGACATAAAGAAAATTTAGGTTCTAATGCTAAAAATTTTTTAATTTCAAAAGGAAAATGAATAGATGTTAGATTTTTAAACCATTTTTCTTGAAATTTTATCTTATCAAAAGCTTCTATTTTTAATTTATTGAACTTATTAATTTGTATTTTTTTGATTTTATGAAATTCTGTGTTGTATTTAATTCTTTGTCTACGATTAAATTCATTAAATGTGTGGAAATTTAAGATATTGTAGGCCTTGGTACGTAACTCATGTAATTTTCTTTCAAAAAAGTTTCTATCAGCAAAAGCGATTTTAATTTCTAAATTAATAATATTTCTTCCAAACCTGTCACATAATTTCCAAGCATCAAACGTTATTACAAACTTTTTGCATAAAGAAGTCAAAGATCATTTTTTAAATAAATACTATATGCAAACTAAACTTTTTCTTAAAAACCATCCTGAAATTTATATTGTTAAAAGCGATAAAGGTAACGTAACTGTTGTAATGTACAAAGAGGATTATCTACAAAAAACTGGAGAACTCTTAAATGATACTAAGTATTACACTACACTTGGAAGGAGTCCTGTTTGTACTTTGCAACAAAAAGCAAATTGTCTAGTATCTAAATTAAACATAAAGAAATTTATTGATAATAAAAAAGCAAAAGAGCTCAAAATTTATAATTCTATTGCTCCACGGTTCTATGCTCTGCCAAAAATACATAAACCAACTTTATCTATGAGACCAATTGTTTCATCTTTATGCCCTCCTAATGGACCAATAGCACAGCTCCTCACTGACATCTTAACTAATGCTTATAATTTAAACAACAATTTTTACATTAAAGATTCATTTGATTTTAGTTCTTTCATTAATAATTTCCAATTACCACAAAATTATGTTTTAGTTAGTTTTGATGTAACATCTCTTTTTACTAATTTGCCTTTAGATTTAATCATAAGTAGTGTTGAAAAACATTGGAATGAGATTTCACAACACACTAATATTGACTTATTACATTTCAAAACACTTATCAACTTTGTTTTTGATTCTAATATTTTTATATTTAATGGTGTATTTTATAAACAAATTTTTGGTAGTCCTATGGGATCTAGTTTTTCACCCATTCTAAGTAGCTATGTCATGGATGATGTTATCAGTGATTGTATCAGTAATTGCACTTTTTTCATTCCTTTTATTAAGAGATATGTAGATGATTTAGTTTTGGCACTTCCTAAACACAAAATTCATGAAACAGTCAACATTTTCAACAGTCATAATCAACATATACAATTCACAGTTGAGGAAGAGGTAGATAATTCTCTACCATTCCTTGACATGAGAATTGTAAGAAATACAGACAATATGTTGAAAACCAGATGGTTCAGAAAACCCATATGTAGTAATAGATTTATAAGCTATTACTCTCACCATCCAAATAAGATGAAAATGAACCTTATAACAGGATTAAAAGAACGTGTTTTAAAACTTTCTCATCCAGATTATCTACAGGAAGATCTTCAGTTATTAAAAAATATTCTAATTGAAAACTCTTATCCTCCAGATATGCTACATAGGATGCTTTTTTCTAATATTGGTAATATAAATAATTTAACACCATTTTTTGCTCAATCTCAAAACATTGTATCTAACAATCAGAACATCTATTATCATTCACTACCTTTTATACCATCATTAACACCTAAATTAATACAAACACTAAAGGTTATTGACAATATAAAAATAGCAACAAAGAACATCAAAACTATTTCATCTTTATATTCTAAAACTAAATATCCTATAGACAAATTTGAAAAAACGAATTTAGTATACAGCATTAGTTGTACTCAGTGTGAGGCTGAATATGTTGGTGAGACCGGAAGAAATCTTTCAAATCGCATTATTTCTCACAAAAGTGATTGCAGAATTAAAAAACCATCTTGTGCTTTGGCAGAACATGTAATCGATAAAGACCATATTATGGATTTTGATAACATTAAAATTTTATGTAGTGAAAGTAATAAATTTAAAAGGACTTTTTTGGAAATGGTTTGTATTAGCAAAAATGATAAGAGTTTAAACAAAAGATCTGAAATTCAAAATTTAAGCAAAATTTATAATTATATTCTTTCTTTATGATTTATATATAAAACTTGTAAAATGTCATATTTAATTCTCCATATATCTGTCACATTCTTTCAGACATCTATCAAGGGTGAATAAATCTTCTTCTTTTTGTTACTAAACAAAAAAGAATGTTTAAACGAAGTTTTACTTTTGGCAATATAATTGTCAAAAATAAAAATTTTATGTTGGCATTTATGACATTGAGGCTATTTGTAATTGATTGCTATTTGAACTTATTTATAAATTCAATTATTCTTATATTAAAAAAATGTTTTCAAAATTATAAAAAATTTTTCAGAGAAACATTTATTAGATAAAAACATTTTTATTAAATATTTTGAACATGTAAGCAGTGATTTTTACTTACCAAACTAATTTTTATTTGGTAAGTTAACAAAAATTGTTTTTTCTTTTTAGTTCAACCTTGTAAGTATTTTGTCTTTTTTAGCTCTTGATAATAATTGTAAACACAATTGAAAGCTCGAGAATAAAAAAATAGTTAACCAATAGCCCTATTATTGACTCCAACCCATCCAAAACAGTTATATATTTGTTCCAAACGAGTCACAAGTACTTCTTATTTTTTTTTTTTTATATATATATATATATATATATATATATATATTCAAGGATTCACTGCACTGCCTTCCCTCACTCAACCGGTTCCATCTTTCTCTGTTGTCCCATTCTCCATCGTTTAGACCTCTCTTACTCATGACGTCGTTTACTTCGTTCCTCCAGGATTTTCGGGGTCGACATCTCTTCCTCCTTCCTATGGGGCTCCATTCGGTTATTCTCTTTATCCATCTGCTGTCGCTAGTTCTTTTTACATGTCCATACCACTTTAGTTTTTTTGTTCTATATATACATATACTATATATTAGTATGTCTGTTTCTATTGATGTTCCTTGCTTTATTTCGTCATTACTTCTGCTATCCATTCTTGTTACTCTGCAGCATCTTCGCAGGCATTCCATGTCTGTTGCTACTATCTTACTGCTGTTTTTCTTGTTTATGATCCAATTTTCAGCCCCATATATCATAATACGTCGCACTAATGTTTTATAAATCTGTGTTTTTGTCTTCATATTTAGGTGTCTATCCCATTATACTGAGTTAAGTTGTCTGATTGCTGTTCTCGTTTGTCCTAATCTTTGTGTAATTTCTTCCTCTGTTGTTGCCTTTTTCGTGATTATAAACCCCAAGTATTTGAATTTATTCTTTCCTTTATTGTTACGTTGTCATCAATCTGTAAATCTTCTATGTCTTCTTCGCTTGTAGATAGGTACTCTGTTTTCGCGAAGTTAATATCTAGGCCAGCCTTGGTATATTCTTCTTGTAGTTTCTTCATCATGTAGCTGAGGTCGTCTTGGTCTTGTGCAATCACTACTTGATCGTCTGCAAAGCTTAACGTATATAGGTATTCGTTCCGTACCGGTACTCCCCTGCCTTCGCATTTTCTTTTCCATGTAGTCAAGGCTTTCTCTAAGTATATTTTGATTAGGGTTGGAGATGTGGAACAATCCTGCAGGAGCCCTCTTTTGTTGTGGTAAAGTCTCCTATGATTCTTGTTCCCATTTTAATGGACACTTTATTTTTTTTATACAGAGCTTTTGTAGCTTCTATGAGTTCCGTCTGTATTTCTAATTTCTACATTGCCTCCCATAGTTCTCACCTTGGTACAGAGTCATACGCCTTTCTCAGGTCCACAAATTTTAAATGTATATCTCTATTTTTTGCTTTTTTCTTTTTCAACAGTTATTCCAGTGTGTATATGTGATCTATGTATAATCTTTCAGTCGTAAAGCCTGCCTGGTCCTCCCCGATTTCGCTTTATATCGCTTGCTCTATCTTTTTTCGCAGTATCTTCCCATATAATCTTCCTATTGATGACATAACGCTTACTTCTCTGTAGTTTTCGCATCGTTTTCTATCTTCTTTCTTAAATATAGATGTCATATTCGCTCCGTCCATTTCTTTGGGTGCTGTTCTCCATTTATGGCTTTCTGAAATATCTATTGTATCATCCAGTGTAATGTTTTTGATTCGTATTTTATAAGCTCAGGTAAGATACCTCCAGGTCCCGCTGCTTTCTTGTTTTTGATTGCTTTTATCGCCGCTCTCATTTCCCTATCTATTATTTCTATTTCTTGTTTTGGGGATCTGCTTCGTCTTCGCCTGTTTTCTTTTCCAATGAATTGTGGTCTTTGTTCTGTTAACAGTTCGTTGTAATAGTCTTTCCATTCTTTTTCCTGTATATTTCCCAATTTAATTTTTTCTTTTGAGTTTTGTTTCAATCCTCTCAGTGCTTTCCATGACTCCGAAGTTCTTGTACCTCCTATGCATGTTTCAATATTTAAGCAGGTTGTTTCTTATTCTTCATTCTTTTGTTGTGTTGTTTGTTTTGTCTCTTCTCTATTTTTTCTCTATATTCTTTATAAACTTTATCGTTATTTGTAGTCAGCCAGTTTCTGTAAAGTTGCTTTTTTTCTTCAATTATTTTTTTTTGTTGGTTCATTTATTTCATAATAGTGCTGTTTATTTGTTATATGTTCTTTTTCTTTAAGGGCTTCGAATGCTGCTTGTTTTATACTCGCCTTTATATGCTCGTATATTTCTTCTATGTTGCCGTATCTAACCTGAATAACCTGAACTCAACTTGTTTATATTTTACCTATAAAGTATTTTATATTTTACCCATAGTTTAATTTTACCTGTAAGTTATAGGATATTTGTCATAAGTTTTTTAGGATTTCTTGGCTGAGACGGTAATCTCTTTGTCACTGCTAACAAAATGCCCTGTATTGTCTTTTGACTTATGTTATCGGCAATAATTTCTAGAAACTCATCTTGTATTTTATGTGGGAAATACAAGAGCTGCCCTTTCTTATGTCATTTACTACTTTGTTGAAGATGGACATTGTAATGCGGTATAAATTCTATTGTGTACAAGAACTTTTCATTGAATGGATCACTGAAACTACAGTCTTCTTTAGTTTCTTGAAATAGACTATCTAGTTTTGTAAGAAATAGAATAACATACTTAATGGATCTACTTTTGGAGTTCTGTATCAATACTTTCCTTTCCTTCACAAGATTATAAAGTTTTTCACGAATAAAGGCAAAGTTTGCAGTTATATGAATTTTAATGTTCAGGCAACTTTCCTTGAGTTTTTTGCAATTATAAGTCATTTTTTTTCTTTAACTAATTGATTTGATACTAGGTCTGAAAATAGTCTATATGGAACATAATATACAGCTTTATTATCATCACTATAGTTTAGCCATAGCCTATTTACATTTTCTTTATTTTTGAAAACTTTATAAAACCAATCTTTGGTTAAATTATGTCATTATCTGCTGTTATTACTTAAATTTAACTTAATAAGATGTTCGGGTCTGATTTTTGTTATGTACTTTTTGAAACATTTTGTTAGCCTTTTTAAATGTAAAAATATTTGTGGGCATAAACCAGAATCCCTAAATTATAAGAGGAACTTAAACGCTTCTTAAAGACCAGTTATAGGGTCTGGCCGAGATAATATAATTCATCTTCATTTGCTCCATCAGTAGGGGGCAGTTAATTGCAAATTTCGACATGTTGATTATTTAGTGCCTTGTTCTTTACCATTAGTGTCATCTAAAATATTAAACGCCCTGATAAAGCTTAATTACAGCACATCGCTTTTTTTGTATTTGCCAAGTATCCCATACTCGGCACCTCTAAGTCCTTTTCTGCTATCCAGCTCAAGGTGTACTAAACAATTATTTTTTCCAAATACTCATAAAGGTACGTTAGTAATAATAGCTCAAGCAAACAATAGAAATGAATCCAGTTTGATAAATTTTGCTGGCTGATGCGATGTGAAAGCATCAAATCGTCAAACTACTTGTCATGTAGAAGCCCCAGATAAAGACACCTGCATGATATTCTACCATGATATCGGCATAACAATCAATAAATGTCAGTTTCCCATGGCAAACTTAGAGAAAATCGAGATATACCTATTAGAACTTTGTCATAACCTTATACCAGCATCGGTTATTACGTCATAATTCTCAAATCAAAATATTTCGAAAACAGTACACAGTATCGAGTTTTACGAAGAGTGTTGCTACGTCGCTGATAGCAAACAAGTTCTAATTTCATAAGATCTACCAAAGTAACTTTCTCCGAGCAAATTCCTAAGAAATCGCTAGTATAAAGCATTCAAAATCTGTTTTTAACCATTGAAAACTGGTACCTAGAAAATCCTCGGTTAGCAATCATTCAAAAGGAGGTTTTAGCTTCTTCTTCTTCTTCTTCTTAGTCGTTGACCTGATGCAGGTATCGTGATATCATGAAGCTATTAGCTAAATTTCCCAATTTTCCTCCACGTTTTTCTATTTTCTGCCATTCTAGCACATTCTGACAACGGAGCGCCAATGGTAGTAACAATATGGTCCGTGTATCGTGTGGGAGATCTACCTCTATTTCTTTTGCCTTCTACTTTTCCCTGAATGGTAAGTTTTTCAAGACCATTTCTTCGAAGCACATATCCAAAATAGCTTATTATTTGTTCTGATATTTGTGTTCTTAGTCTTTTCTTTATGTTTAGCTAGTCCAGTATGGATTCATTTGTTCTTTGGGCCAGCCATGGTATTCTCAGCATTCGTCTTCAGCAGTTCATCTCAAATACATCTATGTTCTTTTTGTCTTTCTCAGTAAGGGTCCAGCATTCCGATGCATAAGTAAAAACTGGAAAAACTAGACTTCTTACTAGTCTCATTTTTGTATCGGTAGTTATTTCATGGGGTTCCAAATTTTTGTTAATTTTCCCATAGCACTTTTTGCGATTGCTGACCGCCGCTTTATTTCTTCAGTACAGCCTCCTTTGTTGGTTATTAATGAGCCCAGATACACAAATTTATCTACAACAGCGATATTGTTTATCATGACCAGATGATTTTGATTGTTGTTAGCTCTGTCAATTATCATGATTCTCGTTTTATCTCTGTTTATTTTAAGGCCCATCGTTAAGCTTACGTCTTCTATCCGTTGTAGCAGGTGAATCAATTCAGCTTCAGAACTAGCGAGGATAGTAGTCAGATGCAGATGATACCATCTGCATATCTCAAGTTGCAAATCTTCTTCCCGCCAATGGTGATGCCACCGTTCCAGTCCTCAGTAGCTTTCCGCATTATCCATTCACCATAGATGTTAAATAGAATTGGGCTTAGTATGCAGCCTTGTCTCACGCCCTTTGTGACCCTGAAACTATCGGTTAGTTCCCCATTTATTCTAACTCTGGCATAATTGTTATTGTACAGGCTCTTAATTAGCAGTATCAGATGATTGGGGACTCCCATTTCAGACAAAACCTGCCACATTTTACACCAGTTGACCAAATCGAAAGCTTTACTATAATCTATGAAGCACAAATATGTTGTGATGTTGAATTCTCTGGATTTTTCTACAATCTGCCGAACGTTTAAAATTTGTTCTCTAGTACCACGTCTGGGGACGAAACCTGCTTGTTCCTCCGCAATGTTAGGTAGTAAAAAGGGCTTTATCCTCTCGAGAATTATGTGTAAGAGTATCATACTGCAATGCGCAATTAGAGCAATTGTGCGATAGTTGCTACATAAATCTTTCGCTCCCTTTTTATGTATGGGAATATATAGTGATTGTGTCCATTCCTCAGGCCATTTACCTGTCTCTCACACTCTTTGACAAATTTGATGTATTATATCCACTCCAACGTCATCTAGGGCCCAAATCATTTCAATAGGTATGTTATCTGGACCGGCAGCTTTCTGACTTTTTTGCCTCATAATTGCTGCTTCAACTTCACTTTTGAGTACGTCAGGTTCCGTCACAAAACTGGCATCTTCTTGTTGTGATGTGAGGTTTTAGCTAATTAATAGAAATTTCGAAGAAATTTTCTCTGACACAGGGGTTTTAGTAGTCAGTGTCAATGGTATTCCAGCTTAGCTGGTCGCGTCTTGGTTAGAGTTTTCAACTCTCGCATATTAGTTAGCGTCACTTTAGTCTTCGATTAAAGGGGTCGACGCATTTCTGGTTTAAGAGTTTTAGACTCTCGCGTATTATGTACGCCTAGTTATTGTTCTATAGCTTATAGGTTAAATGCTACATGTTTTACAAACGCTCATTATTAATCAAGAATACTAATACTGAAGGAAACGTCCTTGGTTCATGTGACAATTTTATTAGTAACATATTTAAACTGTAACAGGTCTCTCGTGTGATATTTCGCATATTCGTGTAAATTGGACAGTGATTGGCGGTTTAGATATAAAAACATTGCGCTAATACTTTGGTTAGATCTTAACTTAGTTGTAGTAACAAAGTTAATCATTAAATTACGTATTATTTAATGCTTGTGTTCTTATTTCCTACGTTAGAGTGTGGTCCATCGAATTGTAACTAATGACATTACTCAATACGCTCTAAATGATAGTAAGATCGCCAGTCTAGTTTGTGGTACAAATCTTCCATTTGATTCTACCAAAGAGTAACTTTTTGGTGTAAAATTGTATGATGTTTAAGATCACTTAAAATTTTAATTAATTATTCTACCTTTAAAAAAGTTATGCTGAATATCACTTGGAAGAACCCTGTAACTAGCGCGCTCTATGAGAGTCAGATATAAAAACAAATTCATAGATTGTATCAGCTTCCGAAACATATTCTTATAAAATTGTATTACAATGCTGCCGGTAGTTTTCGCAAAATCATAAAAAATTTGTATCATTTTTTTAACGCCGTTTATCTTGAAAACTAATTGCGTTACAATAATTTTTTCACTAAGCAAACGCCAATTATTTTTTAGTTTTTTACCAATCCTAGAGACGGTGTTCACTTTTTTTAAAACACACTTTATAAAAAACGTTTATCTCAGTATGTACGCCTACAGCGTCTTCAATGGACAGGCCAGGGTTTAAATTGGGCTGTGGAGCCATAGGATGAAAGGAGAATGGGTGTACATATATATATATATATATATATATATATATATATATATATATATATATATATATATATATATATATATATATGTATATATATAGATATATATATATATATATATATATATATATATATATATATATATATAGATATATATATATATAATATATATATAATATATATATATATATATATATATATATATATATATATATATATATATATATATATATATAGTTATATATACATATTAAGGTAAAATGTAATGGCATTTCTCGCAAAACGGGAAAACAGAAAACAAAATAGGTATAGCGATGGAAGGCAACCGTATATACGTATTTCTGACTATTGGTCGTCTTCAGTACGGTGCAGCCAAGTTATTATTCCAAAATAGATAGTTCCTTTTGCCGACGTAGAAATCACCCAAAAGTGATAAGCAGTTATCAGCACCTAATTCAATTAAGTAGCGAGTTTTACAGAAATGACATCCGTCCTTCCTATAATTGTGATTATAACCTAGTAGAATTACATATCCCTTACTTTTATCTAAATATTGAATCACATAAATACATTTAATATTAATGCGTTTATTAACTAAACAATTATAAAAAGATGGCCCGAATCAGATTGTATTTATACAACTGGATCCAATTTTGACCAATCTACAGGATGCGCTTTTTACCATTCAAATCAAAATATTTTCAAAAAATTTAAACTGTCAAGTCAGATGTCTATTCACACTGCAGAACTCATTGCAATTCTTCAGACTTTGAGGCATATTAGTGCCCATCACAAGAGTAAGTTTGTTATATTAACAGATAGCAAAAGTTTAGTAGACACAATAATACAAACTAAATTATCAAGCTCTTCATCAGTAGGGATTATAAAAATTTTAGAAGCGATCCAGGCACTTACGAATAAAGATAAACAAATTTCTTTGGTTTGAATTAAGGCCCATTATGGAATTTACGCAAATAAAATTGTATCTATGAAAATGATAATTTTAATAAAATTTTGAGCTGGCTAATTAGTCTAAACCAAGGTCATTAATCTAAACATATATATATATATATATATATATATATATATATATATATATATATATATATACAGCCAAGTTAGAAAAGAAGCAGTTAACTTGGGAAAAGATCACTACAGAAGGAGTACTACCAATTTTTTGGCATTAGAGTTAGAAGACCCTGATGGTTTCCAGGGCAACAACTAACTATAACCACGGAGGAAGCTACAGGTACCTGAGAAAGGTTAATGCGAGTCAATAATATCAGTAAAATGTAATTGCATGTCTCGCAAAACAGGAAAACAGAAAATAAATTAGTCAGAAATGCGTAGAATCGATATACCTATTTTGTTTTCCTGTTTTGCGAGACATGCCATTACATTTTACTTTTATTATTTATTTACTCACATTAACCTTTTCTTTATATAATATATATATATATATATATATATATATATATATATATATATATATTTTATATAAGGTTAATGCGACATATTTATTTATATATAAGTATTGGTAATATTGTATCATAGAAAATATTGATTACTGGCTTAGTCAGACTATTAATGTTAGTATTTACTTTAAAGTTGTACAACTTTTGATAAAAGGATCCCTAATTACCTATTTTGTTAAAATTTCATAACAAGAAAAGATAAATATTTAACGGTATAAACTTGTTTAAATAAATTACTTTTTAATGTCGCTATTCGATATGTAGGTATTACAATTAAATGTATTTTTCATGATTCTTCTTTTGCCGACCCTTACAGGATCTTTTCTAGAAATATTGAGAAACTAGGGGGTCCACACATTTTCTTATCAAAAATTTGCAATCAGAAAACAAATTAATACAATACAAAAGCAATAATAATAATGTTCTGAAACTACTTTCTTGTTGCATGCCCAGTTTAAATATTGCTTATTTGGGATTAAACCACAAATATATCTTCCAAAATCAAAAAAGGACATAACCTGATAACCAACAACTTGGTTACACATGTTCGCAGAATACTTTAAATATATATCTTTATCTTTTAAATACATTTAAATTTATTTACATTTTAAACTACTAAAGGTTTACATTTCGACTTCCACTCAGGAAATCGTTTTTAAAAAAATCGGTTGCCTGTAAAGTCGGTTTTACGGGCGAAGATTTTACGTGACAACGTCTTTTTCTCGGTAGAATATTTATTGATATGAATATTATTAAATTGCACAATAGGAACAAGGAATTGAATGAAAATAAGAATTGCATTACCGATTTATTAGGTATTTTATATATTATTTATATTTTATATATTATATTTTTATATATTATTTTATATATTATTTATTTTATATTATATTATTGATCATATTATTTTCTACAAAATTTATTTGAAAATTTTTTCGATATATCAATTAGTTGCGGAGATATCGATCATTGAAGTTATTGTTTGCTACCAGTATTTTATATATTTATTTTTTTCAGTTATAAAAAATTACTATTTCCAATTGTGTCTACCAAGTACAGATAATGTTATGTGACGTTCACTTCTGATTATATATATTTTAATATTTTTAATTTTAAAGAATCAATTTGAAAATCAAAACACTTATTCAGATCGAAGGTTCAAATTTTTGCTAAATAAATTTGAAATTAATTAAAATTTGTAAATGTAAATGGTAAAGTTGAAAATTAAAATATTTACTAAAATTGGAATTTGAAATTCTTGCTAAACACAGTTAAATTCTAACTCCGCGCGTGGTGATTGGTCGGTTTAGTTCGTTTGTTTGGTCCCCCTGTTTTGACAGGTTAGAAGTTATAATTTGTTATTTTAAATGTTTGACTAGCAATACGCGCTATTTCTTCTCAATCGACTGAATTACGATTGATTGCAGAGTGATTTAAACTAATAATTTACTTAACACTATCAACATTTGTCAATAGTATGACATAACCCATAAACTCAGTTTCTCAACTTTTGTGTCAATCTAACAATTAATCAATCAATCATAGTTTACGATAATGAAATATTAGTGTACAATTATTTACCTTTATTGTTGTAGTTGTTGTAAATGACGAATCTAAGCACTCCACATTTTCACTACAGACACAGCTGACGATACTTTCAACGATTTTCAACTTTAGCGATTCAACGCGCCTAATTCTCTAGTGCCGCGCGCAGCGGACCGATCATGTTTGAGTGGGAGAGAGACGCAAGGCATTCGCCGGTCCGGCGGGCCTCTCTCTCGTTCGGCGACTCACTGTAACAGACGTGAGCGGGCGTTACACTTTTTCTTAAATGACTCCGAGCCACAACCTAATTTAAGACGTTGTCACGTCAAAAGATTATTTTAAACAGCAATAATACTTTTACAAATTAAAATATAGCCCTAAACTATATTAACATAGTAAATAACGTAGCTAAAATATGATAACTTTTACTCGTCTCCGAACCAGACATCATCGTGACAACCAAAAAAATATTTGGTGGTATTTGTGAAGTGATAAATGGAAGAAACTGTAAAAACGTGATCGCTTATAAAAATATATAGCAAAAAAAAATTAGTGAGAAAACATTAGAATACAAAAAATCTGCCTACGTGTGCTTCGTTGATCTGACTAAAGCATTTGACTGCATTAGATTAAAAGATGGCTTAAAATTACTATATAAAAACAGTCCAACAGAATGGTAAAGAAAATTAAAGATAATAAAACTAATAACAAAACTAAAATTAAACTCAAAAATTAACTATCATGAAAAGTAGATATCAACTCGAGACTCCAATAGGGAGATAGTTCAAGTCCATTTTAAAGCAATAAAAGGATTTATCAATTTGGGGTATCTAGTGAAACTGGTGTTTTTTTTTGTTTACTAGATGGCAGTTTTTGTTTTAAATGAAGAGATAATTTAGGTAAAAACTAAATAAATAAATCGATGGAGTATTAGGAATTATTTACTTATCTGAACCCTTCTATCGTAAGTGCAGAGGTAATTATTTTTACACAAGGAAACTAAATACCTTTAGCTGGCTGTATACCATGTATCACAAAAAATTTATTTACCCTATTCATAAACACTATCGGACTTCATCACAGAACGTTTTCTTAATTAATATTCCATCATCAGTGCTATCTAGATATACAAGTTAAAAGCCACTAAATACATGGGCAAAAACTCTTTAAATGTTATTGAATTAACTTTGAATTACATTATTTAACTTTATAAACTAGTTAATTAAACTTTGTCAAAAATACATCATTAAACCACTGTCTAGATACTGGTGGCTCGGTAAAATCAGCAAGTACTTTTCCAAAAATCTTTTGTACAACTTAACTAATTAACCTCTGTCGGGATATATTTTCGATTTGGAGCGTCACTTCTACCATAGTAACTTTCTTGTGCTGAAATTCACGATATATAACCAATGATCTATTCTTCCCAATCAGGCTCCCGTCTTTATCTTTTACCGCCCTGTTTAGCATTTATACTTTCGTCATCACAACCAATTTTCTCGGACAGAATCTGCACTCATCGTCACTGACACCAAAAGTCTCACAAAACGACTTTTTTCAAACCTAAAAAAATGTGAATTAACTTCTGCTTACAAAACACAATTTAAAGCTTCAGAAGAAAGCTCTAAAGCTTCAGAAGAAAGATACTGAATTTTACATATCTGAACTTCAGACATGCCCCAAATTATTAGCATATATGTGTATGTCCGCTGTCGCCAGCTTTGCGTTGCATCATCGTAACTACCACGTCTCTTTCTTTTTACTAAACAAACTTAAATGAGGTTTTTTTAGATATATTTGTTGTTCGTTATGATTCCCCATATCCCAAAAGTCACTGAAAAGTTTTTTACGGCAATCATGTATACACATACATGAGAACTGACATTTGCAGGACACCTTAAACGAACATAATAACTAAAAAGTATTAAACCTAATGACCAAATCAATTATATTTGCTTAGAGTATTAATAAATAAAAAACACTTTAAGCAAAAATTATAGCAAAAACTAAAGGTACAACGTTTATTAGTGTTTTTTAACTGGTAATTTAATATCACAACAAAAATATATTTTTTTCAGTCCTTACCTCATTTGGCTTACTGTTTTCACCTCGTTTGTTATTTTTGGTATTTGTATACTAAAGTTCTCTGTTTTTACTGCATTTTTCAATAATTTTTTACATTTCACTGTATTCAAAACGTTTTTTTGACGCTACAGTCACACACTCAAGTACTTCGTCTGTCATTTTGCGTACACTGATTGTAGCAACTGTGGTTGCAACTGGTAAGGCACTTACATCGTTTCATCCTTATGACCTTCTTTTTCTTAGTATTCAAGGTGAGGTACCTCAGATCTTTGGCTTCAAGAGTGCTAGTAAAGGTCGCACATACAACGGATTAATCATATAAAACGTATTTCACCTCGAGTGGCACTTACAACGTTATGGTTTGGCACCCCTCAAATTATCTTAAATATTGAAAAATCATTTTTACAAAAAAATGTTGATTTTTTGCTTTTAATCAATTAGAATAACGTTTAATCATTGCCTGCATGAAAATTATTGTTATATATTTGGAAAGCTTACATTTTTTACAAATTTAAAAAGAAAAAAATTGTTAAACATGGGAAAATGTGAAGATGTCATATCGAACTCTAAAAGGTTAAAAAAGGAAAAAAAACTTTAAAAAATGTAAGAGCATCTGCAGCAATATTCTGCAATTCATTTCAGTAAAATTTAATTTATGGTATACCTGCTACCTTATTTTATGTATAGAAATTTAGAGAAGCTCGTCTATTCCACTATACACTTTTTGTTGTTTTATATGTATTTTAACTTATTTTAAAAATTGTCAGTCTAATTGTGAAAGTGTAAAACAAATGTTTATATTGTGTCTTATTATTTTATAAATAGTTGTACCTCTATAAGTAAATATTTATGTAATTTTATTCTATGTTGCTTATCCCTTTGTTTTAATAAATTTGTTGTGCACTTTTGATGAATCCAACAAGTAGTTGGAGAAATATTAAGTGACAAAAAATTAGACTTGTTTCAATTCCAGATCGACAGAATCTGACATATACCAAAGAAAATTATTTTAAATAATATACGGTCGATACCAAAACAAAAAAATTTGGTATATATATATATATATAAGAATAAGAAAAAAGAAGTACTTGTGACTCGTTTGGAACAAATATGTAACTGTTTTGGATGGATTGGAGTCAATAAAAGGGCTATTGGTTAACTATTTTTTTAATCTCGAGCTTTCAATTGTGTTTACAATTATTATCAAGAGCTAAAAAAGACAAAATATCTTACAAGGTTGAACTAAAAAGAAAAAACAATTTTTGTTAACTTACCAAATAAAAATTAGTTTAGTAAGTAAAAATTACTGCTAATACATCTTCAAAATAATTAATATAAAAATGTTTTAATCTAATAAATGTTTCTCTGAACATTTTTTTTTTAATTTTGAAAACATTTTTTTAATACAAAAATAATTGAATTTATAAATAAGTTAAAATAGCAACCAATTACAAATAAGCCTCAATGTCATAAATGCCAACATAAACTTTTTATTGTTGACAATTATATTGCCAAAAGTAAAATTTCGTTTAAACATTCTTTTTTCTTTAGTAACAAAAAGAAGAAGATTTATTCACCGTTGACAGATGTCTGAAAAAATGTAACAGATATATGGAGAATTAAATATGACATTTTACAAGTTTTATATATAAATCATAAAGAAAGAATATAATTATAAATTTTGCTTAGATTTTGAATTTCTGATCTTTTGTTTAAATTATTATCACTTTTGCTAATACAAACTATTTCCAAAAAAGTCCTTTTAAATTTATTACTTTCACTACATAAAATTTTAATGTTATCAAAATGCATAATATGGTCTTTATCGATTACATGCTCTGCCAAAGCACAAGATGGTTTTTTAATTCTGCAATCACTTTTGTAAAAAATAATGCGATTTGAAAGATTTCTTCCGGTCTCACCAACATATTCAGCCTCACACTGAGTACAACTAATACTGTATACTAAATTAGTTTTTTCAAATTTGTCTATAGGATATTTAGTTTTAGAATATAAAGATGAAATAGTTTTGATGTTCTTTTTTGCTATTTTTATATTGTCAATAACCTTTAGTGTTTGTATTAATTTAGGTGTTAATGATATTATAAAAGGTAGCGAATGATAATAGATGTTCTGATTGTTAGATACAATGTTTTGAGATTGAGCAAAAAATGGTGTTCTACATATGGGTTTTCTGAACCATCTTTTCAACATATTGTCTGTATTTCTTATAATTCTCATGTCAAGGAATGGTAGAGAATTATCTACCTCTTCCTCAACTGTAAATTGTATATGTTGATTATGACTGTTGAAAATGTTGACTGTTTCATGAATTTTGAGGTAACGTAAAGGTAACGTAACTGTTGTAATGTACAAAGAGGATTATCTACAAAAAACTAGAGAACTCTTAAATGATAGTAAGTATTACACTACACTTAGAAGGAGTCCTGTTTGTACTTTGCAACAAAAAGCAAATTGTCTAGTATCTAAATTAAACATAAAGAAATTTATTGATAATAAAAAAGCAAAAGAGATCAAAATTTATAATTCTATTGCTCCACGGTTTTATGCTATACCAAAAATATATAAACCAACTCTTGTTTTCTGCAAATAATATTGTATGTTCTGTTTTTCATTCATCTAATAGCATGTTTGGCAGGAAATAAATCTTTATCTATGAGACCAATTGTTTCATCTTTATGCCCTTCTAATGGACCAATAGCACAGCTCCTCACTGACATCTTAACTAATGCTTATAATTTAAACAACAATTTTTACATTAAAGATTCATTTGATTTTAGTTCTTTCATTAATAATTTCCAATATTACCACAAAATTATGTTTTAGTTAGTTTTGATGTAACATCTCTTTTTAATAATTTGCCTTTAGATTTAATCATAAGTAGTGTTGAAAAACATTGGAATGAGATTTCGCAACACACTAATATTGACTTATTACATTTCAAAACACTTATCAACTTTGTTTTTGATTCTCATATTTTTATATTTCATGGTGTCTTTTATAAACAAATTTTTGGTAGTTCTATGGGATCTAGTCTTTCACCCATTCTAAGAAGCTATGGCATGGATGATGTTATTAGTGATTGTATCAGTAATTGCACTTTTTTCATTCCTTTTGTTGAAAAAAATTGTTCAAGGACAATTTGGAACGACGTAAGTTCCTTTATATTTTTAAAGTTACAGCAGCTTTGTTTATAACATTTAAGAGATCTAATTAGTTTCAGTACTTTTTGCGTACATTACGTGTATGCATTATTTAAATAAATAAATTGTAAGACAAACCATCTAATTTCTTTAATTTTTGTTTCAATTTTTAATTTTTTTATTTTTTGGTACTATTAGTATAAAACTTAAATATTTATGATTAATATATACTTTACTAAATAAATATCGATGAATTGTTTGATGATGAAAGAGGAGATCTGGAGCACATAGAACTTACGTCAGTAGAAGTAGGTCCATATGTTACACAAGAAGAAATATTACACGCATTAAAAACAATGAAGAGTGGGAAAAGCCCTGGACCTGATATGCGCTTCCTCTAGAAATCCTAAAAATTCTAGATGAGAAGCACATTGATCTTTTAGTGACACTCTTGAACCAAATTTATAGTTCAGGCGTATTACACAAAGAGTCGTTAACTACGATTTTTATTTGTCTCCCCAAAAAAAACGCAAGATAGTGCAGCGATTACCGCACCATTAGATTGATGTCTCATGTGCTAAAGTTACTACTAAAAGTCATCCATAACCGAATATATCACAAACTGGACATAAACGCTAATGATACACAATTTGGTTCTCGCAAAGGTCTGGGAACGTGTGAAGCTCTTTTTTCACTTAATATACTGATACAAAGATGCCTGGACGTCAATCAAGATATATATACGCATGTTTTATTGACTATAATAAAGCATTTGATAAATTACGACATAAACATGAAATGAATATCCTGAAATCAAAAGAAAGAAGATTGACTACAACGAACTCAGGATCATATCAAATTTATACTATAAATAGCGAGCAAAAGTACGTGTTAACGAACTGTCAGAAGTAATTGAAATTAAATGTGGAGTGAGACAGGGATGCGTATTGTTACCAATCCTTTTTAATGCCTACTCTGAAGAGATCCTGAAAAACGCTCGTGAGGGTGAAGCAGCTAGAATAAAGGTAAATGGAGTTCCCATTAACAGCATTAGATATGTGAACGACACTATGATCAAGTGAAAAAAGAGCTTCACACGTTCCCAGACCTTTGCGAGAACCAAATTGTGTATCATTAGCGTTTATGTCCAGTTTGTGATATATTCGGTTATGGATGACTTTTAGTAGTAACTTTAGCACATGAGACATCAATCTAATGGTGCGGTAATCGCTGCACTATCTTGCGTTTTTTTTTGGGGAGACAAATAAAAATCGTAGTTAACGACTCTTTGTGTAATACGCCTGAACTATAAATTTGGTTCAAGAGTGTCACTAAAAGATCAATGTGCTTCTCATCTAGAATTTTTAGGATTTCTAGAGAAAGCGCATATCAGGTCCAGGGCTTTTCCCACTCTTCATTGTTTTTAATGCGTGTAATATTTCTTCTTGTGTAACATATGGACCTACTTCTACTGACGTAAGTTCTATGTGCTCCAGATCTCCTCTTTCATCATCAAACAATTCATCGATATAGTCTGCCCATGGTTGTACTTTCTCGTCCGTATCTGTTATAGTACTCCCGTGTCTATCCAGAATTGCGAGAGTGGGATTTTGTTTTCTTAGTCCTGCCAGTTCTTTAACTTTCTTGTGTAAATTAAACTTTCTCTTCTTCTTCTTCTTCGTCTAGCCATTCACGTCCACATCTGAACATAAACCTCTTCAAGTCTTCCTTTCCATTGTTTTTTATTGTACGCTACTTGTAGCCAATTTTTCCCGGCAGTCCTTTTCAGATCATCTGTCCATCTCATAGGAGGTCTGCCTCTGGGTCTTTTGTGGTGGTATGCTCTCCAGGTTAAAATTGATCTGTGCCATTTGTTTAGATCGCTCCTAGCTACATATCCAGCGTATATCCATTTCAACTTTAATGATTTTTGCACCACATCGGTGACTTTGGTTTTCTGTCTTATCCATGTGATTGTTTTCTTGTCCTTAAGTGATATACCTAGCATTGCTCTTTCCATCGCGTGTTGAGTAACTCTAAGTATATTCATATTCTTTTTTGTGATTGTCCATGTTTGTGCCGCATAAGTTAATATCGGAATAATGCATGCATCAAAAACTTTAGATCAAAGATGTAATTGAATTTGTTGATTTCTGAGTATATAGTTTAGTTTACCGAATGCTGCCCAAGCTAACTTTCTTCTTCTTTTTATTTCTTTAGTTTGAATTTCCCTATTTAGTATTATTTTTTGTACTAAGTATATATATTCTTTAACTTTTTCTATAACTTTAACGTTTATTATTGTCACGGTGTCTTCGGAGTGCATGACTTTTGTTTTGTTTAAATTCATTTTCAGTCCTATTTTAGAAGATTCAGTACGTAGTTCTAAAAGCATGGTTTGTTTTTCTTGTAGGTCAGTTATCAGGATCATATTTATCTTAAAGGTCTTTTTACATTTCTCTTCAAAGTATTTTTCGCTTGCCTGCTGTATCATCTTTCTGATCTCGTGGTTTATCTCTCTGTATTTATTGTTGTCTTTGTTTTAAAATTGTCTCCGTTGTTCCATCATATTGAGTATCTCGTCATTCATCCATTCTTCTTTTCTCGTTGCTAAAGTCTTTGTATTTCTTTATAGGGTTCCAGTAGACAATGTTTTAGTCGACCCCAGATGCAGGACAGATGCATTTAAATGTATGAAATGATTTTAACAACCTGAAAATAAATATCATATAAATAATTCTTTGGTGTTATGTTCGTATCGTCTTCATGCTATGATGATGACTATCTGATGCATTATCGATAACTAGAACACTATTAGGAGGGATGTTGGGTATTAATTTATTTTTAAATCAGTCTTTAAATATATTAGTTATCCATCCAACCTTTAGACGGCTTATCGTAAAAATCGAATCCCGTTCCATCTAAATTATCAATATATATATATATATATATATATATATATATATATATATATATATATATATATATATATATATATATTCTCTCTACAATACTATTTAATTTTGTTTGGATATGTCGTTTTTCTAGTTTTATGTATCGGAACCCCTGTACATCACGTTACAAAGACTTATATACAGTTGTTTTACCACACTTAATTGCAATGTAGTAACCTAACTAAAATACCTAGTGTCGGTATAATTTGTTCTTTCATTAATTCGGCTGTCATTATAGTATTACCAAGTCCTTACTATCGTTTAAGGAACTTTTAATACTTATTATTTTATCTTCGAAAGGTCATGAATTTTTCTCTGAATCTGAAAGGACTGCACGTGAATTTTCAACCTCTTCTGCATTCTCCTATTTTAGTAGCCCATAAAAATATTGTGTCTTCCTACTTAGAATACTTTATCATTAGTCAGTATATTTCCTTCATTTTAAGATATTGTTTTTTGAATTGCTCGTTTTTATTTATTGTATTTTTAAATCGTTCTTTCCTCATATTTTTCTTCTGTGCACTTTTGTTGTCTCTCTTCTTTTGTTATCGTACTCTTCCTTGTTACTTTTTGTTTCTAGTTGTAAGTATTTTATCTTCTCATCGTCCTTCTGTACTATAACCAATTTTTATTCAGCTTCAAACAACTCTGCGTATCGATGCTTCTCATGTTCTCCTATTACCTGGTAAGCTGCTAGTATGCCGTTCTTGATATATTGCCATCGCTATTTCACATCTAGTATATTTTTATCTCTATAAAATTCCTCGTTCATTGCATTTTTATATTCAACTAGATTTGATTTATTGTCCCGTTTACGTATATTCCATTTTTTTTTGCTTATATCCCATAGCCTTCAAGATATTTCTAATTTCTTTCCTTTTTTCTTCTTCTTTAAGTTCCATCTTCTCTCGAAGGTTTGAAATCATCGTGGCTATGCGGACTCTGTTGACTGCCGCTCTAAAAAGTTCTGCACTACTGCATTCAAACCATTTCCTTAAGTTTTTAAGCCAGGATATTCTTCGTCTTCCCACATTTCGCTTTCCTCGGATTTTGCCTTGCATAATAAGTTGTAATAATGCGTATTTTTGCCCTCTCATCACATGTCCTTAGTACTCAAGTTTTCGTCTTTTGATAGTTAATATTATTTCCACCCCATTTCCTATCATTCTAGTTACTTCCACGTTTGACATTCTTTAAATCCATGATATTCGTAGGATTCTTCTGTAACACCAAAATTCAAAGGCGGCCAACTTATTCAGATGGACTTGTTTTAGTGTCCACGTTTCCAAGCCATAAAGAAGAGTAGAGAACACGTAACATCAAAGTATTCTCAGGCGTAGTTCGCACCTTATATCCCGACAACAAAGAAACTTTTTAAGTTTAAAAAATGATGCACGTGCTATTTCAATGCGTGTCCTAATTTCTTTGGTTTGTTCTACATCTGATGTTATCCATGTTCCTAAGTATTTACAGTTCTTTGCTTTACTAAAAAGTAATTAAGGTCGCAATTTATTCCATTTATAGAAACGTACATCTTGGATGAAGGAAGCCCATCTCTTTTAAATTAGTAAATGCTTAATCTAACTGCGATTCTTACTGCCTGGGATTATCCAAGTTTCCTTATGGATCTGTTTATGAGGAAAATAAGTGCTGCTGATAATCAAATTTTGAGCTTGGGCTAGTTGACAGAATCTTTCTTCATTAGGTCTTGTTACATCATGCAGGCTGTGTTGTGCTGCAACTTTTCTTCTTCTTCAATGCACTTCTTGTCCAATTTTTGCAATACAATTTCAGAATAAAATAATAAGGTCAAAGAATCTTTAATACCCTCTTCGGTTTTTTCAGTGGGCGCAAAAGCATCTATAATTGGTGTGTTTTTATTTACATATTCATATACATGAAAAATGGATCTATGCATGTTTGGTTTTTCATATTGTGCTTTTTAGATGAAATGATGATGCTTTCTGATTAGAGAGCGAAACGTCTTCAAATAAATAGATGAAGTAGCCAACTTCTTTGTTCCACCTTTTGACCGAAAACCCCACCACTATATATATATATATATATATATATATATATATATATATATATATATATATATATATATATATATATATATATATATATATATATATATAAATATTGGGTCTGCAGCAATAAAAAATGAAACGTGTACTCTTTTAAATTTTTATTCCAAGCTTTCGGACATTGGTTATGTCCTTCATCAGGGAGCTACAAATGTAATTAATAAATTGTTGGCGTTGGTATAATTAATTAAAAATTGTTTCTATTTACAAACTTAATGAGGTTGTATCAAAGAAGATGTATTATGTTGATAAAATTTATCATAGTCTCTCATCTTTTTAATATATAATGTGTTACTTTCCTGTTCTACTACTTTGATGTTATTAACATTATTAACATCACCAAAAGACTTTTTCTTGAAATGGCCTACATTTGACAAAATAATAATGCAATGAATCATAGAACGGATATTAGCCATCTAAATGAAATGTTCTCCTATTTGTTACTACTAGATAAATGCAATAATAACAAACAATAATTTATCAATTGACATTTGAAAGAATTTTGTCAAAATAATGTCACGTATTTATTTAGAATAATTAAGTGTTTTTGGATTTACAATAATTTTTTTTTTAAACATAATAATAGGTTTTATATATTAAAAAAGATGAGAGACTATGATAAATTTTATCAACATAATACATCTTCTTTGATACAACCTCATTAAGTTTGTAAGTAGAAACAATTGTTAATTAATTATACCAACGCCAACAATTTATTAATTACATTTGTAGCTCCCTGATGAAGGACATAACCAATGTCCGAAAGGTTGGAATAAAAATTTAAAAGAGTACACGTTTCATTTTTTATTGCTGCAGACCCACTATTTAATGTTTACTTCCTTACGTTGTCAGCAAATATTTCTGGTTCATTATATATATATATATATGTGTGGTATGGTATGGTCACGTGATGAGAATGGAGGAGGAGCGGTGGCCAAAGAAAGCCTTAATGTATGTTCCGCCAGAAAGAAGGAAAAGGGGAAGACCACCAAATTCCTGGAGAAGAGAAATTACAAAAACAATGCAATCTAGAGGCTTAGAAGAGGGAGGTTGGAGAGATAGGAAAAAATGGAGGCTAAAATGCGGGAAGTGGCAATAGCCGTAGGACCCCCGTTATATGATGATGATTATATATATATATATATATATATATATTTATACAAGATTTCCGCAGTACAAAAACCTAGAGATAAGATTAATACTATTATAAAAATTAATATTAAATTCACCAGTCTTCCGGGTTAAACCGCGTCGAAATCTATTGGGCCTAGCTTTCGACATCCTCTTTGATGTCTTCTTTAGGGCTTCCGAGGTCTCAGTCTCCCGAGCCCAAGACACTACTACCCTCACCACTCACTAGTCACTGCACTACTACTGTAGCTCGGCCTAATGGATTTCGACGCGGTTCAACACGGAAGACTGGTGAGTTTAATATTAATTTTTATAATAGTATTAATCTTAGCTCTATGTTTATTATATATATATATATATATATATATATATATATATATATGTATATATATTGTTATGATTCATTTTATCAGCCAAAGATAAAATTAAAAATTACTAAATAGACCATTTAAATAAATTTTCAAGATATCCTGGAAAGTTGTTAAGCTATGTAAAATTGAAAATAATATTGGTTTGCTTTTAATATATTTCTAAGTATAAAATATAATAATTAAAATAATTCAACTAATAAACTATAAAAGACATTTCGAAGAAATGAAAGTCCATTATCCTGGATTACCTGTAGTAAACAAAATTAAAAGATATGCATAAATTATTTTCTTTGTAAAATATATTCGAGTGACGTGAGTGAGCTTTGTGAAATCATGAACAAAGCGAGCGGGTTTTCCAAATAAACTTGTACGTCGATATACAGTGAATAAGACAGTAGAGTAGAAATATTTAGAAAATATAATTCTCCTTTAGTTCAAAGTGGATTCAAGGGAGTAGTGAGGCGCAATATAAGATGTTGCTTTCAGATAATATCTCTAGCCTCTCCTACTCAATTCCTATCCTCACCTCCAAGAAGTGTGATCTTGATCACACGGGTGAACCCCGGTAAACCTGAGCAACCCTATTGGAGATTGGGTAACCAACCCCAATGGAAGGTAGGGTCAGGGCGGACGAGGAAGGGAGAAAGCATAGCTTGTTCAGAAGCTATAGCCATCAGCCCTGGCACTGGACTCGGGTGCAATAGGCCGATAACCTGTTCACCTTAAACTCAGCTATCACGAATGCTACGAACAATGAACTAACCGGACGGACCAACGGACAACGACCAAAGCTACGGAATAAGGACTTAATGATGGATTTGCGACTGGGAACCTGGAATGTCCAAACCATGCTGCAGGCAGGCAAAATGCAAAGTATTGCACAGGAACTATTGAAGTACGAAGTAGACATAGCAGCTCTCCAAGAAATCAGATTTAAAGGGCATGGTTGCATAAATAAAAAAGAATACAGTATGTACTACTGTGGAGCAGAAAGACAGGAGACTTTGGAGTGGGTTTTATGGTAAACCATAAATGCCGCAGGTCAGTATTGGGTTTTACTCCAGTCATAATGTTACAATTATTAATATCCATGCTCCAACAGAAGCAGCAGATGAACTAGTAACCGACCAATTTTATGACCAACTACAAGTAGAATGTGAAAACGCACAGAAGAGAGATGCAGTTATAGTTCTGGGTGATATGAACGCGAAGCTGGCAAAAGAGAAAATAAATGCAGAATCCTTTGGTAAGCATAGTTTACATGATATTACCAGCAACAACGGTATGAGAGTGGCACAGTTGGCAATGGCAAACAAACTAAGAGTTGTTAGTACGTGTTTTCCTCATAAAAATATTCATAAAGGAACCTGGATGATACCTGGTACTAATAAATTTAATCAAATTGATCACATATTAATATCTAAGCGGTGGGCAACCTCCGTAACAGATGTTAGAACATATAGAGGCGCAAATTGCGATTCGGACCATTTCTTGGTTATATCGAAGATAAAACAAAGAATATCAATGGTAAGAAAAGAAAAAGGCGCCAAACAAAGAAAATGGAATACATATATATTTAAAAATTCTAAAAAGAAGAATGAGTACCAGTAGAAAATAAAAGTAATATTAAATGAAAGAGGAGAACAAAAGAACATTGAAGAAGAATGGAATATCATCAAAACGACAATTACAAATATGGCAAAGGAAACATTAGGTGAAACCTCAAGCCAAAGAAACGAGGAATGGTTTGACCAAGATTGCCAACAAGTAATAAATAGCAAAAATATAGCTAGACAGAAATGTAATAAATAGCAAAAATATAGCTAGACAGAAATGTCTACAAAGGGATTCCCTATCGAATAGAAAGGCATAAGAAGAAAATACAACAAATTACAGATTATAATAACAGAAGAGAGGCTAGAAAATTTTACAAGGAAATCAAGCAATGCACCCAAGGATACATAACAAGATTACCAGTTTGCAAGGACAAAAATGGGGCAACTATCAGCGAGAAAGAGGAAATAATGAAAATGTGGAAGGAGCATTTTCAAGAGCTGTTAAACCCAGAAAAATAACAAAACGAAGATGAAGAGATAATTCACCACACAGCAGAACAACTAGTTGAGCAACCAACATTGGAAGAAACGATAAACGTCATAAAACATCTAAAAAAATAACAAAGCACCTGACACAGATGGAATAACTGCAGAACTGATAAAGAATGGTGGACATGCGCTATGGACACGTATCCATAAACTAATCGACCGTATATGGACACTATAAGTCATCCCAGAAGATTGGAAAGTAGGAATCATACTTCCTATGTACAAAGAGGGAGACAAATGACTCTGCAAAAATTATAGGGGCATAACAGTTTTAAATGTCATCTACAAGATATTATCAGGAATTATACACAGCCGCCTGGAATCGTTTTCGGAGGAGATTATTGGTGAATACCATTGTGGCTTCAGACCAAAGAGGTCAACTATAGACCAAATACATATGTTAAGAGGTATACATGAAAAATGTGTTGAATATAACATACCTATTTACAACTTGTATATCGATTTCAAACAGGCGTTTGATGGAGTAGATCGACAAAAGATGTTAAAGCAACTATCTATGTTAGGGATACCCAATAAGTTGGTTAAACTTATAAGAATGACTCTGGAGGGTTCCAAAGCTATGGTGAGAATAGATGGAGATATGATGCAGGCCTTTGATATTAAAAATGAAGTTAGACAAGGGGATGCCTTATCAACAACACTTTTTAATCTAACTTTAGAAGCTGTTGTTAGAAAACTGTGCAAATATGCGCATATGCGGATGATGTTGCCATAATAAGCCGCAACAAAAGGGTATTAAGAGAAAAAGTTATAGAACTGAAACGAGAAGCTGCTACGTTTGGTTTATATATAAATGAAAGCAAAACAAAATATATGGAGTGCACAAAATCGAATGAACATGAGAATCTGAAGGTAGACAACCATACCTACAAATATGCCTCCACTTTTCCCTACCTAGGCTCAATAATAAATGACAACAACAACATCAGTCAAGAAATACGAGCACGGATTCTTAGCGGTAATAAGTGCTTTTATGCATACAAAGACTTAATGAAAAGTAAGTTACTGAATCGTGAGTCTAAGCTGAGAATCTACAAAACAGTAATTAGACCAGTGGTCACATATGGATGTGAAACGTGGATCCTGTCAACCACTGATGAAAATCAACTGAGAATATTTGAGCGCAAAATACTAAGGAAGATATTTGGACCAACCCAATGCAGCGGTAGTTCGTGGAGAATTAAAATGAACCACGAGCTGGATGAACTAATGCAGAGCGTAGATATTGTCAGATTTGTAAAGTCACAAAGACTAAACTGGCTTGGTCACCTGGAAAGAATGCCAGATAATCGAGCTGTAAAAGTAGTCCAGAGATGGAAGCCCCAAGAAAACAGAACAAGAGGAAGGGCCCGTAAAAGATAGATAGACGACGTAGAGAGGGATCTTAAAACCATAAACACCAGGCAGTGGCGAAGGAAAGTATCCGACAGGGCAGAATGAAAGAACATTGTTAAGCAGGCCAAGACTCACAAAGGGTTGTAGCGCCATTAGAAGAAGAAGAAGAATTCTTCTTTAGTTCTTAAGAATTTGTAGAAACAGATTAACATGTTAATAGTTTTTAGGAAAATTATAATTGTAAGTAAAATTATTGTTTGTTATCTAAATGGTAGATGGGGATACGTCTGACGAACTCTGATTGGAGGAGATCGGAAAAAGTGGGATAAGTATGTAGGAATGAGAGCTTAGCTAGATTTTTGAGGGAGAAACGATAATCAGTTGTTTTTTCTAGTGTTCAAGGCAAACAGTCGTTCTCTGGTGGTTTTCCAGAGGTAGTAAGCAGTAAAAGGGAATGTTTGTGAGTTTTCATGGAGGAAGTGTAGTTATATGAGTAAGTTATATTTTTCTACTTACCTATATTCCAAGAGTCACTGTTCAGGCCGGAACGAGAAATTCAGTTTATCGAGACGAGAAGAGGCTAGCATCATTTGAACGATACGTGCATTTGAAGGAGATCATTAAAGACAATAGGCTCGTAATAATTTGTTGTAAGATTGCTGATTACCTAGGGGACTGCTAAGAATAGATAGTGTAGGCTACAAGGAACAAGGATTTGGACAACTCATCATCAGAGAGATAGTTTTACCATTCGTCAGTTTTTTTATTAACAACACATTCTTTTTACAATTGCTTTAGAAAAGATAAGAATATTTTGATCAGGAGATTTATAACAACAATTTTGATTTGAAATTTTAATTTATATTATATATACCATTAATTTTTTGAAGGTTGACTTACGTAGAACACAATTTTGATAATCATTATATCAGATATTTTTTATTGAAGATATTTAAGTGTGAATTGTATTTCAATATATAATGTTGTATCATATATGTTTTTTATTATTCCGTTATTCTTTGGACCTTACCTATCATATGTAAAGCATAGATATTGAAGCACGAGTGAAACTCTGAGATAAGAAAATTAAATAGTGTGATAGAATCATAATTGCATCATTTAAATAAATTTAATTAATTAATTAATTAGCTAATTAATTGCTTGGCGCACCTCAGACTTTTAATATCACATTTACTGGCTTCCAAAACGTGGGGCTTGAAAATATCGCAGCTTTACATTTGATGGTAGGAAAAGAGATCCGGAATAAGTACCGGTGATCCAGAGATAAAAAAATAACATTGAGGGAATTTGAATTTGAAAGTATTTTTGAAAGTAATTTTTCCAGTGGATAAAAATTTGATTTATTGATTGATCGTAGTTAGTTGATATTTACTGCTATTGAATTATTTGATTTTTATTTTCTTTACCAATCGTACATTTGATATTTATTTTAAATTATTTTCATTTTACTGATTGCATATTTGATATTTGTCGTGAAAATTTATTAAATTTGGGTAGAAATATTTGTCGTGTTCTGCAACATATAGAGTATTGTAAAAGTTCACATTTGGCAGGGACAAAAACAGTAACGAAAAGGAACAACATGTCGACCACAAGGAGTCAAAGCAAAATGCAAGAAAGGAAGGAGGATAACAGAGAAGAGGAAACAATTGTTGAAGAAGCATCGGATAAAGAAGGAAATGCTACAATAATGAAGGAAAGAAAAGAAACAGGGATGTTAGTAAAATTAGATAGACACAAACAATGAAATAGACAGACACAAACAATGAAAGAAACAAAACAAACAATGGAAGAAAACCAACGGGAAACAAGACAAGCAATAGAAGTAAATAACAGGAATATAGAGCAGCGTCTGGAAAGCTATGAAGAGGAAATTAAAGGATGTGTTGAGGGGATAAAGAAAGAACTGATACAACAGATAGAAGAAATAACCATAAAGAATGCAAAACAAGAGACAGAGATTAAAGATATCCAAAATACAATGAAGGAGATACAAAATTGCCAGAAAAAGGAACTAGAGAAATTAGAAACAAAATTTGAAAACGCGTTACAAGAAGACATGCGAGAAATAGAAAGAAAAATGGAGGAAATCAAGACGGAACAAAATTCCGGGGAAAGAAGGGAAATGTTTATCCATGGAACAAGCGAGGCGAAAATACAATTTGGCGGGGATATTAGAAAAACACACCTAGTACTGTTTGTTAAAAATTTGAAAACCAAATTGCAACATGTTAGATATTTTGACGATTGCAAAGAAACAATTAGAAACCATCTGAAAGAAGGAGCAGCGTTATGGTATGAAAGCAAAGAAGATGAGTTTGAAAATTAGACAGATTTCGAAAATAAATTACTCAACTATTTCTGGGGGAAAAATAAACAGAGGGAAATCAACCAAGAGCTACAGAATGGAAAATATCACGAGAAAATGGGAATATCTGAAGAAAGATATGCTTTACAGATATATAACAATTCAAAATATCTAGATTACCAATACTCTACCGAACAACTGGTAGAAATGATAAGCAGACATTTCGAAGAAACGTTGGAGGATCACGTGATTTTGAGAAACTATCAAGATATTGATAGTTTGTACCAATTCCTTCAATTAAAAGAAGCGAAAAGAAGAGAAATGAGAAACAGAAGACAACATGACCAATATAATGGACCGGAAAGAAGGTATAAATCAAATTATGACCAGAGAAACCGACATCCCCGATCAACAAATGAATATGGGCCAAGAGAATTCCACAATTACACTAGACAACAAAATTATGATAACAGGAATAACACACAAAATAAAACATATGAAAGTCACCACAGGAACAGTGGAGTAAGATTCCTGGGGTTGCTTTAGTGGGTGCAAACAATAAAAAATTGCCGACAGTAAATGAAGGTTTGGGAGTACGGATTAGAGTGGGAAACCAATTCTATATTATGCAATGTGTGGTGATCGAAGATTTAAATCATGATATGATAGCGGGAATTGATTAATAGAGTGAAAAACATATCACCATTAATTTTTCGGAAAATAAACTGGAAATCAGAGCAGAACCAGACAACACAGAAGAAGAAAAGGAAACAGATAGGAAAAAAATTTTTGAAAGGATAAATGAACAGGAAAAACATAAAGAAATCAATTTGACTGTAGAGGATAAACCGAAAGGACAAGAAAAAATCAATCAGAAGAGAAAAAGAGAAGGAAGAAATAGAAGAAGACTTCGAAAAGAAAGCAGGAAAACAAGGTGAAGACAAGAGAAAAACAGGAAATAGAAGGTACAGAAGAATTGTTGGCAACCGACGATAAAACAGAAAGGAATCAGGAAGAAAAGGAAGTTATCATAAGGGAAATGAAAGGAGTAGAAACGTGGTGCTCGAAATACTAAATGGAAATTGAAGATAAAAAAAAAAACAGAAGAAGAAATAAAGGATGAGGACAGAGAAGAAATGGCAATTATGGACGAAAATCCAGAATTTTGTGAAGAAATATTATGGACAGTGAATACATGTGAACAAAATGAGGATGAAAAAAAAATAAAATGTGGAGAAAACATGGAAAAGAACAAAAAATATGAGAATCGAAAAAATGATGATTTAGACAAAGAACAAACGGTGAAAATGAATTTTACAATGAAGTTATGACATAGAAAGAAGAAAAAGCAGAAAACAGAATTAAAAAAAGGAATAGGGAATTCCGCAAAAGAAGAGATGAGCTCAGCCGAAGAAGAAAAAGAAAAATCATGTTTGATAAAAGAAAAGGGAAAAGATATAATTGAAACGGGGGTGTTTAAAGAAGAAGTATGCGAGAAGTATGGAGAAAACGGAATTAATTTCCGAGTTGGAAGCTGTAAAATTTGAAAAGAAGTATTTGCAGATGTTGCTGGAAATGAAAACTGATGACAAAAAAAGACTTATGGATCGCCTAAATAATTTACATTTATAGAAGATTGACAGATTGTTAAGACTTTTAGGAGAACAAAAACGAAAAATTCTGGAATTAGAATCATATGTTATAGCCAGTAAATTTGTTTTTTCGAATTGACGGTCAAGCTTTGATGTAGAAAACTTGCAGAAACAAGGATCTCAAATACCTGATTCATCTGCGTATACCGAAAAAAATATCGGGTACAAAAACTCACAAAAAACATACAGGAAAGCTTTTTCAGGATCAGCTAAACTGGATTCGGTAGCGAATAAAACTAAAGAGAACTTAGATCAGATCAGTTTGCAGTACAATCCTAAAATGGGATCAAAGTATTGTTGCGAATTTGGCGGTAGTATTAAATGGGTGACGGAGCTGCTCGAGAAAGGTATAGCTTTGAGACCAGAACAGGCTTCCCAGAAAATTGAATCTTTACGAAAAGTAAAAGAAGTAGGTTAGGATAAAATGATAATAAGAGAAAAATCTTTTTGTTTGAGAGAAAATATTTTTTTTGTACTTATAAAAAAAAATTGTATCTCAAAACAAGGCGGGGATGTTGTTATGATTAATTTTATCAGCCAAAGATAAAATTAAAAATTACTAAATAGACCATTTAAATAAATTTTCAAGATATCCTGGAAAGTTGTTAAGCTATGTAAAATTAAAAATAATATTGGTTTGCTTTTAATATATTTCAAAGTACAAAATATAATAATTCAAATAATTCAACTAATAAACTATAAAAGATATTTCGAAGAAATAAAAGTCCATTATCCTGGATTACCTGTAGTAAACAAAATTTAAAGATATACATTAATTATTTTCTTTGTAAAATATATTTGAGTGAGCTTAGTGAAATCATGAACAAAGCGAGCGGGTTTTCCAAACAAACTTGTACGTCGATATACTGTAAATAAGACGATAGAATAGAAATATTTAGAAAATATAATTCTCCTTTACTTCTTAAGAATTTGTAGAAACAGATTAGCATGTTAATAGTTTTTAGGAAATTTATAATTGTAGGTAAAATTGTTGTTTGTTATCTAAATGGTAGATGGGGATATAAGTGTGACGAACTCTGATTGGAAGAGATTGGAAAAACTGGGATAGGTATGTAGAAATGAGAGCTTAGCTAGATTTTTGAGGGAGAAAAGATAATCAGTTGTTTTTTCAAGTGTTCAAGGCGAACAGTCGTTGTTCTCTGTGGTTCTCCAGAGATAGTAAGCAGTAGAAGGGAATGTTTGTGAGTTTACGTGTAGTAAGTGTGTCTGACGGAAGCTGATCCAGTAAAATATTGTTAAGTAATATTTTTCTACTTATATTCCAAGAGTCACTGTTCAGGCCGGAACGAGAGATTCAGTTTATCGAGAGGAGAAGAGGCTATTATCATTTGAACGATACGTGTATTTGAAGGAGATCATTAAAGACGATAGGCTCGCAATAATTTGTTGTAAGATTGCTGATTACCTACGGGACTGCTGAGAATAGATAGTGTAGGCTACAAGGAACAAGGATTTGGACAACTCATCATCAGATAGTTTTACCATTCAGTTTTTTTTTTATTAACAACACATTCTTTTAACAGTTGCTTTAGAAAAGATAGGAATATTTTGATCAGGAGATTAATAACAACAATTTTGATTTGAAATTTTAATTTATATTGTATATACCATTAATTTTTTGAAGGTTCACGTACGTAGAACAAAATTTTGATAATCATTGTGTGAGATATTTTTTACTGAAGATATTTGAGTGTAAATTGTATTTCAATATATAATGTTATATCATATATGTTTTTTATTATTCCGGTATTCTTTGGACCTTACCTATCATATGTAAAGCATAGATATTGAAGCACGAGTGAAACCCTTAGATAAGAAAATAAATAGTGTGATAGAATCCTAATTGCATCATTTAAATAAATTTAATTAATTAATTAATTAGCTAATTAATTGCTTGACGCACCTTCACATTAATATAGATTGCTGAGGAGGGTAATTGGTCTGTAATTCTCTAAATTTGCGTAGTCTCCTGCTTTATGTAGTAGAATCATAGTAACGTTTTTCCAGTATGTTGGAATATTGGCGTTGTAAAAACAGATATTAAAAGTAGTTTAATTTGTTTAAATAATAAACCCCCTCTAATTATTATTGCTTATGACACTATTCTATCTTCGCCTGGAGTTCGATTAGTTTTCATTTTCGTCAGAGCCTTTTTAATATCTGATTTTGTTATATCGGGAATTAAATCTGATCCTTGGTTTAGTACACCAGATTTTACTATAATTGGAGGTTGCGTATTATTACCTTTTTTTCTTGATCCATGTGACCATACCTGTCTAGAACTCTTCGATTATTGTTAATATTTCATCTCTGTTTGTAGTTTCTTCACCATCCCTGTTTCTTAGTTTGTTAATTTCTATTTTTCCTTTTTGCATGATCCTTCTCAAAACTGTGAAGTAATTGTTTTGCTCTGTTGCTTGTTTTTTTTTTCTATTTTGTAGTTTACGTCTTTTCTTATGGCTTTTGTGATCGTCTTATTTATTTTATGTAGCTTATCTTGCTTTTATATTTTTTTAAAATTTTTTCGGTTTTCATTGTTAGAGATAGTGCAAGCACTCCTGACCACGGCGCAGTAGACGAAATTTGGTTTAGTCCCCACTTCCATGCAAAACGCATTGTACTGTGCACTGTATAATTCCACTTACAATAGAACCTTTCTGCCTTTACGTGAATTTGACTCCGCCTTCGCGCAGCTCCATGGTCAGGAGTGTTTGTTTTACCTATACGTTACCTTCTCTATATTTGTAGTTCTGTGAAGATTTCATAATTTTCTAGCACTTCGTTGTACTATGGTTTATGCATGAATTTGTTAGTTTCCGGTAAGATCAGAGAATTTATTTCATTCTTATTTATAACAAGATAATTGCGTATCTAGGACATTATTATTATATTGTAAAATTTTTAGTGCGTTTTAATACTAAAAAACTTCATTCGATTGATGCACTTGTTGCTGGAATGGTCAGTAATAATTCACACAGGTTGACCTTGACGTCACAAAGAACCTTATTTAAACCAGTAGTGTTTAAAACACTACTGGTGTACAAAACAAGTGAATCAGTCGAATGAAGTTTTTTAGTATTAAAACGCATTAAAAATTTTACAAGAAATTCAACAAGCAAAGACAGACTTTCCAAGTTAAACCTATTATCCATTATTATTATAAGTGCACAGCAAACAGTTGAAATGTGCCATTTATCTCTTAAAAATTTTCTGCTTATTCGCTATATTTCCTTTCTTGCCTCTTCAAAGATTTAATCCTGGTTTAATTTCTTTTCAAACACAATTATTTTTTTTGTCGTTCCTGTCTTCTGTAATTATTCCGTGTATTTCTTTATTTAAGCTTAAACGTAAATGTGTGAACATATAAGAAAGATTTTCTAGATTTCTAGATATTATTTGGTGTATAAGCAGGATAAATACAGTCTATTTCTTTTAATAGGTCTTTTATAGAAAAATTATTAATCAGATTGTAACAAAAGAAAATTGTAAAATAAAAAATTGATGATAATGTCATAAAACCTTCAATTTTTTTTTAAACCAAGTCGCTTTTTTTTTATATTGCCTAAATTTAAAAAAAATATTAATTAAGTACAATAAATTTGTTTGATGTAAGCAACAAACACGTTGTTTTTGTGTTTTTTTTGTAAGTAGTCCTTTGTCTAGTTTAGTGCATTTTCTGAATCGTCTAAAATGTCTTGGGCTTCTACGTTGGCAAGCCTTTGTAAAACAAATACATCTTCCAAAGATATAACAAACGAATAGTGTACTTATATTAAAGGGGTAATAAAGATAAATTACACTTAACTTAGTATAAAAATAAATATTATATTTAAATAAAAAAATAAATAGTTACATTTAAATAAAGGTCATTAACGATACCCTTATATATTTGGTGAAGCAGTTACTGTATCAAGACAATTGGCATCTCGGTTATCGATTCTACACTGGTAAATGAATAGCTCATTACACGATCCAGAACCAACTTCGCTGAAGTCAATGTTAATGTTTTCGCCTGGCCCTAAATGGTATTCCTGATCTGAGTAATTCTGTCCAGGTCGTCCACAACGGGATAACCATTTTCCCACTTTAAAGGATATACTAGTTCCGGCTCTGTTGCGAACGGCAATGCTGTCTGCACGATAATCGTCTTTGGCACAACGAAACTCAGCATCACCTCTCCATCTGTCGCAGTGGGTTACTCTCCCATCTGTTAATGCAAATATTGCCACTAATGCAAATATAACTAGAATTTTGGTATACATTGTGATATAGATATTAATATATGACTGACAGTTTCATTTTACAAGCCGCTTTTATATGCCTGTTTAACTAAAAACATTATTTTGATTGTTATCCAATGATGTGTTTTCCACTGAATTTATCAATACATTTCCTAAAATGAGAAGTTCTTTGTTTTAAATAAACATTTTGTTATCTGTCTTATTTCTTTAAAACATTTAACATAAAGTATTAATCCAAGAGCTGATGCTTTTTTTGAAAACTATTTTGTAGAGGCTGCGCAAAAGACTGTCAAATACAAAGAATTCTAGACAAAGGTATTCTCAGTATTTTTTAAAATCTTTATTGTTTTAAAGGTATTTTTTGGAATATTATTTAAGAAATCATAATGGTTTATTTAATTTTATCATAATTAAAGCCTTGGATTATTATTATAGTATAACCCAACATAGAAATAAATTATTATAATTAACGCATAATTTGATTACAGTTACAAGACGGGAATTTCAGCTTCATTTGTCTTTAAATTATTCTGATTATGACGTTATAAAAACAAGTTATTAGATCTTTCTAGGTATTTACTGAACAATGAAGCATTTACTTAAGAATATTGTGGAAAAAATATTTCAAATTCTTAAATTTGATTGGTATTAGAGCGTAGTTTATTGCAATGGTTAATATAATGCGGTACCAAAACCTTATATGTATATATATATATATATATATATATATATATATATATATATATATATATATATATCCTCTAAAATAACAGCTGAACTGGTAGATGAAAAAGGGGGGTTAAGGTTAATTGGGTATACAGCTGATTGAAAGCCAAGTGTACTCTGTTTAACAATTCATTATATTTCGCCAATTTTCATTGGCATCATCAGATGAGAGCTACAATTATTTAAAACATGGTAAAATACAATTTAATAACAGTTTGTTGTTTATATACTTACTTAATTGAGTATATAAACAACAAACTATTATTAAATTGTATTTTACCATGTTTTAAATAATTGTAGCTCTCATCTGATGATGCTAATGAAAATTGGCGAAATATAATGAATTGTTAAACAGAGTACACTTGGCTTTCAATCAGCTGTATACCCAATTAACCTCAACCCCCCTTATATATATATATATATATATATATATATATATATATATATATATATATATATATATATATATATATATACTGTTTTGGATGGGTTGGAGTCAATAAAAGGGCTATTGGTTAACTATTTTTTTATATCTCGAGCTTTCAATTGTGTTTACAATTATTATCAAGAGCTAAAAAAGACAAAATATCTTACAAGGTTGAACTAGAAAGAAAAAACAATTTTTGTTAACTTACCAAATAAAAATTAGTTTAGTAAATAAAAATTGCTGCTAATACATCTTCAAAATAATTAATATAAAAATGTCCTAATCTAATAAATGCTTCTCTGAAAATTTTTAGTATAATTTTGAAAACATTTTTTTAATACAAAAATAATTGAATTTATAAATAAGTTAAAATAGCAACCAATTACAAATAAGCCTCAATGTCATAAATGCCAACTTAAAATTTTTATTTTTGACTATTATATTGCCAAAAATAAGATTTCGTTTAAACATTCTTTTTTGTTTAGTAACAAAAAAGAAGAAAATTTATTCACCGTTGACAGATGTCTGAAAAAATGTAACAGATATATGGAGAATTAAATATGACATTTTACAAGTTTTATATATAAATCATAAAGAAAGAATATAATTATAAATTTTGCTTAGATTTTGAATTTCTGATCTTTTGTTTAAATTATTATCACTTTTGCTAATACAAACCATTTCTAAAAAAGTCCTTTTAAACTTATTACTTTCACTACATAAAATTTTAATGTTATCAAAATTCATAATATGGTCTTTATCGATTACATGCTCTGCCAAAGCACAAGATGGTTTTTTAATTCTGCAATCACTCCTGTGAGAAACAATGCGATTTGAAAGATTTCTTCCGGTCTCACCAACATATTCAGCCTCACACTAAGTACAACTAATGCTGTATACTAAATTCGTTTTTTCAAATTTGTCTATAGGATATTTAGTTTTGGAATATAAAGATGAAATAGTTTTGATGTTCTTTGTTGCTATTTTTATATTGTCAATAACCTTTAGTGTTTGTATTAATTTAGGTGTTAATGATGGTATAAAAGGTAGTGAATGATAATAGATGATATATATATATATATATATATATATATATATATATATATATATATATATATATATATATATATATATATAGATATATATATATATATATAATATATATACATATATATATATATATATATATATATATATATATATATACAGGGTGTCCAGAAACCCTTCTGACACAAAGGAAGACTGGAGATTCCTCAGATAATTTTAAGACAATTTAACCCAATTCGCCTAGACCTTATGAATGCTTCATAAGGGAGCTAGAGCTCTTTGAAGATGGCGCCTTGTACTTAGTTTTTTTTGGTACTTCCAAAACGCTTCTAGTTAGAAAAACAAAAACCGGTACGATAATTTATCATCCAGAATGAAATCGATTCCATCAATTTCAAATTTCTAGTACCGGTCATAGGCGTCCGTTTTGGGTAAGTTAACGGTTATTTTAATGCATAACTTTTTTGTATTTAGCTTTTAAGCATTCGTTATACATTATACTAGATTATTAAATTTTTAGGTATTCTAGAACTAAAAGGTACTCTTACTTTAAGTCGGTAGAATAAATTTTTTAGAAAAATTTATTTAAAAATTTATCGTTTTTTCAACATGAAAATTAAATTAATAAGTACTTTAATAAATTTTATAAATTTTCTTTTATGTTAATCAATGCAGCACACAATTTGTAAAAAAGTTTGGGAAAAAAAGCACAAAATTAAATTGAAACAAAATTTTATTTAAAGGGGTTTAAAAACAAGTATTTATTACTATGGAACAAAACTACAACAAAAGAACAAGTATCCAAAGTTACATACAATATTAATATTATGTAATTTGTAGGTTGAAATTAAATCTGATATATTTGTGAATTCAAATGGTTTAGCTGTGGTACTAAAAAATTTATGAGATCACTAATAAAAAATTAATCTCAGACAACAGTTTATCACCTAGGTATTCTCATTGCTAAACCAACTTTGTCAATGAGAACAATTTGGGCACCCACTGGGAGTTTGGCAATTTTGTTACAGATTTTTTACCATCTGCTTATAATCGGGATAATGAGTATTTTGTAAAAGATTAATTGATATTAAACCTTAATGGCTTAGTATTACCTCAGGTTTATGGTCTTGTCAGGCAGGATGTGCTCTCACTTTTAAGTAATGTTTATTTAGAGGCCTGTACGTGTACAAGTCTGTTAAAAAAACATTTAATCATAAATACTTTCTACAGGGTTTTGGAACACCAAAGGATGCAAAAATCAGTGCTATTTTGGCAACTAATGTCATGGATTTATTAATAACACCATAAAAGAAAAATAAAGTTCTAAATTAGGTTAGGTTAGTTTAGATTATCTAAATTATAAATTTTCTAGCAATATTTGACAGTGATCAGTTATTGTCAGAATATGTTCACAAAAGGAGATATTTACGTGACAGTACTATGATTTGTATATGATGACATCTACAAAATATTATAGTTTAAATCCCGTGTCTAAATTAAAATTTTAAAGTGGTATCGTGTAAGTTTTATTATTATCAAGGAATTGTTGTGTATTAATACAGAGACCAGAGATAATGTTATACCTACAGATTAAATCATTTTACCACATTCACAGCCAAGTAAGTGATAAGGTTTATTATTGCCCAAATTCTCACTATGTTTATAACTAGTATTATTGTAGCAATCATCTGATAATGTTAGAGAGAACTAAAAAAAGAAATAATGATACGTTGACAAAAGTACACTTGGCTTTTATACCAGCTGCTTACCCAATTATTTCTGGAGTTTTTGTTAATATATATATATATATAACAATATTCGTTATGTAAATACAAATAAAAAAATCAAAAATATTTAAAACTTTTGGTTGTAATCATCCCATAAAACGCTTTTGGATCCATCCCAACAAAATCCATTTAATTCTAATCATCGACGATGCACCAAGTAAACCTCCTGCAACTTTAACTATGCAGTTTTGATCCTCATCTAAAAGTTAAATTTTTACCACCTAATACCACAAGCTAACTTTAGCAGATGAATCATGGGTCATTAAAGCATTTAAAGCTTATTACACCAGACGATAAGTTACAACGAACTCTGTTAAGGACTTTTGGAAACAATTAAACGTTTAAAATACAGCGAGAATTATTAAACTAACCTGGAAAAAAATTTTCCAAAAAAAATGTTAAATGGCGTCTGGGAAAATCTATGTCCTCTTCTTCATCACTGACACACAGGTGCAATCGACGCCAGAGTCTGATAAAATTGGTAATGCATTTGAAGTAGCTATGGATTTCTTTAGGGGAATAAATTTAAAATTATATACGAGAAGGAATAAAAAAAAATATTAGCATGCTATGAGAATATTTTGAGAAAGGTAAAAATCTTTTAAGTCGTCAAACTACTTTGTTATATTCTATGAAACCTTCTATATAATAATAACTTCGGTTTGCGATTTTATATTTGTATATTGTAAGATTTTAAATAACATTTTTTGTCTAAATTTTTGGTTATTTTGTTTGAGCTTTCGCTCTCAATTTAAAAGTAATTTAGATACATACACTATTTATATGTGAAATTATACGTACATACTACTTACATGAATTGGACTTGCAAGGATCTAGCAAGGATGACAACTTGTCTGCCAATAAAGAGAATATCCTGCTGCAATGAATAGAACCTTTCGATATTGTTGGAAAGGGAAGCTACCAACAATATAGAATTGGATTATCGAATTGAGAAATTTTTGAAACTCCTCTGGATAGAAGAAGAAAAAATATCAATAAAGATCAGATCACCAATGAGATGCAAAAAATAGATTGTAAAATTGGTCTGAGGAGCAAATACCTGAGGAACTTAGGCTTAGACTTAATATGCCCGTTACACAAAAAGGTGAACCAACTAGAAAGCAACAATTACCGCAGAATAACTCTCCTAAATACAGCATCCAAGATATCGTCAAATGTCAAGCTGGTTTCAGTTGTGGACGTTTAACTATTAACCAAATTTTTACACTACTTGTTTGAAGTATCTACTATCGACATCTTTTTTCGATTTTAAAGCGGCATATCAGAGTGTGATAAGTCTAAGTAGCTATAACGATATGAACGAGTTAAGAACTCAAACAAACTCATATGCATAATAAAAGTGACAATGGTCAAGATTCAATCAGCAGTAAAAATTCAGAATCACTCGTCAACACTATTTGAAATTCATAGCTGGTTAAGTCAGGGAGACGCGCTGGCGTGTCAGCTTTTTAACATAGCCTTTGAGACAGTCGTACGAGACGCAGATTTAGATAGCAGGGGTACTATGTTTAAAAGATTAGTACAAACTCTAGCATATGCTGACGATCTGGACATTAAAACAAGATTCAATGCGAAAACCAATGAAATCCTTACCGAGTTAGTAGCAGCAGCAGAACAAATGGGATTACGTAAAAATCAAAATAAAACCAAATTCATGGCGACTTACACAAACACAAGAACTAGAAATCTTGACGCCGATTTAATTGTCAATGACCAAAACAAATTGTCAATCAGTTAACCTCAATTATCCTATTGTATAGTAAGGGTATAAACCCTTACATTGTAATGGTATATAGAATATCTTAAATTATATATGTTATCAAAAGTGGGTCATAGTGCGAGCAGTTATGTTTGAATTACATACACATATTTTTTATACACAGTCTTGCCATAAGAAATCTTGGCCCTGACTTATATCACGTAGATTCAAAGTTCGATAGGGTAACCCTGAGAGAATATATTATAACACGTGACAGAGATTTATTATTGGATGATTATTATATATTTATTGTTCGAGATGTGTACATATCGTAACAAACTCCTCATAGACCTGTAATAATGTACGTGTATAAATTTAAATAACATATAGTGAAAAGTTAGTGATTGTCTTGAGTTCGAGAGTTGGTCCTTTTATCCCTTAAGGACCAACGTGACAAGGCGATCCTGACAGCCCTTTGTTCCGTTTAGAACCTGCAAAAAGAATAATAAGAATGGGAAATAACTTGAACAAGGCATAGGAGGAACAAATATTCATAAACCAGGTGGGAGATAACGGAGACACCACAGCTAATAACGAAAATAACGAGAAAGGTAACAACATATCAATTTCAGAGATATTAGGAGTGATAGCATTTCCCTAGCTTTCATAATCGCCTTATTTTTGCTGTAAAGACGATTTCCAGGAGCATCGACAACCAGCTAAGAGAAACTATAAAGGACATAAGCCTGTACAATAAATAGGATGTACATAAATGTACGGAAATACTATTTCTGGAACGGATTACGAAGAGATATCGAAGAATATGCAAAACAATGCGATGACTGCTAAAGACATAAGCACTCGAAAAGAAACAGACAAATGAATATCACATTGACAGCCATCACCGCATTTGACACGATATTCATAGACCTGGTAGGCCCACTCGAGGTGGATGACAATGGGAACAGATACATATTGACGTTAAAATGCGAATCAAGCAAATACATAGAAGGATGCGTAGTAAAAAATAAAGAAGCCGAGTAACCAAACCATTAGTAAAAAATTTTATTTTGAGGTATGGAGTATGAAGTAAACATGCGCATTGCTGCAAATAGAGCAACTAAACTCCACAACATATCACCACAACTCACGAGACAATTGGAGCTTAAGAGAATACTCATAAGCATTTAAGTGCGTATCTGAGAATACAACTGTCAAAATTCCCGACAAGTTGGAGCTCGTGAGTACAATACTATTGCGTTGCATACAACAGTTTGGTACATTCAGCAACAGATTACACGCCGTTTGAATTGGTATTCGGAAAAACCTATAGAATGCCGACAAATGTACAGAACGAGATGGAACCGCTATACAATTTTGACGATTACCCCTTAGAGCTGAGATACAGACTGCAAACAGCAATAAAATAGGCCAGAGAGACGCTAACAAGTTCAAAACAAATCAGTAAAAGAAGATATGATGCCAAAACAGGCACAGTCATATATAAATAAGGAGACAAGCTATTGTCATAAACTAACATTATCATAAATAAAAACAATAAACCCTTATTAATGCATAAGAACAATATTAAGCTGTATACTGGTTAAATAAATAATAAATACAGGTTAAACAATAGCGCAAAATGTAAAGTGAAATGTGACTAAGTGAAAATAGAAAGATAATTACTTAATATTTAGGGCGTTAGTAATTATTGTAAATGATTTTTTTTTATTTTTAAGAGAAACAGACTATTTATACCTTAACACCAAACAGACGGACGGAAAAATGAAGCGCGACGATTTTCCATTGCTTTCATTTTTTTTTTTCCCGATGGGAGGTGTACAGTAAGGGTATAAACCCTTACATTGTAATGTTATATAGAATATCTTAAATCATATATGTTGTCAAAGGTGGGTCATGACACGAGCAGTCATGTTTAGATTATAGACGAACTATATCGTGAAGAAGCAGTGTCCTTGAAGTCCAAACATGACAACATAAGGCGAGTTACTAACCGCTAATGCATTGAGCGGTAAATTTAAAGATATGATAAAGTAAGGAGAAATACTTGTCTATACGAACCATTAAATGAAAGAAACATATGTTTGGAAACATCATTTTACTTTCAGTGAATGGCTCGAAGAAAACAAACAAACAAGTGATATCGATCCTTTCATATCATAATATAAGTGTCTAAGTTGTAGCTGGTTAGTCAGCTACAGGTACAGATTCAATTCAACTTCCACAGTCAAAGGTTCATAATACTTTGGAACTGACTAATTAATAAGAATTATATGTATCAAATTAATTTTATTTGAATTCATTTAAAAGTGAAAATGTATACAAGAACACACCATGGGAGACAATTTTAAAGTAAAAAACAGAAAGCCTAGTTCTGCAATATTAATGCCTGATAAATTTGGTTCAAGTTAGTAATGTCCGTTTTCTTGTTCAGAGCGTTGGGGTGTTTCAGTATCGAACACATTTCCAAAAACTGCCTTTTCACAAGATTACGTTCGTTGCCAAGAATCTTGACTTCGTTGAAGTCCACTTTGTGATTTGTGTTAATAACATGCTGAGCAAGAGCACAAGTATGCTTGGATAGGTTAATATCACTGCGGTGTGTCGTATGACGCTCTCTCAGTAATCTCCCTGTCTGACTGATGTAACACGAGTCACACTCAGAACAAGGTATGTGATAGATGACATTGACTTCTTCCAAAAGGGACAAGGGTGTTTTGGTCTTAGAAAACAAATTTCTGACCGTCTTGGCATTCTTAACTGCAATTTTAACAGGCACAACAGTTTAACATAATAACGTGCCTGTTTAACATAATAACAGCATGTGGTCTATTCCCATAAAAGGTTATTTTAAGACCCTGGTACTTAAGCATTTTCTACATTTAGATTCTATTCTTATGAGGTCGAGTTGTTACTTATATCCATATTTATTTCTCATATTTATTTTGCCGTTTAACTAAGAATTTTTTTAACCCAATTTTGTCAATTTATTTTTACACTAATATATTTTTTTGAGGTTGAGTTGAGGCCTTTCGTTTCATTTAGTATTTTTCTGTAGTTTTCTTTCATTTTCTTGTCTCTTCAATATTATATTTTAAGGAACATTTCTAATTAAATAAAAAATATTCAAAATTTTTATTATTTATTTTTTATATGGAAAATTTAGTTTAACTCATTAACAATCATTAACACATTTTCCAGTTTTTGTATCTCTAAAGTATCCTGCCTTACATCCACAATACGGATTACAAGCAAGTGTACAAAAAGAACATTTGGGTGCTTTAATTTCACATGTTGGTTCGCCACAGCAGTGTACACATCTTACGTGCTCATTTTCACCACAATTTAGGTAAGAATCTGTAATTAAGAAACAAATTTTAATTTTTCTGTTTGTGTTTGTCAAATAAACATATATATTAGTTTATGCTGCCAGAGATTTGTGACTAACTTGTAAAACTCATAGAAACTGTTTGAAGTAGGTAGAAACAGAAAATCTTAAATGTGTTACTTTAAACAGATTTAAGATTTTCTAGATCTACCTACTACAAAAATTATTATAAGTTAACATATCATAATAGTACACATCTAAATCTACATATTATATTGAATTTATAATGTGGTAGTAAAACGAACAATTAGAAATGCAAACAGTGGTTTGGTGCTCAAAAGTGAAGTAAAAAGGAGCCACCCTTAAACTATGCAAGATGCAAAAACTTGCTTGCCTTTGAACCACAGGGCTATGGAGGACAGATCAACGGCAGTAATAATAGCTCTCAGCATATTGATAAGGAGACTAAAATTACATATTTTAGACTACGAGAAAACCTGAGAAACTTAACAATAAGATCAGGACATAAAATAGAGTATACCGAGTGGATGATGATTTGTGACCTTACGGTACCCAGATATAGGCCTAAGATACTTTTCCAAGTGGATATTTGCCTCCGAGAGGGATAAGGCAGAGAAAATACTTAAAGTAGACAGCTGGGTTATACATGGTTCACACAAGGATCTAAAATTGTAGAAGGATCGGACGTAGGAATATTCAGTAGTAGTGGAAAATGAAACATATATATTCCACTAGAGTAATGTACTTCTAACTTCTTCAAGCAGAAAATTTTACATCATCTACTCATTAAGATAAAGTGACGAGAGCTTTGGGGCTGAAGCAGGTCAATATATTTACAAATAGCCATGCAGCCATAATAAACACCGATTTACGTTTAATCCCACAATTTTGATCTCGAAACTATATCATAGGCCAAGTACAAACTTGGCTATAACTATAGCTTTTCTCTTCTTTTCTTTATACCATTGTCTGAAGTTGCCACTTTCGGCAAAATACATCCCACCTCCTTTACGCGTTTTCTTATTTTCCGTTTAAAATATGGTAGTTGTTATAGGATCTTATACATTCTCTCTCTCTCTCTCTCTCTCTCTATATATATATATATATATATATATATATATATATATATATATATATTATTGTGATATTTAAAGTCTTGGTGCGCCAAGCAATAATTAGCTAATTAATTTTTGATTAATTAAAATTATCTAGATGATATGATTATGACTCTATCACAATTTTTAATTCTTTTATCTCAGGGTTAAATTCGTGCTTCAATATCTATGCTATTACATGTGAAAGGTAAGGTCCAGAGAATACCGGAATAATAAAAAACACATATGATCTAACACTATATTGAAATAAAAATAATGAAATAATTCACACTCAAAAGTTTTCAATAAACAAATCTCATATAATGATTCTCAAAAATTTTGTTCTACGTACGTGAACAATCAAAATTAATGGTACAAACAATATTAATTGAAATCTCAAAATCCCGAACTATTCTAACTCTCCTAATCAAAATATTTATATCCTTTCTAAATTAAGTGTAAAAATTGTGTTATCAATAAAAGAAAAAAAACTGCAGAAAACAAAAATATCTCTCTCTGATGATGAGTGGTCCAAATCCTTGTTCCTTGTAGACTATATTATCTCCTCTCAACCGCTCCCTATGTAAGCAGCAATCTTACAACAGATTGTTGCAAGTATATCGTCCTTAATGATCTCCTTCAAAAGCAACAATCATTCAAATTATGATAGCCTTTCTCCTCTCGATAAACTGAATCTCTCGTTGGCCCGAGTGAAAAATGACTCTTGGAATATCTTCTCTTTACGATAAACTGAATCTCTCGTTGGCCTGAACAGTGACTCTTGGAATATAAGTAGGAAAATATGACTTACAATATTTTGCTGCTTCAGCTTCTGTCAGATACACTAACTCCACAAAAACTCACTAACATTCAACACTACTGCTTGCTACTTCTCAGGAACCGCCAGAGAACAATCCTTGTTCGTCTTACAGATTTGGAAAAACCAACTGACTCTCCTTTCTCCCTCCTCAATCTCGCTAAACTTTTTCCTACATACTTATCCCACCTTTTTTCAATCTCCGCCAATCAAAACTCGTCACAATTCCCCCAATTTTTTCATTTCGATAACAAACAAATTTTTACCTATAATTATAAAATTTCCTAAAACTTATTATTACTTATTATTTACAAATAATATTTTCTATAATTCTTAAAACTAACAAAAACCTCTTTCTAAAATCTCTTCTATTTGTCTCTAATCACTGCATTAATGTGGTTCAATTGTCTTTGGATTTCACTTAAAATTATGCGGGTCACTCAAGTATAACAAAGAAATAATTTATGCAAAGCTTACATTTTGTTTAGTACAGGTAATCCAAGAATTTAATAACTTTCCTTCTTAGAAATGTTTGTTGGATATTATCCTACTTATCTGAATTATTTTAATGTTTTTGAACTTTGAAATATTTTTAAACAAACCAATATTTTTCTCGATTTTACATATCATAACTATATATATATATATATATATATATATATATATATATATATATATATATATATATATATATATATATATTATATATATATATATATATATATATATATATATATATATATATATATATATATATCAGAGTACTCAGTAAGCTAAAGACTGGTAACTTCATTTTATCTTATTACTATTAATCTTAAATAACTTATAATGTTACCTAAAGTTAAAATTAAAATCTAATTTATTAAATAAATTTGTTGGAAATGCATTCTTATGATCTTTTTAGTTCTTTACACTTTAAAATAAACCTTAATGTTGTTTACTTAAGTTTTTATAATAACTTTTTTATACATGTATGTTTATCACATGTTCTTTTGCTGTGCTAATTTTGTTAAATTGCAAACTATACCTAGTTTCAATTAATTGTTTTATACAACGTTAACTCTGAATGTCCAGTTTTGTAAGCTTTTTCATATTTTTAACATCATTGACTGCTACATGTCTTTGTAAGGTAACACACTTTTGTTGTAACTTCTCTATGGATGTTTGGTTTCATATTGTTCTTTTTAGATGAACTGATGATGCTTTCTGAGCAGAAAGCGAAACGTCTTCAATAAATAGATGAAGTAGCCACCTTCTTTGTCTTTTATTTCTCCACTTTGACCGAAAAACCCACCACTCTTCTAGTGTACCTTAGTTTATTTTGGATTGACGGTCGTACTCCTTTTCTCAATATATATATATATATATATATATATATATATATATATATATATATATATATATATATATATATATATCGAGAATATATATATATATATATATATATATCGAGAATATATATATATATATATATATATATATATATATATATATATATATATATATATATATATATATATATCTATATATTGATATTTATATATATATATATATATATATATATATATATATCTATATATTGATATTTATATATATATATATATATATATATATATATATATATATATATATATATATATATATATATATATATATATATATTTATGTTGTTTCCATTTTCTTGTGTATTATTTTATCTACTATTTTTGTAAGATAAAAATTTTGTCTGTACAGAAACTATCTAATGTAATGGATCCAAGGGGGGGGGGTCAAGGGGGCCATGACCCCCCCCCCCAAACAAAAATAAATATTAATAAAATAATCCTAAAAAAATAATTTAAAAACCACCAACCTTTTAACCCTATAAGCAGGAAGTCAAGAGTTGAAATGATTCAAACTCATTTATTCTAGGGGTAGGTCTCATTTGAGTGCCAGAGAATCGTTCGATTACCGATGAGATAGAATTACCGCCCACACATGATTGCTCATTCAATGTACATGACGTGTCTTTTCGCTCGAAGTCAGCACATTTTTATTTTGTATTAGGTATTTCTTATCTTCAGTTTTGTCTACGAATTGGTTTTTGGTTGTTTGTAATTTGAATATGTACAGTAGACTCCCTATATAACAAGAACTGAAATGGCAGACTAATTACCTAGTTAAAAGCCGATCTCGTTATATCAAACAAAAATAATACTGTGCATACATATGAATATGTAATTTAAAACATTAACTTCCTATAGTGAAGCCATTCGGAGCAATATAAGATGCTAAATATTGTTTGAATGGCGTTTTTGAAAAAAAGTTGTTTAGTTTTATTGTCAATGAAATACATTAAAACAAAAAAGAGTTGTTTACTTTTATTGTCAATGATATACGTTAAAACAAAAAACTGTATTCGCGATTGAAACTGAATGTAGGGGGCAGGTCGATTGCAGTGTCATGGCCGATATCAATGGTATAAACAACTAATGTTTACCATTGCTTTTGCATATTTAGTTTGGTTTAAGACGACTTATTTTATCATTTATAAATGGAAATTAGCCTTAATGATATCTTTGAGTATTGTGGTGAAGCAAAGAGTCCATTGGTTGAAGGGGAAGCAGTTTTCAAGTGATGAATTCTTAAATTTTAACTTAAATATTTGGAACTGGCTTGTGTATTGATGAATCCAGAATCCTATTTTGTGTATACCTGGGAACCCAGAGTATAATGTTTTGTGTAATGTTTGTCTTACTACCTAGTATATACATTATTTTATATTATGCCTTGTTTTTAATATGTTAATTTTTATTTTATACTATTTTTTGACATGTAAGTACTTTATTGTATATTAACATAAATAAATAACTTTTTGAGTTTATTGTAAGATAGTTCATTTGATTACATGAGATCAACCTTAACTTGGAGAGTCACCTGTCAAAAAAGATCATAGCACATGATTTGTCTTTAAAAGATTCCCTAATAAATCATGAGGAAAAATCCTCACGATACTATCCCAACATGGTAAGTATTTGTATTTCTGTTATTCAAGAAAATAAATTATGTATTCTCAGTATGTTATTGACTTAATGATAGTGGTATTTTCTTTTTATTGATTTCTTTTTTTTCCTAAGTTTTCCAGTTTAGGAAAGAGAAATAGAGAAATATCTTTTGTCGATCTTGAATTGCATTGAGAAACAGAACAATATCGCTTTGATTTAACGTAGTCACAGTATATTGCTTTATAAAGAATATTCTTTGGCAATATACTGTGACATAGTCATAATGTTGAAATTTACTAAAAAAATTTAATAATTCTATTCAAATCAACAGCTGTCTGGTTTGTTTATACCACTTATCTTGTCTATTAGGACAGGACCTTCTTATTATTAGGTGCAAATGGACAACCCCCTACAATGACACTTGTGAATCATAAATTGTAACTTTCCGAAGAAGTTTATTGCGGGCAGTTAAAAGGGTATTTATTTATAGCTACAGCTGGGACAAAAACGTAAAAAAAACACGTTTTTCGATCTTATTTTCTCTGGCCAAATTTGCCTCACTAGAGAGGAATATACTGTATTATAATTGTTGAGACTGTGTGGTATATTTTATAATTTATCTATAATAAATATCAAAGTGAATATTATTGTTGCATTAGCTCTGTCTGATACGCTAGTGAATACTACTAAAATAGTGATCTAGTGATAGCAATTTAACAATATACATTGAGAAATCTATAACCTACTTAATTCATTATTAAAAATGAAAAGACGTAGAACTGAGGATTATTTTACGCCAAGATCAGTTAAACCTAATACTTTTTTTTCAAATATTAATGAGCCTGCACATGACCCTCTGGAGGATACAGTTAAGGTGTATTAGTTATGTATATCCTTTCTATGTTCTACGTATTATAGTCATTTTAAAATTGAATTGAATGTGTATAAAGACAGTCAATAATGTTTCATATTTATATTAAATAAATTATAGCTTTTTGTAAGTATATATGTATAAAATGAATACATAATCTGGACTTTTTATGAGTCTTCAATATCACGATAGAGATGTCATTAATATCGGTTTAAGGACTTGCTTATACAATAACAATTTGTTTTAAGTACATAGACCCAGTGGATTTTTCCACATCAACTAGTGCATCTTTCTGAACATAATTTTTGTTTATTCTCTTTTTTTCTTAATATGTATACGCTTTCCAGCGTAGCTTTGAATCTAATGTCATAGCCAAATATTTTTCCGTATTTACATAGGGTACCTATTTGGTTTCTATTTATATTGACTGGAATGTGTTGTTTTCTTTTGTTAGTAAAATTAACATGTGATTTTTTCCGACTGCTAAGATGCATGTGTCGTTTGCAAATATCGCAATTGTGTTAGTAGATTCAATGATGGTATATAGCTAGTATAGCACTGGTCCCAGGACACTTCTTTGTGGAACACAAGCTTTAACTTGTATAAATTCTGAATATGCTTCCTACTAGTTAACTCGAAAGTATCTGTCGGATATATATAATTCTAGTTGTTGAGAATATTGTTTTGGTAAATAGCATCTCATTTTATGATATAATCCGTCATGTCGGCTTTGTCAAAAGCCTGCGCTACATCGACACAGACTTTCCTTCTTCTAGAATTTTTTTTCTACTATATCTGTTAATCTATGCACTTGATTTACTTATCGTTGAGTGACTTTCTCTAAACCCAAACTGATGTTTAGGAATTAAATTCTATCCTCTATATTCGGTTTTAGTCTCTTCAAAAGTATTTTTCCATATAATTTCGACATGACAGGAATCAGTGAAATAGGCCTATATGAAAAAACTTCTTGTGGATGTCTTCCTGGTTTTAGTTTCATTATGATTTGTGTCACCTTTCATATCTTTGGTAGGTATGTACCTCAGTCTAAAGAAAGATGTGTTACTTTTATTATAGCTTTCCTTGGAAGTTGCTTTAACACTTCTCAATGAGATCAAATTCAGGAGTTTTCTTTGGGTTTATATTTTGTTTTATTTCCTTATTTAATTTGAAAAATACCTCAGTTATATTACTTGATGTCGAAAGAAATTTTTCAATAATATGTACTCAGATAGAAGCCATAAGTTTTTGTTACAACATTTTGAACAGCATTTAATAATATATTACAATTTATCACAATTCGAAGTAATATCATATTTGTTTAAATACTTAAATATTTAATTACATATACTTAGTTTGTAAAATAAATAAATGTTTTATGCATATTTTTGCGTAAAATACTGCATATTTGCGCCCAAAAAAATTTTGTAAATATTTATAAAACACATTAAAATAATTGTTCACTTTAGTAGTAATCTACTTAATTATTTTCTTTAGGTAAATTTTCTTAAAATGTTTAAATTACATATAAAGTCGGAAAAGAATTTACACCAATATTATTATTTACAGATTAAATCAGTTAGTTGGAAGATACAATATTATCAAATTCTTCTTTGAGTGAAATACCGGAGACGCAGTCCTCTGAAAATCCTGGTCACTTTTCCAATGACATCGGATTTTATATTGGAAAGACAAATGTAAGCGATTACTCGAAAAAATCTTTATTAGAAAAACTATGGGTACCTCCTACACATTACATCTTCCCATTTAATGAAGTGATGAAAGTAGCAAAGTTAACTAAAAAATATGCTCAGAGTAGTCATTTAAATAAATTTGAATGGCTTATTCTTTCAGATATAGAGAAAGGTCTTTTTTGCAAGTATTGTGTTCTTTTTACTTCTGGGATAGGTTGTGGATATCAAAAAAATGCGAAGTTACGAAAACTTGTTAAAAGAGCCATTGAAAAAAATTGATAAGCTTTTAGGAGAATAAGGGGATTTGATTGTTCGTGAAAAAAATCAATATCATATAGACGCTGTAAATTCTGGCAAAGACTTTCTTTTAACATATAATAAACCAAAATTGGAAATTGTTAATCGTATACATGCTTATCGCTTAGCAAAAATATAAGAAAATAGGAAGAATTTGAATCCAATAATAAAAACTGGTATTCTTTGTGGTAGACAAAATATTTCTTTTAGAGGGCATAGGGATGATAAAAATATTAAAAGTATTGTAAACAGCGATGGTACAGAAAAAAATGATGGCAATTTTAGAGCATTGCTTCAATTTAGGATAGATGCTCTCGATAATGATCTGCGAAAACATTTGGAAACTGCTCCGGCTAATGCTGCATTAATTGGTAAAACTATTCAAAATGATATCATTTCTTGCCGTAAAGAAGAAATTTAATGTACCATTATATCACGCGTTAAGGAAGCCAGATTTTTTGCCATCATATTTGATGAAACGACAGATATTTCAAGCATCAGTCAGCTAAGTTTGTCTCTGCGATATCTTTATTTAAATTAGATTAGAGAAGATTTCATTACATGTATTAACGTCTACGACTCGATTCGAGAAGAAGACGTTGGTTCAGAAGGAGAACGCCGCTTAGCTGGAGTTGTTTTAGGCCACATTGTTGAAGATACCGTAAAGAATTTTAATTTAAATTTAAATTTTTGCGTAGGTTTTGGTGTCGACAGTTGCTCAGTAATGGCATCCGAAACGAAAGGTGCAGTAAACGAATTAAAAAAAATCAGCCAAACATGCTGTGCGTTGTCCATGTAGCGATCATATTTTAAATAATTCCTTGGCAAGCTCCTCAAAAGTTATAGCATGTCATAATGCTTCAGGAACTACGAAAAAAGTAGTAGCTTTTGCTAATGCCTCTCCCAAACGATATGATGTTTTTATTAAGAAGGAACTGGGGGTTGCTGTCCAAGGTGTTTGTGAAACTCGTTGGGTTGAAAGGCATGAAGGTCATCTTCAGTTCCAGGGCGAATCAATTATTAAATAGTACAACGCTCTTGAAATCATTTCTACGTGGAAGGACAGTAAAACGTCAGCTGATGCATTTTCATTAATGCAAACTATTAGAAGCCCAGAATTTCTCATTTCAGTAGTTTGTCTTAGTGTATTTTAGATACAACTGTATCAGTACGTCGTCTACTTCAGTCACCAAAATTAGATTTTGACTGAGGCCATAGAGGACACGAAATGCATTCTTCGAAATAAAAGATCAAATGCTGAATCTGTTTTTAGAAAACTTTACTATGAAGTAAAGGAAATAGCTAAACAACTAGACATCGAATTGAAGATTCTTCGTATAGTATCTCGTCAAACCTGTCGTCAAAATCAACCTGCTAACTCTTGCGAAGAATATTTCCGAAGATCTATTTATTTGCCCCTTTTAGACAATATCTTAACTGATTTAGAAGAATGACTTTCACCGGAAGTTATGAATCTATTTAATCTTCGAGTTGTTCTACCTAAAACTGAAAACACACCAGAAGATAAAGTTGCAATAAAAAAACTTGTTGACACCTTCCAGGATATTATTGGACCACCTACTGCATATTCCATAGTAGAACAAGAGTTTTCCGTGACGCCTCACACTTGTAATTCCGAGAGTCCATGTTTCCACTCCGTATAGCAATAAGGAATAAATGGAATTTTTACAAATTGATATGGGATATCCAACGATAAGATAGAGTTTACTAAGAATGTTTAATACGTTCAATAATGTTTACACTTACATTCAGTTATTGCATTTAAATTACTTAACTTTGGTTTATACTTTTTTATCCTTGGCTTGTTCTTGATTTTGTAGCAATGGGATGGGTGGGTTTAAATTAATTGTCCTTAAAATACCTAGTTTAAATTGATATTTTTTGATTTTTCAATATTTATATTTTAATAACTTTCCTTTGGTTTAATAGTCTTGTACACTTGATTTTACTGTCATAGAGTATGTGGGTTTAAATTATTACTTTTTTGTTTAAGTTTAAGACCCCTTAATGTTGTACCCTTATTTGCACCTGTAGGGTATTTGGGTTTTAATAACTTCTCATTGGTTTAATATATTGCTTAAAATAATTATTGAGAAAACGGTTCCCTTACATGAAGTACAAATCATATCAATCGTAAACGTGCAAAAATCTAAATCTTATATTAAAATCACCGTCAAGACCCATGACCCCCCCCCCTTCCGACAAAAATTTCTGGGGACCAGCTACTGAAAGGTACAAAAATCTAAATCCTATATCAAAATCACCCTCAAAACCCATGATCCCCCCCTCCCGACAAAAATTTCTGGATCCGCCACTGATGTAATGACACTTTGATTTTTTGGTTTTATGACCGATGATCAGATACTAAAATGTAATGCTCTGTATTGATATCAGAAGGCTGCGGATGTCTTGTAAAGTCCTGTTTTATCAGAAAACGATTTTGAGAACTGATTCTCACAAGACTCACAACTCTTAATAATGGCTGCACTAGCCACTAAACCCCGTGCAATTACGTTCATAAGCAGGCTAAACTATGTGAAGTTAGCAAATATCGTGAAAATCAAGTAGCCATAGCTGGCTGTATCTGAACTGACCACAGGTGGATTAGGGAACGAAATTGGAATTGAAAATAGCAAGCAAGATTATTATCATATTTATCATACTATTTACCATATAAAAATAAAATAAATTTTTATTTTAAAAATACCATGAGATGATAAATATTCAAAACTCTATATAGGTTAAAAATTTATAAATATAAATGTTTTATTTTTAATAAGTGTTTTCGGAGAACAGTGGATTTAAAACAGTAAATGGTTTCTAAGAACATTTGTATAGACAAACAATTCAGGATTGTTTAGAAAGTAAGAAAGTATTGTTTAAAACTTTACAAATAATTATACATAGTTTTGTAGCAGATATGAATTTAAAATTAATGTTAGATATCTAATGGGTTGTATATTATTTTCTTCGAAGGTAATTCTATGAATAGATGTTATCTTTTACAAGGAGGCTTTTGGCTGCAGCAAAACAAAGATTTCGCAGCTGGAAAGAATATGATTATCAGTTCGACATGCTTCCCACATCGGGACATACATAAGGGCACCTGGATATCACCTGACGGAAATACGATCAATCAAATAGACCATATACTGGCTGAAAAAAGAATGGCGACGAGTATATTAGATGTAAAAAGCAGACGTGGTGCAAGCTGTGACTCAGACCATCTGCTAGTACAGGCACGGTTTAGATGCAAAATCAGTCGACAGGTAAAGGAAAAATATACAAAACAAGAAAAACTAAACTTAGACAACCTAAAAGTCTCTGAGGTACAAGAAAGATTTGAGAGAACAGTGGATGAAAAATTACTAGAAGAAAACAGAGCAGACTCCACAATAGAAAACCAATGGAACACAATAAGCAGTATCATACTCAACACAGCGAAAGAAGTCTTAGGAACAAAGACACAACGGAGAGAAGAAACATGGTTCGATGAAGAATGCAAACAAGCTATACAGGAAAGAAATGAAGCGCATAAGAATTACATACTCAGACGTACTAGAGAGAGAAAAACAGAACATGAGAACAAAAGACGAAGAGCAGATAAACTGTGCAGGCAGAAAAAGAGAAAGTATGAAAACCAACGGATACTAAACATAGAGAGAGAGTTTAAGGAAAACGAAACACGTAGCGCATACCAATTTATCAAACATCTAAGACAAGGATACAAACCGAGGACTAGCCTCTGCAAAAATAAGAAAGGTGAAATCATTAGCGATATGGACGAAATTAAGAGAACCTGGATGACATATTTTAAGGAATTACTAAACAAAGGGACACAACTACCATTACAACAACAGTGGCAGCAGCAGGCACGACAGGAGGTACAACAACAAGAACTGGGGAAAGATGGAGAAGAAAATGAATTAACTAGACCCCCAACGCTAGAGGAGGTCCAAACGGCAATCCACATACAAAAAAGCCATAAAGCACCGGGAATAGATAAAATACCGGCAGAACTACTCAAGCAAGGAGGAAGGAATTTGACACAACAGATGTACCAGCTAATACGAGAGATATGGATAGAAGAAGAAATTCCCCAACAATGGAAGAAAAGTATAATCTGCCCTATTCATAAAAAAGGAGACAAACTGTTGTGTCAGAATTATAGAGGCATCTCTTTACTTTGTTCGGGATACAAAATACTCACAAACATTATTAATCGAAGACTACAACCTCTCACGGAAAAAATCATCGGGGAATATCAAGCAGGGTTTAGGCAAAATAGATCTACCATTGACCAACTATTTACAGTTAAACAAATACTAGCCAAAGCATGGGAATATGACATGGACGTTTACAATCTCTTTGTAGATTTTAAACAAGCCTATGATTCAATAGATAGAACAATTCTACCTAATATACTGAAAGAATTTGGCATACCATCAAAATTAATACGACTAGTGCAAATGACAATGACAGAAACAGAAGCACAGGTATGTATTCAGGGACAGATCACTGATGCGTTTACGATAACGCAAGGACTGAAACAAGGCGACGGACTAGCTCCAACGCTCTTTAATCTTGTTCTGGAATATGTAATTAGATGGTTGACGGTGAGCGGAAATAACATACTTACAAACAAGTCTACCCAATTAGCAGCATACGCAGATGACATAAACATAATGAGCAGAACAATGAATGCAGCGGAAGAAACCTACGTTGAGTTGAAACAGAGTGCAGAAGCAGTAGGGCTAGCAATAAATACAAATAAAACAAAACTACTCATACAAACCAGATCAAATAGACCGGTGCAACAACACTTTATTGACGATATAGAACATGTAAATAGATTCACATACCTAGGAATGGATCTGGTCGCAAGCAATGAAGAAGAACCGGAAATAAATAGAAGGCTTGTGCTGGCAAATAAAGCCTATTTCGCGATGGGCCACATATTCAAATCGCGAGACGTACACCGGAAAACAAAACTCCGGGTCTATAAAACAATAATCAGGCCCATAGTAAGTTATGGTTGCGAAACATGGGTGGTGACACAGAAATCTGCCAATGCATTAGATGTGTTTGAAAGAAAAATATTACGTAGGATCCTGGGCCCAATAAGTGAAAACAACAACTGGCGAATTAGGTACAATAGAGAAATATACGAGCAATATAGCGAACCACCTCTAGCACAACATACTAAACTGCAGAGATTACGATGGGCAGGGCACGTGGTCCGCATGCATGAGAATAGAATCCCCAGAAAATTATTAAATGCAAGAATGCAGGGAAAAAGACCTGTTGGAAGACCTAAAAAGAGATGGGAAGATGAAGTCGATGAGGATGCCAGAAACTGCCTGGGAACGCGTTCATGGAAAAGAACAGCGGTAAATAGAGATGGTTGGAGAAGCCTATTGAAGGAGGCCAAGGCCCGATTTGGGCTGTAGCGCCATTGGATGGATGGATGGAAAACAAAAGAAAGCTTAGTCGATATCATATCCTGTTAATTGGGGGAAAAACCAATCACAGTAAACACGCTTAATTTCTTGAAATTTAAAATTAGGACAATTTGATATTTTGTAGTGGGATGAATTTTTATGAATGAATGTTGATTGGCTGAAAAGTACTAGGGGATGAAAATAGGACAGTTGACTTGAAAATTGAACCAAGAGATTTGAATTATTGTGTTTTTAAGATCGAGAACGAGAAGTTCACTCTAAGAACAATGTGTGAAAAAGAAGTATAAGTTTTTGTGTGTGAGTTAAAGTTAGTGAGCAGAATAGTTGTAGACGAATCGAGACCCAGGTCGAGAATCTCAACCTTCTTGTGTCCGAAGAGACACAAGACCTAAATCTGTAAGATAAAAAAAAGTTATATACAGTTTGTACAAGATAACCATTAGAGGCGGGAGACGCAATTTGCGGAAAGTCTTATTATTATTATTGTGAAACGAGTCGGAGGTGATTTTTTTTTATTTGGAGAGAAACTGAACGAGTGCTGTTTTTTGTGTAACAGTTTTTGGAGAAAGGAAGCAGAGCCACGCGTGTTTTGGAAAATTGGACAGTATCTCGGGAACACAATCCGGAGACTAAGTCATCATTGGAAGACATCGCAGAAGAAAGATAAAAAAAGGCCCCCCAAACAGTTCTTACCTTCTCAACCAATTAACTTAAAGACTATAAAGTGTAAACAAATACCAAAAATAGATCACTTAATAAAGAGACTATGCCGAACACCTGTAGTGATAAGATATTATAATAAATTTTGTGAAAGTTTTGAAAACAGTGTTTTATGGTTATATATATATATATATATATATATATATATATATATATATATATATATATATATATATATTGTGACGATTGGGGTTTATAGAAAATAATTTATAAGTTATATACTACATAATATTAGATATAAAAAGTATTTGATTATTTTAAGAAGTTATATACTAGAGAATTTAATAAAAATATATTTATGTGAGGGCATTTTTAATAAATTAGCATATAATAAGTGTAAAAAGTTGTATTTTAATGTTGTAAATATATTTAAGTGAGCCATGTGCATAGGCAACCAACTATACAGTAAATTGACAGATAGAAATTAATCATAATACGAATATAAGTGGGGTTATAATAATAATGTTAGTTTAAAATGTTTAATTTATATATATTTAATGATTTAAATGTTTATTCTGATCTGAAAAGCCTAAATGTCAACAAAATTATTAATAGAAAAGAATGGAATTCTCTGGATCACCGGAGATGGCCATGTTTGCGAAATGGTTTGTTCCAGAAAATTCAGACATGTATTTAATAGAACAAATTGGAACATGATCTCTTACCAGATGGTTCTAGAATATCCAAAAAGATATAAATACCCGTGATTTGGATTCAAGATGGCAGTTTTTAGTCAGAAGTCAGGCCAGTTCATTATGAAAGTTAGTAGACACATTTAGTTAGTGAAGTAAATTGTTCAGAATTTTCAAGAAGTCAGTCAGAAAAGTTTAGTAAGAAATATGTTTATTTATAATTATACACAAATAATTATTGAAGATTAAAAAAAGTATATTGGAAGAAATTAAATTATATTATGATTGGAGATTAGTATAAATCAACTTATAATAATTGGATATTGGTATATTGAAAAGAAGAATAAATATAAATGGTGTTTGCTGGTTTGATTGGTGGTTTATAAATGCTGGTGAAGAAAAATATATCTTAAATTGGTAGAAGCTGATAATTGGAAAAAGAAATTTCACAAAAACAAGGATAACCGAAGTACGAAGACATTCAGTGGTGATTAGAATATATATAGTGGAAAACAGTTCATTTAGGCATTCAGTGAAAGAAAGGTACAAAATTTTGTTAATATAATTTAGTTAGTGTTATAACAATTTCAATTTTAAAGATAGTTTGTTTAAATTTAACATTGTCTATAGAATTTAATTAGTTTTATAAGAACATCAAATTAAAGATAGTTTATTTTAAATTTACATTGGCTAGGTTAGATATATATGTGTGTTTCATAATAGTTATAATAAAGATAATTTAAAAAAGTACTTACAAGCTAATTCTTTGAGAACCGCGATAAAAACCCTATATATTATATTATTAAAAATACTCATTGCTCATCATTCAAACAAAAAACACATCATAACAATTTGGCACCCAACGCGGTGGCTCTCTATTTAAAAGAATTAGTTTGGGAAGATAAGTGCTCTCACATAATTAAATTAATTTTCATTAGAAAGCAAAAATTATAGATTTTATTATTAATTGTATTTGAACAAGTAAAGTCTCAAAATGTCTCAAGGAAAGAAAGGTACAAGAAGCAAATAGAATGAAGAAGATTTGGAAGTAGACACACAACCTATACAAGAGGAGAGTTTAGCACAAGCTCCACAAGATACTGCAGAAATGAATCCAGAAAGAGAGGAAAATGTCAATATGGCAGCTTTGATGTCATTAATGATGCAGATGAACAAGACAATGGAAGAGAATACGAAAAAAATAGAACACAAAATGGAAGAGAATTCAAAAGAAATCAAAGAAGACATAAAAAAATTGGAAGAGAATTCAAAAGAAGTCAAAGAAGACATGAAAAAAATGGAACAGAAATTAGAAGAGAATTATAGAAAATTAGAAAAGAAAATAGAAGATAATAATAATAAAATTGTAAAACAAATAGAAAAACAAATGGATAAAAAACTTGAAGCTGCAGAGAAAAAAGTAGCAAATGAAATAAAAATTATACGGAAGGACTACAAGAAAAGGATAGAAAATGAGAGGACAGAAGTAAAGAGGATTATTCAAGATAATAAGATAGATATAGAACAGAAAATAGAGTTACAGAAATGTAACTTAGAAGTAAAAATTAACGGAGACAGGAGAAACACAGAAGAAAAATTAGACGATATACAACAAAATATCCAAATAAATTGTAATCAAATAAGAAATGTGGAACAGAGAATAGATGATATTTCACAAATGAGAGACATAGGGAGACCTTACTTAAATTTAACGAATGAGACTGGGATTAAATTCTCTGGTAATATAAAAAATTTGCATCCTAGAGTATACATAAATAGTTTAAAACATAAATTAAGATTTGTGAATAATATTAATGATATTAAAGATTATATTAGAATGACATTAAATGACAATGCAGCAACTTGGTTTGCTAGTATTGAGAATAATTTAGATAATTTTCAAACATTTGAAAATAAATTTTTAAATTATTATTGGGGTGAATTAGAGCAAGCCAAGTTTAGAGAAATTCTATATTTTGGAAAGTATAATCAAAATTTAAAATCAAATATGGTAGATTATGCATTGAAATTGATAACAGTTGCAAAATATTTAGAACCACCACTTAGAGAGGATGAAACAGTCTTAAATGTATCTAGACATTTTGATGCTGATGTTGTGCAAACCGTAACTGTACAAAATATTCAAACAATTTTATTAGTTTTATTAATTTTATTCAAAGAATACAAAGAGGCAATATGACAAGTAATAATAACAACAGAAAAAACAATAATAACTTTCAATATAATAAAAATGATAATCAACAATATAGACAATCATATAACAATAATACTAGGCATGGTGATAGTTTACAAAATTTTAATAATAATAACAGTAATCCAAATAGACAGAACTTTAATAATAATACTAGTTATAATAGACAAAATTTTAATAATAATACTAACTATAATAGACAACATTTTAATAACAGTACTAATAATAATAGACAAGATTTTAACAATAGAAAAAATACAGAGCGACCTAACTATAACAGACAGGTAAATTGTGTTCGAAGGAATAGATTCTGCGAAGACAGGGAACGAAGTAGTACAAGGCAGGAAAATGTGAGTAGAAGTCATAGTAGGGAAAGACATAGGACATCAGATCCAAGTGGTCAGATACAATCTGACAATTCTAATAATCAAAATTTTGTGCAGTAAACTTTCTGAATTACAAGTTAGGCCATTGCTATTATGAAAAACCTTCTGAATTTATTTCTTTAGATGAAGAGAAAATTATTGAATCTATTAATTTAATTTATATAAATGCTTTGGCCAAAAATAAAATGATTAAGATTATGATAGATACTGGTTCAGAAAGTACTTTAGTCTCGGAGAATTTTATTTTTAATACATTAAAATTATCAGATATAATAAAGATTCCAAAAATTAAAATTGTTGGTGCAAATAATAAGAAGTTGGGTGAAATTGATAAACTAGCAAATTTTAAAATTAATATTCTTAATAAAGAAATTAATATGCAAGGATTTATTGTCAAGGATTTATGTGTTGATATATTAATGGGAAATGATGAATTGGAAAAGAAGAAAGTAAAGATAGATTTTGAAAAAAAAATGGTAACTTTGGAAGGGCAAATAATTAAATTTATGCAGAAAGATGAGGTGGAAGAAGGAATAAGAGTTGATAGGATATTATTAAAAGAAAATAATGATGTTTATGAAGAAGAAATGTATTTTGATGATAGGGAAATGTCCCAAAAGAATGTAAAGAATAATGGTAGTGAATATTTAAGGAATGGAAATTTTAAGCAGATGGATGCCTACGAGGCGGAGTGCGTAAAATTGGAAGCAAGGAATAATGAGTACATATTGAAGAATAATGTGATTTGTAAAGAAGAAGATATGATGAAAGTTTTAAATTGCCCTGAAGAATATAAATCAATAGTCATTTCCATATTGCAGCAACACAAGGGACTTGTCAATAGAGAAAATAGAATTGCACAAAATTATATCCATAGTATAAAAGTTAAAGAAGAAAAAGATTTTAAAACAAAATCATACCCAATACCATATAAATACAGAGAAGAAGTAAACAAAACAATTAATAATATGTTAGAAGATGGGATCATTGAGAAGGCAGACACACGTTTTATTAACCCCATAGTAGTAGTACAAAAAAGATCAGGTGAAATCAGGTTATGTTTGGATGCAAGGAATATTAACAAGATCACTGAAAAGCAATTTGAAGCACCAATGAGTATAGATGGAATACTAGGAAGAATTACAGGAATGTCATTTTTCACTAAAATTGATTTACAGCATAGTTTCTGGTTAATACCTCTAGAAAGAAAAAGTAGACAGTATACAGGATTTCGGATAGATGGAGTAGTATATCAATTCAAAGTAGTACCATTTGGACTTCAATCATCTTGCAGTGCTCTATGTAGATGTCTTCATGATATTTTGGATCAATATGAACATTTTGTAATTCACTACATTGATGATATATTAATTTTTTCTAAAACTGCTGAAGATCATGAGAAACACCTAAAAATTATAATAAATAGATTAGACAAAGTTGGACTAAAAATAAATCAAGAAAAATGTACAATTTTTCAAAAAGTAATGATATATCTAGGTTATAAACTTAACACTAACAGCTTACTGATATATCCATTTTATTCAATAGACTTGATTTGTTAAATAGATGGTAGATTTCATTATTTTGAATCAATTTGACATCATATTTATTGTCTGATACATATGGAAATTATTTTTTACCCTAAAAATCATAATTTGGGGTTAGATACAAAATTGATTCTATAAATAAATGTCTTTCTAATATAATAAAGTGGAAAAACTTACCAATTTATATTGATGAAAGTTATTTTGAATGCAAACAATTCCTAGATTTTGTCTATAAATAAACAGAACACAATATAGATTATATTTTTAATTAAGGTTATATTTTATTCTCTGATAAAATCCATTCTCCATTTGACATGACAGTTTGACCATAGAATAGCCGAACTGTGCAGTGTTGTTCTCTGCTTTGACATAGACAGCGAACAGGGATGTATTTAACACAGTTTAAATAAAAAAAAAATTTGATTTATTAAATTTAATAAGGTATGAGAAAATTAATGTTTAAAAAAATAATAAGTCAATTATTTATTTTAAATATTAATTTGGGGTATTGTGACGATTGGGGTTTATAGAAAATAATTTATAAGTTATATACTACATAATATTAGATATAAAAAGTATTTGATTATTTTAAGAAGTTATATACTAGAGAATTTAATAAAAATATATTTATGTGAGGGCATTTTTAATAAATTAGCATATAATAAGTGTAAAAAGTTGTATTTTAATGTTGTAAATATATTTAAGTGAGCCATGTGCATAGGCAACCAACTATACAGTAAATTGACAGATAGAAATTAATCATAATACGAATATAAGTGGGGTTATAATAATAATGTTAGTTTAAAATGTTTAATTTATATATATTTAATGATTTAAATGTTTATTCTGATCTGAAAAGCCTAAATGTCAACAAAATTATTAATAGAAAAGAATGGAATTCTCTGGATCACCGGAGATGGCCATGTTTGCGAAATGGTTTGTTCCAGAAAATTCAGACATGTATTTAATAGAACAAATTGGAACATGATCTCTTACCAGATGGTTCTAGAATATCCAAAAAGATATAAATACCCGTGATTTGGATTCAAGATGGCAGTTTTTAGTCAGAAGTCAGGCCAGTTCATTATGAAAGTTAGTAGACACATTTAGTTAGTGAAGTAAATTGTTCAGAATTTTCAAGAAGTCAGTCAGAAAAGTTTAGTAAGAAATATGTTTATTTATAATTATACACAAATAATTATTGAAGATTAAAAAAAGTATATTGGAAGAAATTAAATTATATTATGATTGGAGATTAGTATAAATCAACTTATAATAATTGGATATTGGTATATTGAAAAGAAGAATAAATATAAATGGTGTTTGCTGGTTTGATTGGTGGTTTATAAATGCTGGTGAAGAAAAATATATCTTAAATTGGTAGAAGCTGATAATTGGAAAAAGAAATTTCACAAAAACAAGGATAACCGAAGTACGAAGACATTCAGTGGTGATTAGAATATATATAGTGGAAAACAGTTCATTTAGGCATTCAGTGAAAGAAAGGTACAAAATTTTGTTAATATAATTTAGTGAGTGTTATAACAATTTCAATTTTAAAGATAGTTTGTTTAAATTTAACATTGTCTATAGAATTTAATTAGTTTTATAAGAACATCAAATTAAAGATAGTTTATTTTAAATTTACATTGGCTAGGTTAGATATATATGTGTGTTTCATAATAGTTATAATAAAGATAATTTAAAAAAGTACTTACAAGCTAATTCTTTGAGAACCGCGATAAAAACCCTATATATTATATTATTAAAAATACTCATTGCTCATCATTCAAACAAAAAACACATCATAACAATATATATATATATATATATATATATATATATATATATATATATATATATATATATATATATGTTCGGAAAGATTTCCGCGGTTAGAACAATTAATCCTAGAGCTAAGTTTAATACTATTATAAAAATTAATAATAAACTCAGCAGTCTTCCGGGTTGAACCACGTTGATATCCATTGCTGCGAGCTTGAATAGTGATCAGTGGAGTAGTGTCTGGGGCTCGGGAGGCTGAGGCCTCGGAAGCCCTGAAGAAGACATCAGAAAGGATGTCGAAAGCTCGGCGCAATGAATATCAACGCGGTTCAATTTCACTTGTACTATACAGGTGATCTAGATTATGAAGAGGCGAATTAAACTTAGTACACGAATGTACTATGCTCGAAGACACCGCTGCTCAGTCCTGAGAGATGGAGTGTAGGGTGGTGGTGTATACAGGTAAGAAACACAAGAAATAGTAAATACAAACAAAAAAAAAAAAACAACAGGGAATAGAACAACTCGAAAGGATTCAAAAAGAAGGGTGCCATTGAGATTAAAGTTTTGAATCCCAAAACAAACTGTTTATTAACCAAATAATTCTAAAAAAAAATGGCCAGAGTCAGATTGCATTTATACAGATAGATCCAAAAGTTAAATATCTATTTACACTGCAGAGCTTATCGCAATTCTTCAGGTTTTAAAAGAGTAAGTTTGTTATATTAACAGATAGCAAAAGTTCGTTAGACACAATAATACAAACTAAATAATTAAGTTCTTCATCAGTAGTGATTAAAAATATTTTAGAAGCGGTCCAGTCACGAATAAAGGTTTAAACAAATTTCTTTGGTTTGGATTAAGGCCCATTAGGGAATTAACGGAAATGAAATAGTAAATATGCTAGCAAAGGATACTGCTACAACAGGGAAAATGATAGGTGAACCATTAATGCCGGTCACTGATCTACGACAATGGTGTAAGAAAAAACAAATGGAATAGTGGCGCAACAGGAATATGACATCTGATTGTAAGATCTAAGATTTCATGATAACCAACCAAAAATTCATAGATAACCGTTTTACGGTATTACAAATCGGCACTTCATTAAGACCTCAAACAGAGCAAAGAACAAACATGTTTTATATCCATCCCAAAAAAAAATACGGTTGGTCAATACTCAAAACTGCAAGGAGCTACTCTTCCCACCAATTTAAATGCCATTCTGTGTACACGTAATATAAATTTCTACAAAATTATTTATAACCATCTAAAAATATGAAAATTGATATTAAAAAAAATAAATAAATAAAAAAATATTTAAAAAGAATAAGAATAAAATAATTATATACATTAAAAAAAAATAAGTAAAAAAATGAACATTATCAGAACATAATCTGTTCTGACATACAAAAAAAAATAGCATATTATTATGTTATCTTCATACACAGTGCTGGATATTTACGTATCACTCATCACTACGTATCACGTAGCACTTGCCAGTTACTTGACAAGTGCTGCGTAGCGAGTGACCACCTTAATTAAACTGATCTGTGCCACAGTATATTGCTTAAAAAGAATTCTTTTTAAGCAATATACTGTATCTGTGCTGTGGCACCGAAGCTCGTACCTACTACAAATACACCAATAATTAAATTTGGGATAAACTTGAGCACGTAAAATACATAGATACATAAACTAACAAAAAACAACACGGAGCTTACCGCAACATTTATGATGACGAAAATAACAGATCTGGTTCAATTAAATGATCAATCTAAATATAAAATAAATAGAACATATTAAGTGGTTATGAGGTTATCCTTACCAGCTTGGTTAGTCATTATAATGACGATTAAAGCTGCAAAAATTGTAGAGCATACCATTTTCTTTTTTAATTTAGTTATGCTTTTAGGTACTTTGTTACGAAACGCAATCTGAAAATGATTTTGTTTATTTTGAGTAAACAGAATCTTTTATATACAGATTAAAAACCCACAATTTATTAAATTAAATTAACTGATAAACCATACAATAGTAATAAGTTTTTAAAATAAAATTAAAAAATATAATTCCCTTATTCCAAATGATTCGATTCGATTATGTATATAAAATAAAAATCAATTATAATTGCTGATGGAAAATTACGCTAAAAAGTTGAAAAGCTATATTTATTGTCATACATAGTACGCCAAACCTCCTTTGTTTTTCTTTGATTATCCCTTAACTATGGAGTATATATATATATATATATATATATATATATATATATATATATATATATATATATATATATGTCGACCACTTTATTTTTAGAATGGTTTGAAAATGAATTCGTCTCAAGTGTAAAATCCTTTTTAAAATCAAATAACCTCCTCATCAAAGCATTGTTGCTAGTTAACAATGCCCCCTCACCCTCAAAATCTACAAAATGGTGACAATTGTCAGATTTTTGCCACCGAATGTCACAAGCTTAATCCAGCCGTTAGACCAGGGAGTCATAGAGACATTCAAGAGACATTATAGAGAAGCATTCTTAAGACATCTGTTATTACAGGAGACGAATTAATCCAAAAGTGTTACCGAAATTCTCAAATCTTTAACAATAAAACATTTTTATTGGTGAGCTGAGTCGTGGGCCAAGATCAAATCTTCAACTTTGGAAAAATGCTGAAACAAACTTTTTGATAAAATTTTGATTGACGATCCTGAAGAAGAAAATGGTAAGAAAACGACAGAAGAAATTAAACCTCTCATTAAAAATTTGCCGGGACATGACGAAATTAACTAAGAAGAGATACGTGACTGGTTAGCAGCTGATGACTCAGAACGTGAATTCATCGACCAGGACATCATTAATATGGTTCTTTATCAAGACAACCTGAGCATATCATATGACGAAGATGACGACCCAAGAGGCAACGGGCAGCACAAGACCGTGGACGAGATTTTCAATGCTTTAGAGGAAAGAATTTTATACAGTAGGCCTAATTAGTTAGGGACACGACTAGATTCTTTGTTGTTATTACATAAAGTTTTGTCCTTTTCAGATTGCTTTACGTTTCGTCGAACAATCGAATGAGGCAAACTCATGACGTTCTGCGAATTAACGATGGAGGGAGAGAGAAACACTGTTGTCAAACGAAAACGCAAAAAAAATAGCAGATTTCTTTAAAAAAGCATGTTAAACTTGTTCATTTTCCTTAATTTTATTACTTTATTTTGGATTTACTTATTAGAAAACATTACGAAATCAACTCATAGTATTTTTTAATAGCAATACCCTATATATTCAACCAAAATCTTTTATTTTTTTTTATACTCCACACGCTCTCCTTAGAAAATCCAATTCTTCTACTTCCATTCTTTTTCTATCTTTTTTCGCGATCTTCCAAACTTTGGCTCCATAAGTCATAATAGGCTCTACCAAGGTTCGATCGATTGTCAGTTTCGTTTCTTGTCTAATATCTTTAGACCATGTACCCTGTATAATTATTATTTATACCATTGGATACCATTTTTATAGTCTTTCCAATGATGTATCATAAGTATGGGTTTGCAATTTAAACTTTTTTGGTTGTTGTGGGTGGGGCTTTTGATGGGGGTGACTTCTCTTTCATGTCATTTCAGTTCCCCCTTACTATCCTAGAAACAATTTCAAGCATTTTTCGATATCAGCTTTTGTTCGTGAGATATAGCCCATGCGTAAGACCTTGGAAGGGGTGGTTTAATAGAAATTATTTTTACTCAATATCTTAGCCATTTTTACCTTTTCGACAAAATCGTACGGAACTAAATTGTTGCAATTACGATTTCCTATAATTTCTACATTAATTCGTGTGGTCAATTAATGGGGAATATAGTGACTAATTATAATTATTAAATTATCGCGTTTTATATTATACGACATTACATTAACGAAAATGGAGAGAATTCTATTGAATTATATTTTATACAATTTTGATTTCTTTGAATTGTTGTGCTACAATCAATATTTAAGGTCCTAAGCCCAAAATGGTGGCATCATTAGCAGTAAGCCACAAACAAGAACGAACCTACGAGCTTAAATATTGATTATACCAAACAAATGATAAAGATCAAAATTGTATAAAATATAATTCACATGCATTTTTTACGGTCATTAGGATTAGGTTAGGTATTATTTTGGATCCCAATCATAATTATTATTCTCAAGTAATTATTCCAAACAAAACCATAATTCAAATTTTATTTTATTTTATAAATACAGAAGCAAACTAAAAGTGCAAACTCACATCAGCCAGAAACAATTTTTTTTTAAATATTTCGTTGAAAATGTATTTATAATCATAATATTTACATAAGAAGCGATCTGGTACATCATCTATTTTTCACACTTGACTCTTGACATTGAAAGTGGGTGAATATAATGTTCTGACTATGAATATCGAATTAGGTACTGATTTCGAGTACGAATCTCCAAGGATTTCCCTACGTTTTCAAAACGATACACCCATACAGGAAGTATTAAATGAGTTAAAATGTACCTATTATACAAATATACAAACGTGCTAAAAGTAATACATGATAAATTTTTTTTGATGGTAGTAAAACTAAAAGATGAATTGCATTATCCAATTTATTTTTAAGTGAAATATTTACGTTGATATTATTTTTTTTAAATCCCATTTGAAAGAATCTGGGAAATTTTTTATAAGTTGAAATGGTTGGGGTAACAGGAAACAGGGAAACAAGAGAGAATCTCTCTCTTGTTGCCGACTAGAATGTAGCTTCGACTATTTTTTAAATAATTTTAAACTGTTTGTCCTTGTTTAGTGTAGTGTTATGTACAATTTTATGTTTAATTTTATGTTTACGACATTCTGCGGTTGTTGGATAGCCCAAATTTGATGAAATACCCTTAAAGATGCTCTAGGAGGCGAAAGTACTTGGGCAAGATTTAATTAATACAACTGTACTCGATATCTGCCTTTCATTTTATCAAAGTTAATTTATTTAAGCATTCAACCTTTTATCAATTTACATCCAATTTAGGCTCGGAAGTAAAGACGTACCTTACCGAAATCGGAAAACTTTCTCCTTCCTGCTCCTTCCAGAATGAAGAAGCCAAAGTGAGTTTAAAATCAAACCTTCTTTGGTCTTCACATGATCTGGAGTTGGTGAACAGTGATTCCAGTTCAAGTTCTCAGGACACACGGATTCAAAGTTCTTTTCCAAATGAACTGACTCTATATCTGCAGCAGCCTTTGCTGCCGAGATTAAGTGAACCGGTTTCATTCTGGGAGCAGAACAGAATCTGTATGCCAGACTTGGCTTTTATAGCTAAAAAATACATGTCGTTGGTCGGAAGTTCGGTGGCATCAGAGAGACTGGTGTCATCATTGAATGATGTTGTGTCAGATGAGAGAAGCCGCTTAACCTTTCAACATAAATATGAACGAGTTTTTCTCAATAGGCTTTATGAAAAATACTGGCCAACACAATGCTAAATCCATTTTATATAATATAACCTATTTCTAACCTTCTAACCTATACTTTTTTACTTAAAATATTACTTAATTCTACTTATATTATACTTTTATTGTATATTATTGCAATATTTATATATTAGTCTTACGCTGTATTATATTTAATAATAATCAATAAATATATAATAATAAAATAATAATTAAATATAATAATTAATAGAATAAAATGGTTTTATTAAAAATTGTGTTTTCTTTATATTGATATTGATGTTCTTTCGCTAGTACCTTCTAATTTTGATCATATTAATATCGAGTTGATGAAGTATCGCAAACTAAAGTGCATTGTAAATGTAACTTTGTAACCTATTGGATTAAAAAAACCGAAAACCGGTTTTTGGAAAAACCGGTTTTTTTGGCCTGCTATAACCGCCAGGTTAAACCGTAAGCAAAAAAAAACCGGTGTAACCGAAAACCGGTGTTTTGTCAAAAACCGCCATCCCTAGTTAGAATAATAAAATTTGCAAAGTTAAATGCTATCCCGACTGTACTATATGGATTGTTTAAGTAAAATCAGCCAATTATTTGAATTAAATACGGCGAATAGTCTTTAGAGTCTACATGGACTGGATTTATTAGATGAAATTTAATAGATGTTTTAATTGAATTAGTGACATTGAGTCCTACTTAAAGATGTATACCTTAAACCGTCTGCAGCTTCGAATAATCCCCCATTTATCATAATTTTCATACATTTATTTAATTCCTTTATGTCTAAGTTTGTAAGATTATCAACTCATCGAAATTCATATTTGCATCATTATTTCTACAGATTATTTGCTGCAATGCGCATTTCTTCATACTTTTCTAATAGATTTCCTTAACGACCTACTTTCCCAGAAATTTATTTCAGTTACCAATTTCGAGTTCACTGGAAACTTGTCAAAAACTTTCAGACTTCGTTCTGACTTTAAAATGCAGTGAAACGAATAATTAGTAACTGGATTTCCAAAAGTGTCTGATACGAACAAATGTAGTTTATAAAATAGTTTAATCGGCATGCTTACTGGAATATTAACGAATTGATGTTTGGCTACAAAATTTATACTCTACATTGTAACCGAAGTCAGGAAAGAAAATTTTAGAATGCTATCATCAAATTAAAGCCGTTGGGGTAAAAGGGTATCACGAAAATTACAGAAACAGAAAGACATTTCTTCGTGGTAATATGGTTCTGAAGTTATTTTCTTGTATTATTTTATGTTTAAATTATTTTACTTTTGGGAATTAACTACAAATGAAATTTAAAATAATTTATTTGATGTTTTGACTTTCGGCTGAAATTGTAAAAGTAGAAACAAAGACGTTGTCCCGCTTTGCCAAATAAAACAAATTGCATAATACATTACGCATACAAGGTATCCCAAATAAAATTGTTATCCCCTACAACTCATCAAAATAAATGAATAAATAAATAAATAAATAAATAAACATCTGAAAAAGAATTGCTTCCATTTAACATCCGTTACTCTATTGCAGAATTATATGTTGAGATATGTTCCTCAATAAATCTAAAATCGCAAAGATGATTTTGAGGTGAAGGTCAGTTCGGTCAAATATTGTCAAATATACTCAAATCCTTGACATTATATACATAATAATTCTCAAACATATCGAATGCAACTCCCTGCAAAAGAAACTACATTAGAAATTCTGGGAAAAGCAAGTAAACAAAAAGAAAAAGATTAGATGACCAATGAAATCCTACTGCTGATGAAAGTAAGAAGACTGTAACAAGATAACAAAGAAGAATATAATATAATGAATAAAATCATCACAAGACAAATCAAAGAAATCAACAAAAAATGGGCAAATAAACAATACAAAAGGAAAGAAACGATTAAAAGGAAACACGATAGTTTTAAAAAGTTGTTTTCTTTTATGATTAACAATTGTTATAAAACTTACATTTTATAATTTGTTGTTTGACTTAAATATTATGTTTATATGGATTTGAGTCACAATTATTGGTTGTATTGAAAGTCACATTTTTAACTAAGTAATGTTTGACGGTTCGATTTTCACTCCGTAAATTGTCTTCAAAAAAGACTATTATGCAAATTGTGTGAAAAGTATAAGCAAAGTTTTTGTTATTGGTTATGTCATTTCAAATGTTTTCAGTTTTCATGCTTGTCCTCGATCTAGTAGGCAAGCAGCATGTAATGGATGAAGAAAATTTTAGGGTGGTGTTTTTACCCTAGGAATATAAAATTCTGACTATTTTTTTTATTATTTTTGTTGTATGTTTATGTAAAAACTATCGTAATTGTGCTTGAGCGTAAATTGAGCAAAAAATAGATTTGTGTTTATGTGTATTGTGTGTTACATATTATGTGTTATATATAAGATTGTAGATGATGTTTTTCGACCTCCTATTACTCCGCTTATTGTTGGTATATTCTTGTTGTTGACTCGTTTTTTAGCTGCTATATTCTGCTGGTTGGTTTGCTACACATTTTTTTTTTTCGTTTAGTAAAATAAGAGCTGCTTCTTTGACTTTTCCTCTTTTTCATGTCTTTCTTTTTTCATTATTGATTCATCTTTTCATGGTCTTGCTGTTTTTCCCACGTAAAAATTGTTGCATTCACAGGGTATTTTATAGATACAGTTTTTTATCTTTCTTGAGTGTTGTTGGGTTTGGTTTTGAACAGGATAGATCTAAGTGTTTTGGTTGTTTTCAACGTTGTTGTGATTGTAATTGTTTCCTATCCTCGTCAGTTTTTCTGATAAGTCCTTTACATAATGGTTGTCGTCTTTAAGTTCCTACTTGTGAGTGTTTCTGGATTACTTATTAGCAGGTTTTTTTCATCCCGAAATGCATTTTCATTAGAGCAGGTAGTTCGTGCTCATATATGGATTTGATAATCCCTTTTTTGATATTTACGTTGTAATTAAAGTGGTAATTTAAATATCTGTTGGTGTGGGTTATTTTTCTGTAGGCTTTGGTTGCATCCCTGTGTCTTATTTTGAGATTAACGCGTCCAGAAAAGAAAGTGAGTTATTGTTTTCCTGTTCCATGATAAATTTAATTGATTTTTCTTTATACTGTTTAATAGAATATATAAACTGGTAAGATACTCAGGCAATGGATCGAATCTACATTTATTACACTACCAATAAAAAATTCAACTTAAAAAGATGTAATGAGTAAAGTCTTGTGTGTCATTCACTAAAACCATTTCTATGCAACCTACACTCTACACTCTAGACTATGGAGAAAGATGGATGAAAACATAAGTAAAAGCCAATTTGGTTTCAAAAAAGGGATCATGGTTCAAAAAAATTGTCAATCGGCAAAGGAATACCTTTGCATTTTTTATAGGTTATGAGAAGGCATTCGATAACATTAAGCACGACAAACTTACAAATTTGCTCAATCAAATTGGGTTAGATGATAAAGATATAAGGATTATTAAGAACTTGTATTGACACCAGTCAGCTTAAGTTAAAGTCGAAATATTAGATAAGATCGGATATTTAAATTATCAAATGAAGTAAGACAGGGGTAGTGGTACGATAGGAAGTAAGATTAATCCACTTCTTTGAAATCTATATTTTGAATAGATTTTTCAGGAGGTCTTGGAAGATATAAAAATAGGAATAAAGGTGAATAAAAATAGTATTATTATTATCCGATATGCTGACGACATGAACGTCCTTTCCAATGATGAGAAAGAGTTGCGGTTTCTAATAAAAATAGTCAATAATATAGTAAAGTTTAAACTATGGTTTTAAAACAAATATAAAGAAAACAAAATTGATGGTCATCGAAAAATGTGGCATATACGATGTCAGAGTACAGATAGGAAATCAGGGCAGAAATAGTAAAGAGATTTGAGTACTTGGTATGCTGGCTAAACGATAAATGAGATCCTGATGATGCAGTCAAAATTAAAATCACTGGTACAGTAAATTGTACTGGTGATTAGTAGTATAAATAATGCAGAAATACAGTAAAGTGAAGAACAGCAGCTTATTTTGGCCATATCTTTAAAAACGATAAGTTTTTCTGCAGTTGATCATTGAAGAAAATATCGAAGGAAGACGAGGCATCAGACGAAAGAAGTTTGCTCAGTATGAAATTTACGCCAACGGTTCGACTTCAGGAAAGCCATCACAATTATACGAAATACACAAGATTACAAGAAACGAGAGAAGAGTTCCAGTTGGTGGTCGCCAACCTACGATGGAAAAGTCTATTTATAATCTTAAGCTTATTGGTTGAAGTACCACTTTATGGGCTTAATATATCAATAAATTTTATACTAAGATTAAAACTAAAAGGTTTTATTGTATCATTTAGTACTATAAGAGTTTAACGACACTTGTATTGATATTTTTATTTATTTTCATATTTTAAATTTCTTTGACATTTCCTTATCTTCAAAATGTTTTTATTCATCTTTCTATTTCCATAACCTGTGGAAAGAACTATCTAATTAATGTCATTGACTAACATTCAATTTATTAAAATATTTATTTAAATGTCCTGAGTATATTGCGACATTCTGATAATAATACATAATTAAAACAATGTTTTCATTTTGCATGCTTATCATTTTGGGTAATTTTATTTTTATCAAGCTGAAAATATATTTATAAAATCACGTCACAACTTATTCTTAGTATCCTCTTTTTTTAATTTTTGTTTTTTTTTCCAACGTTAGAAAACTATATTCTATACAAATTATATTTTGAAAATGCTCTCCGATCTTGAATTAAAAACATTAATAAAAAACTAGTATTCCGTAATTTATCGTTTATCTCTAAAAATGTTTGACATTTTTGAAAACACAAAGATGCCTGAATATTTATCGAGTACATGGTAGGTGTTAAATATTTTTGTGTCAAAAGTTTCAAAAATATATTTTAAAGTTATTGAACGTGATCTTGCAACAAGAATTGTAGAAGTGGGCTTTTGTGGTATGCACCAATGTAGTAATAAATAAATATAACAGGAAGTAGGAGTGTGCTCACAACATAAAATGTGTGTGATTTAATACAATACGGGAAAATAAATAACAAATTAGGTCTATATAGAATTTTTCATATAAAAATGATTGCACGTCATTCAAGATTTACGACTTCAGAACCCCACAGCGTTGCCAAAACATCAGAATAGTTAGTCAAGTGAGGAATTTTTAAAATGTCAACTATTTATCAAACTGTTATATTAACAGTAAATACACTTAATTTTAGGACTACTACAACACATTAAAATACGTAAGAAAACATTTTAATACAAAATTATATATTCTAAATTTTAAACTTATGTTTTTTAGGACATTAATAGTAAAAACGTCCCGCCATTATTTCTTTTTCAAAATAATCTGTCTTATATGAATACTTATCAGCTTTCTATAGCCTATTTAGTTGTTTTGGCATAGCACAATCACAGTACACAACAATAATTAGTTTTTAAAGCTATTAATCTAAATTTAGTATGTACCTATAAATACAATTTATTAATGTATAACATATTATGATCAAATTGTGTAAAAAATCAAAATATAAACAAAATTCTTACTCTAAAAAAGCGGCAACACTTTAAACAATTTTGCCACACGCTTAACTGTCATTAAAATTTGAAGTATTCCCGTATCAGTTGCGTACAATTGTTTTTTTTTTGTTATTTTTGTTTTCCTGTTTGCTAAGACATGGCATTACATTTTACTTTTATTATTCATTCGTCTAACCCTAATTAATAAGGATAAATTTTTAATTATATTATTCAGATATGTCTTAAGACTTTGGAAAATCGCTGAGTCATCCTAATAAACTACAAGCTCATGGGTTATTTTTAAGGGGTCATTTAAGCCAGCAAGAATCACATAAATCAATACTACAATATATAATATAAACTTTAGAAACTATGCCGTCATTTTTATCAATACGAGTGGCTATAGAGGTAAGTTAAACTTACTACTTAAGGGGTATTTCAGTCAAACATTTTTCTAATGCATTTATAACTTGGGTAGGTAATACAAGAGATCATTGTTCCCAGATTCCTCACTAAACCAAACTGTTGATAAATGCTTATGTATTCCTCTTGTTTTTACAACAGATTGTTTTCTTAGGCATTTCTCAACCCGGCCAAACACACTATCTGCTGGTAAAAAGCTGTGACCACGTTCCGGAAAAGTTAATCTAATTTCTTCTAAACCTGGAGATCCCTTGACTTTAAGCCAATAATATAATGCATGGATTATGTGTAAGTTCTTATTTTATCCTCCGAATCCATCACAAAAAAGTCGCAGCATCCTTATTTCATCTAGATTGAGTGAGTCCAAATGATGCAGAAGAGCAGATCCGACTTACACAGAACCCCGTCCAGTTTGATCCTTGCTCCACGTATAAAAATGGGGACGTTTTGATCCCATATCAACACAGCAGAACACATAAAAACTTACTTAGTGTGCATAAATTGCGTCGGATATGGGTGTTTTAGGCAATGGCTGGACATGCTGCAAGTCAAAACAAAAACTTAGTAAAAATTCTGGGCGATTTTTACATAACTTTAGAAGAAAGCTTTAGCTCTTTTGTTGTAAATGCGCTTTTGTACCATTAATTCTCTTCTTTTATACATCTGAAGCAGGTGGGGAAAAGCCTAAATTAAAATATTTTGTAAGATTCTTGAAAACATTGACACTGAAACTTGTTTTGTCTCGAACTTTGTGTTATATAGCTTATGTAGCTTTCCACTACTTAAATCGCTGTCTAAATAAAAATTTTGACACTTTGATCTATTGTAATAGCTTTCTTGTCCTCTCAAATTGCCGATAAACTCTCTAACACAATTCTTACAAGTTATTGTTTTTTTGGACTTTTAATCTCCTCCTCTCTTGTCTTTTGGTACTTCCCCTGCATAAATGGTATTTGCAACTCTGGTTACGCACCGTGCTGATAGACACATAGCTGAGGTAAAAAAAATTTTGACAAACTCTTAATGGATGTTTAGAATTCCCTTTTTTAAGTAGTGTGTTACTGCTAACTTACGAGATTGTAAAGGCATGGATTTTCTTCGTCTATTTACTTCAGTGGCACTCATCATATGACACAATTTTACATCTTGCTCATTTCTATTAGTTGAGCTGTAAATTTTTTCCTTATTTCTTTTAATATCACCCAGTGTAATATTATTACACTGGTAGCTACGGCCGTCATAATTACATGTTCTTCTGAAATTTTTCAAAGCTACATCTGAATCACCATATCTAAAAATGCAAAATAACTCTAAGCTGGACACCTCATGTAATAAAAAAACATTTTACCTTAGGCGTTTCCTACTCGCATGTTTAGAAACATTGTCACTCCTTATCCTTAAACCTTTTTCTTTAACGGTTACATTTAACTCAGAATCGCCCATTTTACATACAAAATGAAACTACAAAAATAATATTAACACCACAAACCAAAACAATCTGTCTTATTAAATTATTTTTAGGTTAGATATAGAAACAGACGTTCGCACAGATATATCGCAGATATATCGCCACAAGTTATTACTTAATAAAGTATTAGTTTTTTAAACAATGGTATCAGGGACTATTTGTCCCATTTAGTCAACAAATGCCAAATTAATCTATATTACTTTCTTTAAATAAAGATACAGGTATATACCTATGGTGGATTTATGGCACTTCGATTGAAGCTAGAAACAAAAATGGATTTATTGCGTTTTGATTGATTTGCCTACTTTCAATAGCTATTTTCTATTGGAAATATTGCGTTTGGAAGTAACTGGCCAAAGTTCAGAAAGCTGGAAACTTAAAAAATTTAAGAGAAGACAGAAAAAGAGATATTATCCAGTCCATATCGCCGCAAACTTGGGAAGAAAGATTTACTAACAGAGGCAAGAGAGTCCTTTAAACAGATAGAGTACTATGGTCTCCAAGGCGTCAGGATGATAGGATTACCAATCAGAATAAATGAGAGAGAAGTCGAAGCCGTATGCAGACATCTAAAGAATGGAAAATCACCTGGCCCAGGAAATGTAGTTCTGGAACTCATCAAATATGGACCCAAAATACTAATTCTACGGCTACGACAACTTTTCCAGGAATGCATAAATAAACATGAAATACCTGAGGAATGGAGAGAATCGCATATGAGCACCATCCTTAAACAGGGAGATAAATCGAAACCTGAAAACTATAGAGGAATTGCAGTTACTAGTAGTATTAGCAGAATATATGGAAAAATAATAAAAAATCGAATAGAAGAAGAATACCAAGATATGGAAGCCGAAGAACAGGCTGGTTTTCGTGCAGGTCGATCTACAATAGACTATGTCTTCTCTATTACTCAGATAATTAAAAAAAAGTTGCTCGTAGCCAAGAAGTCCACCTGACGTTCGTAGACCTTAGGAAAGCATATGATAGTATCCCGCTTGATAAATTATGGGAGGTACTGGGGAAATCAAATATAAATATAGAATTGTTTGAAGAGGTAAAAACGTTGTACTACCAACAAACAACAAGAATTAAAGCAGGAAATCTAATAACACCGGGATCAAAGTGACTAAAGGACTAAGACAAGGATGCTGTATATCCCCAACATTATTCAAAATATATCTCTAAGAAGCACTAAACAAATTAAAGAAAAAATGTACGAATATGGGCATACCACTAATGGACTTAACTTTGTACACTCTGTGCTTTGCGGATGACCAGGTTATCATCAAACAGGACTCTGAAGACCTTAGTTACATGATGCGAAAACTATTAGAAGAGTTTACAGAGTCGGGTTTGAAAGTGAATATGGAAAAAACTAAGTACATAAGTATAGGAGGAGATCAACATAACCTTCTCGTAAAGAAAAATCAGGATATCAAACTCTGTGACGACTACAAATACCTAGGAGTAAAGATCACTCAGGACGGGAAATTAGATGCAGCCATTAAGGAACGAAATATACCGGGAAGGAAAGGCATAGCCTTACTGAACAGTGTACTGTGGGATAAAAACATCTTTAAGGAAAATAAAAGAAGAATATAATGTAATAATATATAATATTAATAATAATAATATATAAGAAGACCATAATAAAAAGTATCACAACATATGGACTATACAGAATACAGATACAGAAATGGACTTCTGGCGTCGCTCGGCGGAAATCTCCAGATGCGACAGAATAACAAACGAAAGAGTCTGAGAAATCATGGGGGTTACACATAATATTGTTGATGATATCAAAACGACACAACTCAGATGGTACAGACACGTAAGGAGAATGCCGGAGAATAGAATACAAAGACAAATTCTTGAATGGCAACCAAGAGGTAGGTGGAGACCAGTAAGGCCTAGAAGAAGTTAAAGAGAAGAAGTTGTTAAAGAAATCAGGAAAAGAGAACTGGAGGACGATCTATGGAACGATAGATTAAGATAGAGATTGGAAATCGGAAGACGTCAAAGAACGTTGTAAACAGACATTATACAATGTGACCCATTTAGATTGGAAACACCTCTATAAAATTTGAAGTTCTTAACCGATTTTAACCAAATTTTTTCTTAATGTCTTGTAATAAAAGGTCTATTGCGGGACAAAATATGAAATATTTAGTTAAATTTTTAGGGCATTCTACGATACTTTTTCTTCGTCGAAAATGGAGAATTTGTATTAGCGATTTTTTTATTAAAAAAATTTCTACGCCACTGGATTTAGAGTGGCTTCAAATAGCTACGACAAAAATTTCATCAAGATATATTTATTAATAACAAACTTATGACAACTTAAAATTTTAAAACTCACTAAGAAAAAAACACTCTGTATTAACGTTAAAAAAAACACTCTGTATTACCAGAAACATGGAAACATAATTTTAGTTTAAATCCTAGTTGCCTCTACCAATCCACCATCTACCTAATTGGATACATTTGTCGTAGCGTTTATGAATATTTCTAATTACATTTCTTAGTTGTTGGGGAGTAATTTCTGCACATGCCTGTCGAATTCTTGCACCAAGTTCGTTTACGTCTCTTGCACGGGTTTGGTAAACTTTTTGTTTGATAACTCCCCAGAGAAAGAAGTCTAAAATTGTGAGAACTGGAGATGTGGGTGGCCAATCTATCAACGGACTACCCCGGCCTATCCAAAGGTTCGGAAAATTTTCGTCTAAAATGATTTGATCATTTCCTCTTCTTCTTTGTAACGGGTTATTTCTTAAAATTAGTTTTGATACTGCACCATATTCATTAAATATTCTATTTATTTTGTTTACCGTAGCGCAGCTAATATTAGGACGATCCATATGTTTGTCATTAAATATTGTACAAACTTCCCTGGCACTTCTATCGTTATCTCCTAAAAGCCGTATAATTTCAATTTTTTCTCTCAAACTTAATCTTGCAGCCATAACACAAAATATTATTAAAAGAATTTGAAGTAATGATTGTTGCAGATATTATGCATAAATTTATGCTATTTATAGCACTGAAATTTGTATGACACAAATTGTAATATCGTTCCCATGACAACTGAGATTTAAGTTGTAGCATGTAAAGTTAATAATAATGTAAGTGCGTTACTTGCATTAAATTTTTATGCTATTTTAAACATTTTTTTGTCTAGTAGTGGATTAGTATTAAAAGTATTTAAAAAATAATTAGTTTTATGGTTATCTGTTAATACAGGGTGTTCTTTTTTGACTCATAGCTTAGTAGGTTTTAAAATTTTAAGTTGTTATAACTTCGTTATTAATAAATATATTTTAATAAAAATTTTATCATAGCTATTTGAAGCCACTCTAAATCCAGTGGCGTAGACATTTTTTTAATAAAAAAATCGCTAATACAAATTCTCCATTTTCGACGAAGAAAAAGTATCGTAGACAGCCCTGAAAATTTAACTAAATATTTCATATTTTGTCCCACAATAGACCTTTTATTACATGATATTAAAAAAAAAATTGGTTAAAATCGATTAACAACTTCAAATTTTATAGAGGTGTTTCCAATCTAAATGGGTCACACTGTATATATAGGAATTGGCTGTGACCACTAGATATATTTCATGACAAAGCTATTGAGTATTAATTTAACTCAAATTCTGAAAAAACAGGATTTATTGCATTTTGATTGATCGCTCCTCAATTATTCTTTAAAATACCTGCTATATTTCTTATTTTTTTTTAATTACCACAAAAAAGTTATAAGGTCTAAAAAAAAATTTGTTTCAAATTTTTTAGTTATTTTTGTTTATAACTTATTTATTTTCCATTTTATGACAAAAAGTAATAGGTCTAGAGTTGTAGACAATTGAATTTGCTACACACAATATTAAATATATATAGTGTTCTGTAGGGTTGATAGTTTACGAGATTCGAAGCGGAAACCCTTTTCACCTCTTTTTTTAAGATGGTGGCCGCGCGACAAAGGTGACGACTCCACAAACTTGAACTTAAGCTTATACTTGCTGTCCTAACACCCCAAAAGAATAAAATTGCGTCAGCATTTCAATAAACTACATCATCTGTGCAAAATCCATCAGTTAAAAATGTATGGCATTACTTTTTTTTAATTTGTTAACTTTTAACTAACTAATAACAGCCACAGTATAAAACATAACATAACATACACCACAGTGTACTTTAAAAATATGTTCAATTTCCAAATTTTTGTTTTTTTTTAAATCTTTAAATTGTACCATTTATTATAACCGTCTATCAATTAGTTTGATAGTTTTTAGTTATATTTTATCAAAAAAGTGACTACCGTACAAGAAATAATTCTCTTACTAAAGAACAACTTCTATTCCCAAATACAGATAACTATTTATAAACATTTGCAAGAATTATAATTTTTAAAAGGCATAGTTACCAAAAATTCTTTTACGCATCAAGTAATCATTTGGAATTGATGCCATACATTTTTTAATGACCTCAACGAATGGGGGTTAAAATAAAGGGTTGCGCCATAGAGTTCTCTCTTATACCAGCCGATATGTATGACACTGCAAAAAAACTAATCTAAATAACGATCCGAAACTAGGTATGTGTTTGAATGCCATACTGTATCAAATTACCGAAAATGTGGTCAAAATTTTCCTAAAATCAAAGAGTGTCCCTGCTACTAGTACCAATATTTTTGTACGGTATTAAGTCGCAGATAAAAATTGGCAGCATTGTTTCTAAACTTTATAAATCTGGCTCCTTACTTCCAGAAATCAACAGCAGAATGAAACTAACTTGGGCATCTTTTGGTAGAAATGCAGTTATATTCAAATCAAAGATGCCAATCCACCTTAACCCTTCAACGGCGAAATTTATTTTTTTGCAAAAAAGTAAAGGAAAAATCATAAATATTGGTCAAAACACTTTATTAAACATATTGGTACAAGTATTTTTCTCAAAATATATGTAATTTAAAAAAAAATAGTCGTTACGTTTTGGTAACGCTAGCCGGTTAGGGTATACAAAAAATTTTTGGACAAGAAAATTATCACCTTGGGCTGTGAAACATTATATTGCACTCTAGACATAATCCTACATCACATTTGACACATATAGTACGAATACTTGAGCTACAACCTTCTCCAGCACATCGACGCCTCTTATTATTGGGGATGTTTATCAAAAAATGGTCTGTTCTGTCATATCTCAAGTTATCCGAAACCCTATTAAAAGATAAACTTGATTTAGCAGCCGCAGGTCTTCCAGCACCTTTTGAAGGTGCTCATAGGCTTGAGCAATCTCTCGTCTGAATTCTAGTTGGGTAAGCTGTGTTTGATGTTTACACTTCTTGGATATACACCAAGCATTGACTATAGCAGCTTCTAGTAGCCAAGTAAAAATTGACCACCACCACTTCTTTCTACGAATTGAAATCCTGTATCTGGATATCTGCTAGTCCATGAAGTCAGTACCTCCCATAAATCGATTATATTCAGAAATCAGATAAGGTTGTGGTACTTGAATAATTTTTTTTTTCGGCTCGAGAGTAGCGTTTTACTTGAGTGACTGGATTGACGCCATGACATGTAGATGCTACTGTCACTACATTATTATCCATCCACTTGACTAATATTATTGCATCTTCTTTGTTGATGACAGATATCGTGTCTCCTCTTTTTTTCGATTTCGAAATAATACTTTTTTTAGCTAACTCACAACTTGTAGGAATTCTATTTTCCCTCATAGTTCCCGTACCATCATACCCTCTTTGTTTTCCAGGAATATAACAAATTAAAGCTTGTGAAGAGATTGTCGAAGTAAAATGTGAACGGGAGCTTTTTTATATCATCCGAAAATTCATCTATCATGCAAAGTAGAGGAGCAGCACATTTTCCAAAATTGCTTTCGTAACTAGTGTTTGACTTTGGGTTTTTTCCTTGATATATATCAAAGTTCACCAAATAACCAGAAGCAGAGTTTAGGCACCACATTTTATACCCAAATCTGATGGGCTTACCCCGAATAAACTGTTTACATGAATGCTTCCCAAAGTATTTGATCATAGCCTCATCGTAATTCAAGTTCTGTTCAGGTATCCAGTTGTCAATAAAGCGGCGTTTCAAAAGGCCCATCAGTGGGCGTAGCTTCCACATTTTGTCACCATGTACAGGCTGTGTGTTGTCGGCGCAGTGCAAATATTTTAAAATTTGGCGAAACCGATCTCTTCTCATAGATACAGTGACTAAAATATTTTTCATATCTTGTTTGGAATCCCAGTAAAAGTCCCTTCCAGGTAACTCATTATATCCTGTAACAATCATAATCCCAATTACACATTTCATTTCTTCGTTAGAAATGTTTGGATCCGGTTTATTGCAGAAAAGTGCGTATTTTCTTGATTCGGTCACAAGTAGTTCAATTATTTCGCTATCAACAAACATCTCGAATATATCTAAATAGTCCATATCACTATATTTACTATAATCTGGTTTAGGAAAATACCTGCTCACACGTTCCAAGTCACCTTCAATCCAGGATATTTTTTCTGGCCCAGGGCGGACGATATTTGACACTGGCTCTGATTCAGGTACATCGATAAAAGCTCTGACAGCACGAGGAGGGACGATTTCAGCTCCTGGTGTCAACTGTCGACCGCTTAAATTATCAAGAAATCCGCCACCATCTTCATCACCAGAATCCTCATCGGTAAGGACATTCGCATCAGGAGGCTCGATGAATATTTCATGAACGTCCAGGTCTTCTTCATAAACCATTTGCAATGCTTCTTCCAGCGTAAACCCACGCCTAAAAGTAACAAATGAATATACTAGACAATTATTAATACATAAACAAGAGTCCTAGCTCTTCTGATCGCATATATACCACATACTCAACACGCAAGACATTTATACACGTACAATATTTTTTGTCTCCCTAAACCAGCTAGCGTTACCATACGGTAACGCCAATATTTCTAAGGTTACATTATAGAACTTGAAATACTTTCATAACAAAATTTGGTCTAGAACTGAAGAATATATATATATATATATATACAAGGATTTCCACAGTTTTCACTGTATTCCTTCACTCAACCGTTTTCTCCAATTTTTCCTGTTTAGCCAGTCCCCTTCCTGTAGGTTTCTTCTACTCATTGCTTCGTCCACCTCATCTCTGAAAGATCTTCGGGGTCTGCCTCTCTTTCTTCTTCCTATCGGGCTCCACTCTGTTATTCTATTTATCCACCGATTTTGGTCTGCTCTTCTGACATGTCCGTACCAGGTTAACCTCTTCTGTTCGATGTAGTCTATTATGTCGGAGTTCATGCCCATTCTCCTTTTAATCTCCATGTTATTTATCCTATCTCTTCTTGTTACTCTGCAGCTTCTCCTTAGAAATTCCATCTCTGTTGCTCTTATTTTGTTTTTGGTTTTCTTATTTATTGTCCAATTTTCACACCCATAAGTGAGGATACTTCTTGTCATGGTATTATATATTTTTTTCTTTGTTTTCATGCTGATGTTCTTATCCCATAGTACCGGGTTCAATTTTCGTATGCAGTCTCTTGTTTGTCCTAGTCTATTTTTTATATCTTCCTCCGTTGTTCCTTTGTTTGATATTATGAAACCTAAATACTTATACTTGTCTGTTCCTTTGATTTGTTTACCTTCGTCTATTTCCAGCTGTTTTATTTCTGTATTCTCCGTTGTTAGGTATTCAGTTTTCTTTAGGTTTATTTCCATCCCATTCTTTGTATATTCCTGCTCCAGTTTTCTCATCATAAAACTGAGGTCATCCTCGTCTTGTGCGATCACTATTTGGTCGTCGGCAAAACTTAGCGTATATAGATATTCGTTCCTTACTGGTATACCCATTCCTTCGCACTTTCTTTTCCATGGTTTCAGGGTTTTTTCCAGGAATATTTTGAACAGGGTGGGGGATGTGGAGCAACCCTGTAGTAGTCCCTTTGTCGTCTTAAATGGACTGCATATTCTATTGCCCGTTTTGATAGCTACCTCGTTATTCTTGTAGAGTGCTTTTACCGCGTTTATTAATCTTCGTGGAACTTCGATGTTTTCCATTGCTTCCCATAGCTTGGTTCTAGGTATTGAGTCATATGCCTTCTTAAGATCAACAAAAGTCAGATGGACGGATCTATTTTTGGCCATTCTTTTTTCTATTAGTTGTTCGACCCTGTAAATGTGATCTAAGCATGCTTTCCCCGCTGTGAAACCTGCCTGGTCTTCTCCGATTTTATCTTGTACATATATTTCTAATTTTTCCTTTATGGTCTTTCCATACAGTCTGCCTATAGACGATATAATGCTGATTCCCCGATAGTTTTCGCAGTTTTTTCTATTTCCTTTCTTGTGTATTGATGTCATATATGCTTGGGTCCATTCTGCCGGTAAGTCTTCTCCATTCAGTGCTCTCTCAAACATTTTATGTATCATACGGAATAAAGAATAACTATCTATAAATACTCTTTTGTAAGTATTTTTCATAACAATTCAAAAAAGAAGTTTTAGTAATACTTACTCTAGACGGATGTCCATCTTTGGAAGCTCGTAACTGTTACCACAATTTTTAAAATTTGAATAAAACTGCCAAAAAGATTTTACGTTGACGTTGTACCCAACAATGTGTTCATTCACATACTAAAAGCGTGTTGACAAATAACCAACGCATTCCGATGGAACCAAAAGCTGTGTTGCCACTTCTAAAATGAGGTTGTCTACCGTTACGATATGGTAACGCTAGCCGTTTAAGGGTTGAGGAAAAAGCATTCGATCAGTGTATACTACCAATCATGACATGCGGCTGCGAAACTTAGACACTAAAGAAAGAGATAATATCGAAACTCAAAGTCACTCGAAGGTCAATGGAGCGATGCATGCTAGGTATAACAAAAGAGATCGAAAAATAATAGAATGGATCAGACCAGAAAACACGGTTTTCCATAGAGGTGTAATCCATAGAATTAAATCCTTAAAATGGCAGTGTGCTGGACATTTATCGAGAAGAACTGACATTACAATTACATTGTGGTATTCAAGAGGCGTCAGGAGTCCAAGAAGACGTCGAAATTTAAGATGGGACTATCACATAAGGAAACAAGCCGGTACAACATGGCACAGAAAAGCGTATTTTAGACAATTGTGGCCAAATATGAAGAATGAATATGTAAGGGATGCGACACCGTAATTGGTAGAACATGCTAAGGATGATGATGATGATGATATAAACACATATCAAGAAAAGGTTAATGGCAGTTAATAGTAAAATAAAGTAGAAGGTACAGGCATAGCTCGCTCAAAGGAAAAAATATAATAAAATATGTGTATAACATGGTAGGCAACCATAAATACGTATTTCTGACCAGCGAGGCTGACGTATTTCAGCCAAGTTAGAATAATTAAGTGTTAACTTGAAAAAGAATCACTACAGGAGCAATGCGACTAATTAGATGAAGATCAAATTGTCAGAAATACGTATTACGGTTGCCTTTCATCTTATACACATATTTCATTATATTTTTTTCTTTGTTACTCGCATTAACATTTTCCTGTTGTTTAAAACGTTTGACATTCTTACCCTTGGTCTTCAGTACGGTGTATATACCTTTTTTGGTTTTTTTTTTTGCGAGATATGCCATTACATTTTACTTTTATTATTCACTCGCATTATCCCTTTCCATTTGTTTTAGACGTTTCAACATTTAGCATTCCTTTCCCTAGGTTGTTGTCCGGGAAACCATCAGGGTATTCTAACTCTAGTGCTCCAAATTGGTAGCATTGCTCCTCTATTGATCCTTACCCAAGTTGACATGCTCCTTTTCTAACTTGACCAGCCAAGCTGACGTATTTCAGCCAAGTTAGAATAATTAAGTGTTAACTTGAAAAAGGACCACTACAGGAGCAATGCGACTAATTAGATGAAGATCAAATTGTCAGAAATACGTATTACGGTTGCCTTTCATCTTATACACATATTTCATTATATTTTTTTGTCTTTGTTACTCGCATTAACATTTTCTTGTTGTTTAAAACGTTTGACATTCTTTCCCTTGGTCGTCTTCAGTACGGTGTATATAGCTTTTTTGGTTTTGTTTTTTGCCAGATATGCCATTACATTTTACTTTTATTATTCAATAGCATTATCCTTTTCCATTTGTTTTAGACGTTTCAACATTTGGCATTCCTTTTCCCAGGTGGCTGTAGCTTCCTCTGTGGTTATTATTAGTTGTTGCCCTGGAAACCATCAGGCTCTTCTAACTCTAATGCCCCAAATTGGTCGCATTGCTCCTGTATTGATCCTATTTCAAGTTAACACTTAATTATTCTAAGTTGGCATGCTTCTTTTCTAACTTGGCTGCACCGTACTGAAGACGAACAATGGTCGGAGGTGCGTATATACGGTTGCCTTCCATCGATATACCTTTTTTGGTTTTCTGTTTTACGAAATATGCCATTACATTTTACTTATAAATATATATATATATATATATATATATATATTTGTCTACCCTAACTTTAAATTCAACCAACATAAAAAAATAAAAAAACCCTAATAACAAAAAATTAATCTACCTGCTTTTATAGAATATAAAATGCGTACCTTCAGCGTCGATCAAGTAGGTAATATCAAGTTAAATGAACATCTACTACTCTGAAGGATGAGATTCCAGATATATCAATATGCTTAAATAAAAAATATAAGACTCTCGCTGCTTAAATGTGTACACAATTACCTGACGTTATTAGGGGTTTTACACCATCCCCAGATATGTATATAGATTATTATTTAATAAAATTACATACGAATGATTTATTATTAAAAAAATTTGAAACCTTTAGGAGGTAAACCCTTATTAAACATTTTCACGTTTCGGGAAGATAAAGTATGTTGTCAGTATTTTTTAATAAAAAAAATGTTTTAAGTTACCTAGTGTTTTAATATTCAGGATTTAATTCGTATTTAACACAGTAGTATAAGAATATAATATAATAACATAATAAATTTGTTGTCAATGTAATCAATGAATGTCTCCCTAAGGTTTTGCGACACACTTTTCGTACATCATCTTTAATCACCACAATTTATATTACTTTAAAGCATATGATTAAAGATCATAGATAAAACATATGCCAAAGAAATGTTTTACTTTATTTGAAACTGATGATTTTTTATACCTGGAAGATTTGTAGTTGGGTGGCAAACGCCTACATTTTAGAGATACAATTTTTAAAACTACACTGTCACTGGTCTAAAATCGTTTGATAAACTTTGTGTTTGCTGTAATATGTCTATAGAAGCCGTATTATCCTTTACACATAATATAACATCGTATGAAAATCATAAATATTTAACGGTCAATTGTAACCGAATATAAAAAGATCATTTTACCGCTATTGGGTAAAACGCGATACAATTGATTTTTTAGTCTTACGTCTCCAACAATAAACAATTTCATAATTGAGGCCATTTATTGACTTTCCGTCTATTCCGTGCCTAGTGTACATGATATTAAATGCGTCGTATTTACCCTCTATAAGTAAATGAAACGGAAAATGTACCTATTATCTTCGATAGAAAGATGGTAATTTTTCTGGTTTGTTTACTTGTGGCTGTCAGTTGTTTCGATTTTTTGCTGTTTTTTTTTTCTCCTGTTTGTGTATTTAGAAGTTATTTACATTACAAAAACAGTGTTTTCATAACTACTAATTTTATATTGGAGTTTTATGCTAAGTGTATGGTGTAATTCATTTTGCCATTCCGCAAAAGCGAAAAAAAAATCGTAAATATTATTGTACATTTAATTATATCTTTTTTATATAAACTATTTATTTATTAATCGGCTACTTCAAAATGTAACTGTAATTCTACACCAAAAGTTTAAAGCAAAACTAACATTTTACATTATCTTTATTTGATAACGTAATTTTATAATAAACTCATGGACAAAAATATCGAATATTTTGGAATTTTTCAATTTTTTTAAAGTTACTATTATTTCAAAATAATTTTAGATCACTGATGTTACTTATATAGTAGGCTTATGTAATTGGTTTGAAATATTTTGACGTTTATTTTGAATATTCAGCGTTTAGTGTCATTCGTACATTTTATCATAAAAAACCTTCTTCGTGTAAAGTAAAAATCATGCTAATTCGGTTATTTTTAGTTTAATTTATTAAGTTTAATTAAATATTGTTTTGATTTACACAGTTTAAAACAAGTATGCCACCAATTCGATACTGAGAGGAAGCACAAGCAAAACAGATTGTAATTTTGTACGACAAAGGATAAACACAAAAGGATATCACACGACGTTTCAAGAGAAGTTAATCTACAGTTTTGAATACTTTAAAAAGGTACCACGAAACAGAAAATTTTGTACAAAGGCCTGATCAAGGACGCCCAAGGTGCACAACTGCAATTGATGACCGTTTTTTAAATTTTAATTCTACACGAAATGACATTGACATTGATGTACCTCAGAAATGAGCTACTAAATATTAGACAAATTAATATGAATTCAGAAACAGTTTAAGATTAAAAGAAGGAAACTTAAAGCCTAGACGCCCTGCCAAAGTTCCACGTCTTCTCCAAAATCATAAAGCTCGTTGTTTGAATTTGCAAGAACACATATTCAGTAAAATATTGACAACTGGAAATATGTTCTTTCAACTGATGAGACTGCAATCCTATTATGGAAGCCAGATTATTAAAACCACGTCTACAGAAGAGTTGGTGAAGAACTTGTCACTTGCAATCTCGGCCAGACCGTTATTTCTGGAGGTGGTGTCATAATGCTTTAGGAAGGTATTATTTGGGAGGTATCCAATCACTTCCACATCGCACTTGTGGAAGTGATTGGACGGATGACTGGTTCATGTTATTGCACAATAATGCTCGACCACATGCCGCTGCCATAGTGAGTAATTATCTTGATAAGGTCCAAATTCAAAGATTGGATTGGCCACCGTTTAGCTTGGATTTAAATCCAATAGAGCACATGTGGCATCAGCTAAAACGCCTTATACGACAAAGAAATCTCATTCCAAATACGATAGAGCAACTTCGACTTGCTGCACAGGATGAATGGAATGCAATTCCCCAAGGATATGTTCAAATTTACTTGCAAGCATGCTGAGAAGGATACAAGCAGTAATACGAGCTAGAGGGGGAATACTCGTTACTGATCGTGTACTTCTTCCAGTTGAAAAGACTTATTTAAATTAGCATTTAAGTTTAGAGTAAAATAAAACTTTATTACCTAACATTAAGTAATCTTTTTTTTTCGCAATATTCTCCTCATAATAACTTAAAATTGTTCATTAAATATTGTTATTTTTCACAATAAACGACTTTGATGAGAATTTATTTTCAAAAAAAAAATTTTAAATTCCAAAATATTCGATATAAACGTTTTTATTGAAAATAAATAATCCAATAAAACAATCAAATAATACAGCCGATACTTTACAGATTATTTGGTTTATTTCGAAATTGAACGAAAATAAATAAACTAACTTTTGCTTTCAAAACCGAAAATATGCCTTATGTGGGGTTAACGGATATGCAAAGGGGAAAGATTATTGGTCATGTGGAGCAAGGAATGTCTCAGAGGGACATAGCTGCAGGGATAGGAGTAACACAAGTCGTTATATTAAAAACCTATACTTGGTAATAAAAGTTGGAAACGCTTAAGAATAGAAAAAGATAGTCGCCAAAAATTAATAACTACTTGACACGATCATTTTATTGTCCAAGTAGCTAAAAGATAAGCAACGTTTTCTCACCCGCAACTCCAAAAGCAGCTTTTGGAAGGTACAGGTGTAAGTGTTTTAGTTGAAATGATAAGAAGACTTCGTACTCAAATACTATACAGCAGTAGACAGAGTTCCCGAGTTAACCACGCAGCACAATATTGATCACCTAAATTAGTGTCTTCAATACCAAAACTAGAACATTAGAAATTGTCAAAATGTGCTATTTTCAGATGAAACCAGGATTTGTGTAAAATCATATAACCAATGAATTCGTGTCAAAGAAGAAGACAAGCAAGAACGGAAACAGTCAGATCTGTTCACAGACATAAAGGAAGGAGTGTTATGTTCTGGGGAAGTAATATAATCGGTGAAAAAACTACTTTAATTTCCACTAAACTAACTTCAATAGCTCGCAGGTATGTTGATGTTGTTCAAGAACCTGTACTTAGAAAAAGTGCAGTGGAAAAAATTTAATTTTCATTCATGATAATGCACCTCCACGTACCAACACAGTCACTACAGACTTCCTTAAAGCAGAAGATATACTGTAGATATTATGTAGTGGCCTGCTTGCTCACCAGACCTTAACTCTATAATATAGCATTTGTTGGATATGTATATTCACAAAATACCATACAGCTAGTACAAGCTGCTTTTGAAGAAAGGAAACAACCTACCACAATAAGATCTTGGCAATTTATTTAGGGGCATGCCCACGCGAATTAAAGCTTACATAAGGCCTGGGGTTAGTAACAGCGACTACTAAAAAAAGATAAATTATTAAAAACAATTTAAACATCATTCCTTGTACATCGAAATTTTGTATGCTGTTGACTTTAAAACAAATAATTTCAATTTTATTATTTAAGAATTTATGTGTTTCTTTAAATTTTGTGTATTAGTGATTAAATTGCTTTAAAATAAATATTCTTTGACTTTGTAGGTAGGTTTTTTTTTTAAATTCGATAAAAATAATAAGAACTATCAGATGATTCCATATAAGTTTGATTGTGTATATATCTTTGGTGATACGTGATCTAAGGTATTTAAATTTATTGACGTCGTCTACGGAGTTGCTATAAATTTGAATGTTAGCTTGTAGATTTGGACGTTTGCTTACTTGGCTTTTGTTTTACTTTTGTTGGTTTTAAGTCAAATGACTTGCCTTTTTCAGCTGCTACCCCTAGGCCCCCCTAGGTTATCTGTTAGGATGACAGTATTATCGGTATATCTTACGTTTTTAATCAGCCTTCCGTTAAATTGAATGCCTTCTTGATTGTTTTCCAGCGCGCTTTGGAACATTTCTTCAAAATAAAGTTTGAAAAAAGAGGTGACAGAAAATACCCATGGCGCACTCTTTTTTTTGTAGGGGCACTACTGAATAGCTTTCTGCCTATTTTCACTGAGGTTGTCTGTTTAAAACAGGTACATATTTTTAATAAAATTGTTATCTCGTTGATCTAATCCTTGTCTAATGAGTAGGTCAATTAGTTTGGTATCTTTTTCTCAGTCAAACGCCTTTTCATAATCTATGAAACACATATAAACAGTTTTGTATGATTTATGCAATATTGTAATAGTAGTGTAAGACTAAAGATGGCCTCTTTGGCGTCCAACCCTTGCCGGAATCCGATCCGCTCACTTAAGTTTTGTTCGTATACATTTTATGTATATTCAGTCATGGATAACTTTCAAGATCATGACTCATTAGGTTGATTAATCTAAAATGGGAGCATTTATTGGCCTCATTATTTTTTAGTATTGGAATAAATATTGATTTCAAGCAGTCTTGTGGGCGGATTATTGTTTCATATATTTTTTTAGTTAGTTAGTTAGTAGTTAAGAGAGAAAATGGATTTAAAATATATTTGATAGCTTGATGTTTTCTTTATCAAAATAATTAATAAAAAAATTAAAAATGTGTTTTTTATTCGCAAAAAAAATGGTTTTCACTAAAATGCAAAAAACTTTAATTCCGACCTATGTTAAAAAATGAGTGGTAATATTGGCCTAATGGTGATTTAATTCCGACCTGTATATCAAAATAATTATCTTTTTTTTTTGTTTTAAACTGTACACTGTATGTGTGTTTTAATATTTTTAAAGTAGGTATAAAAAATACAGAAGCATAAAGACATAATTTTTATATAGAAGAGGCATAAAAATACTAAATAAAATTAAATGATGTACATACGTAATACATTTAATACATAAAAAAAATAACAAAAAAGTTACTTAGCAACAGTCTTTTTTTTTTCATTTATTGCATAGCAAAGAGCTACAAATTATTGAGCTCAGGTACAGAAAAAAACCCCTTTTGTTAATGTACTGAGGCAGTGTAATTAAACAAACAATTTCCTCTGAATCATACCAAATAATATAATCTGTCTCTGGCCATCTTCAATGATATCCTATTTTTTCCATAGCTTTGATTTTGAATTTACCTTTTATTATTTCTTCTACTACTCCTAGAAAGTGTTTTTTTCAAAACCAAAAAACCAACATTTTTGTTTAAAATTTCATTTTCTTTTTTAATTGCTCCATATATCTCTCCTCTTTGTTTTTCTTCATTCTCACTGTTTAGGTTTAATTTGACAGCTTTCGAAATTTTAATTTTTTCTGTTCTCTTACCATCAGATTCTACATTTCTCTTCGTAATGTTAGGTGCTTTTTTTCTTTTTCATCAAGCTTTTCTTTTTTTCCTTGCTTTCTTTTCATTTTTTTTTTCTTCTACTCTTCTCTCGTAGTCCATGAAATCATCAGCAATCGTTATCACAGGTGTTAATTTTTTTTTTTAGCCTTTCTTTTGGTCGTTTCAGATATTTTTCTGGGGAAAAAAATACATTTTTAAATGGTGTTGGAAATTTTGGAGGAGTGACAAAATAGATTTCAGCAGAATTTATGGGAGATTGATTTTCAAAATAGGTTCAGAAATCCTGAACTATTTTGCGCCATGTAGTTTTGGCAGGTCTAAATATAGCAACATCAAGCGGCTGCATGATCTGTATGGAATTTAGAACCAGTGGTACCAAAACAATTCCATTTTCACGGCAAAACTCGCTCACTGCCAGAGATATATGGCTAACATGTTTATCCAAAAATAACACGAGAGGTCGCTTAATGTTTTTTTGTTCAACCATTTATTAAAATAGTTTGTGACCATAAAACGTTTCTATTTCCATCCATCCATTTTCATTGTATCCGATACCCCAACCTATTGGCATAGTTGGAACTAAATGTTTTGGTATCCTTGTATAGGGAAACAAAACCATTGGTGGTGGGATATCTCCACTAGCGGATATTGTTGCTAATATGGTCAGTCATTCTTTTTCGTCGTTAGCAGTTCTATTATATATAGTTTTAGATCCCGTTTTAACTTAAATTTGTTTGTCCTGTTGAGCCATGAAAAAGGCTGTTTCGCTGCATTGAAAAACCAATTTCTTATCCCTTCCTCTGTAAAGAAGGAACGGCTAGCTGTCAGATTTTGCGATACATGAGTTTACTTCCGGATGCCAGGTTAGAAAATATTAGTACTAACTATTTCCAGAAATTCCATTTTTAAATGGATTGGCTCACTTCAGATTTTTAATGAGCACTGCTACGGTGTTAATAAGCTGATTGCGTGTCACGGGAAAACCCGCGACAGCCAAAACCCATCTATTTTTTTGATTAGTTTATATAATAAACTATAATAAGTAATAAAAAAAATAATTTTTTTGGAAACAAATTCGAGATTTTTTTCAATTTTCTACCATTAGAAATAAGTACCTGACTTTTATAGTTGTAAACTTTCATTTTTGCTTTTAAAGAAAAAAAAAAGTATGGGACAGAATTGGATAGTACGTTTTTGTTTATATTTTTTTAAAAGAGTATATTAATTTTTTTTTAATATTTTTTGATGTTAAAGAACAAAAAGTTGAATTAAAAAAAAAACACCAATTACGGCCCGTTGAGCCGGAATTAGATTAGCTACTAAAATGGTGCCCTAATGCTCTCCTAATCTAGTTTTGTAAATTCTACTTTGTGTTGGCCCAAAAACTAAAGTGTTTTATAAAAAATACAACTATTAACTACATCTAATGAAAAAACTACTGCATGTAGGTGAAAAAATATTTTCTGTAATAATTTGGAAGCAAATATTGTAACCAATGAATTTCTCATTGCATACCTGAAACATTAAAGATTGACGACCGCTCTCGAACTGATTGCGTCGCTTGATTAAATCGAACTGACTAAAACAAAAGCTACATGTCATCCCACCATTTATACTTAAAAAAATGGCGTAATAAATTTCTCGCTAGGATACACACACGCCGTAGAATTAAGTACGCCAGCAATTGTGTGAGTAACAATGTCGGAATATTCGCAGTATAGGCATTTATCTGTATCTGTCTTTCTGAACCTGTGAAGATACGCCCTAAAACAGACAATCTAACCAGTCTCCTTAGGCTCGGGATCAGCATCTTGGTCCACTAGGCAACATATGCATTGTTGTTCTCCTCTTCTTGCCATCTTGCTATTGATTTTTCCCTTTCTTCTTTTTTTTATAGCTGTTGTCAAATGCCTCTTTTCTCATAGAGATGTGTCTTTTCTACTGCTAGCACATGCAGAGAAACACAACCCGTGATAGTCCACAATGTCTACCACCTGTACTTTTGTCATAAGCCTAATATTAGGTATCTATATCTAGTATGCAAAATATTCTTCATGAATACCCTAGATATTTCCGAGAAAACCATCAGAACTGTTGTGAAAAAGAACAACAACTGTACTGTCAAAGGCATTCAGGATGAAGATCTTAGAGGAAGACACAATAATCATCACCAAAATAATCCATCCAGAAAAATATTATTAATTATTGTGTATTTATACAATAATTATTATGTTCTACATATTTAACGTGGTAATTTAATTATTCAATTAGCGTTTTGGATTTTTTGTATTGTGTGTGAAAGACAAGTTACATTTTCCTACTATTCTTTATATATTTTTTACTTTATATGCCCTGGGGAAAGGAGGTGTAACCCCCAAAACCCCCCTGGGTACGCCACAGTGCATAACGTATTAGTGTTAATTTTTATATTAGTATTAGAATTAGTTTTAGTATTCGGACAATATGCCTTTTAAAATGAATAGTAGGAGAGTATTACATTTAGTTAAACGGTAAGTAAATCTATTAATCTTTTGTTTATTCCTTACCGACCGTCTAATAGTTGATCTACCACGTAAAACCAAAATCTTGAAAATTTAAAACTTGATATTTTGTATATTTTGTATTATGTTGTATGTATTGTATATTAAAATATACTCGCTATATATCGCTACTTCAATACAAAAGAGCCACAAACCGGTAATTGTAAAATAAGTACATTTACTTTCGAAATATAATAAACACTAGAGACCTTGCCCTGTGGACAAGGCATTACCGCCTGCAAGTCATATACTGCAACTATAAATATCTCAGTAACTTTTTATTTGTCTTTTTCTTTTTCTGATCTTAAGAGAATTTTCTCTTTCATCTGGTTTTATGGTCAGCATTATTAGAGAATGTACATTCTTCACACTGGTCTTTCTTGGGCTGACAGGAGATATTAAAGTCTATCACAAAAATGTGATCATGCATTTGGTGTGGAATATATTGTTTATCCTCAGATAAAATCCTCATTTATTAACACAGTTTCGGTGTAAAGCAGCAATGGTAAGACCGCCTTCTATATATTCGCGTTTAGAACGAGATCTACAATAATGGCTCTCGATTCTCGGAATGGAGTTAATATGATCCCTGACGTCGTCGTAGAGATGGATTATTCTGGTGATGATTATTGTGTCTTCCTCTAAGATCTTCATCCTGAATGCCTTTGACAGTACAGTTGTTGTTCTCTTTCACTCTTACGTTCAGTACCTAAAGGCAAATGTATGCGTTGTTAAAATTTTTGCGTGTACTGCCAACGCGGATAATATAACGATACTTTGGTACAATATAGACTTTTTATTAGATATCAGAGCTGGGAACAAATTAATTACAATTAAAAATTGAGTATGCACTTTACTTAAAAGTAAATGTAATTAATTTCCCTCTGTAGCTGTGATTGATCGTTATATTTTCGTTTTCGAGATAAAAATGTGATTACTTTTCACTATGGTATTAAGAAGCCTAAACAAAATTAAAATAAAAATACAATCAGTCCCATTAAAAATAACTGATACGGAAAGCGAATCAAAAAGGATTTTTTGTCTACGGACTGTAAATTCAAGTAAAATTGCTTGCTATTTCTATTATGAACTAATTTGACGAAGAGGAAGACATAATAAAATGTATTAATCCATAAAGACTGAGATAGTATAAATATTACATAATACCAGATCATTTAATTTTTAACTATCAACAAAAATGTACCTAATATAATATGATGTACCAATTTAATGGTATTATGATATTCACAGATATAGCCGAAATAATTTCTTTGTCGACAAAATTGTTTAGATAATTATTATATTCCGACTGACACAGCAGAGCAGTAAAGTATTATACATAAAGATGGTGTTAAAGATATCTTTGCTTACTTGGTCTACTAGTATTATAAGTAGTTATAGCGTAGGTATTTGATAAAATTACTGTTTACACAAACTGGCAACTCAGCAATTTGATATAATGATAGAAAACTGCAAGTAGAAATCTACGATTAAGTTAAAAAAATTACCACAGTAGTATGCCACAGTAGAGCCATCTCTAGGATCAGAAACAAATTAATCGAGGTACAAAAGTACAAAAAAATTTAAATTTTTTGAATATGCCGGATTTACATCACAAATTTGTGTAGGCCGTCAATACGTAGTTTTACCTTATATTTCATCAGAATCTGCCGTTTTTTTTTTTTAAATTTGGCTAGTTTTATTGCATGAGATATTTCGTACTTTAATATATAGAGTGACGTTTCATTTTGTTTTCATAACTGTGATTATGTTCTGTTGTCCTTGACATGTAATGACAAGAGTTCCTGTATGTATTTTACGCATTTGTCTTCTGTCTTTTTCATCCATCAGTAATTGATAGATACTGGTAAACAGAACAGAGATATTAGAAAACAATAAATGTAACTTTGAAGAAAAACTATGACAAAAATTACCAAAAAGAGAAAATTGTTCTCAATATTTTTTTTCCGACATATTTTTGTTTTACTGACTGCGTTATTGAAAACTCTCCATAATTTCAAGACTAAAATGCTTTAACCCGGCTCCTGTTTAATCCGGTGCTCCTTATAATAGGATATACCTACTCGACAATATAACGCACAGTGTATCATTTATATAAGTAAAATGAAGGACTAAAAGTTCCGCTGCAAGGATTCCATGACAGTGCCGTACACTCAGATAAATTCATTCACCTAACATCGTCTTGCAAAAAGTTTGCTGTAAAGTTGTGAATTCTCTAAAAAGCTAATAATCTATATTTTTAGGTCCCAGGGAGCTTCGACAAGCTGAAACATTAGCGAAAATTCAAAGAGATCTCTCAGTAGAATTAGCTACAGACCTCAAACAGACTGAAGACCACCAAGAAGTGTGGTCGAATTTGATCCACAAATATTTCGAAAGACACGAAAAAGTCTTTCTTGAAGCAGTCGGAGCAGGTTTCGGAGAGGGAGGGGGCGGAAATATTTGGACGTATCCTGGATGTGTTCTTTTTGCCGTTTCTCTTCTTACAACATTGGGTATGTATGCGTTTAAGAAAACATTATATTTATTTAAGTTTTTATGGTTTTTGTCGCTTTATACCCACATTTGTTGTTTTATGGTTATCTTTTTATATATTTTTTATTTGTTTAGTGAAATAAACGTATACAGCACAATATACCTAATTATGCACATTTATAAATTGGCAACGTTGGTGAAGATTAGTCAGGAACTGTTTTCCATTTGTGATACCCTTAACATCGTACTAAGAATAGTGACAAAAATATTGGTTTTTACCGTTATAAACGAAAAAAGCAATGAAAAAAAATAACATAATATTTAGTAAGGTCAACTGATAAGGGGCGCTTATTATGCAACAAAAGAACAGAAATTCTGTTTAAAATATTTGCGTCATTGCCAAGAATGCAAGATAATTCAAGTATTTCAGCTACAGATAAAAAGTTTGCGAATAGTTTATGAATATAAGAACATAAACAATATAATATCGCAGCACTAATAAAGGAAAGTTTTCTATACTTTAAATAAGCAGTAAAAACGAAATCAAACATAAAATAATGATACAAACTTAAAACCACAACAGGATTAAAAAAATAATATTTTTCAAAGAAGCAAATTAATAAGAAATCTAATAATAACAGCGATATCCTAAAGTTAAAAATAAAAGATAATAATCAGATGAGTACATGTAGCCCGGGCCCCTGAGTCAAACATGATAAAAAAGATTCTGACAGCGCAACCCGTGGGAATGAGAAGACGGGGAAGACCAAAGCTGAGGTGGATGGACGGGGTAACACAAGATGCCGAGAAGATCGGAGTCGGCAACTGGAAAATGCAAACGAGGGACAGAATAGAATGGCGTAGAAAGCTTGAGAAGGTCGAGGCCCTCTAAGGGCTGTAGCACCAAGATGATGATAATGAATCAGATGAGTAAAGAGGACTTTTAAAGAAAACATAAGGAAAAATAAGAACACGTAAAAAAATCGCAGTGCAAGGTAAATTAGATAAACAGAATAAAAACAGAAGAAAGAACAACCTAATCAAAGTTGTCAATTTTATGAAATAGGGACCAAAAAATTATAGTAATGAATAATCAAAAACTAAAATACACACACACTTATATTCAGAATGACACCACTACGCAGAAACCAGAAGTACAAAGGCAATTAGACGAAAACGAAGACGAAACATGGATCCACTGGTATTCACCAGAGACAAAAGAACGGTCAAAACAGTAAAAGTCACCCCTGTAAACGTGCTCCGAAGAAGGCGAACACTGTCTTATCAGTCGGAAAGGTGATATCCACCATTTTATGGGATTTACAAGGGGGGATCTACATTGACTAATTGGATAATGGCAAAGCGGTCACATAGCTCTACTAATCCAAATTATTGGGTCGAGTTTCAGAAACAATGATCCCATTTAGCGAAGAAAAAAGTGCTACACCACCATGACAACGCACCGGTTCATATCTCTGCCATCGCCATGACCAAATTGGTCGAATTGAGCTACGAACGAATGTTGTTCCATCCACCTTCTTCTCCAGATTTGGTCTCGTGCGGCTTCTTTTTGTTTTAAAACTTGAAAAAGGTACTCATCGGGCAGAAATTTAAGTCGAATAAGGAGGTTATTGCCTCCACGGAAGCGTACTTTGCAGACATCGAGAAAACATATTTTTCAGACGGATTAAAGAAATTGGTGCATCTCTGGGTGAAGTGTATCGATCTGAAAGGAGACTATGTTGAGAAATAAATTGCCTTTTTTTCTAAATTTTCGTTTTATTCTGTAGGCCTAGTAAGTACCTATCGGACCGCCCTAATGTAACGATTTTGATATTTAGAATTAAATTTTCTTCAACCTTTTTTTTGGTATTTTTCATGCGCAATACCGATAAGTTTTATTATTATGATATATGTTATAAATAACTTAAAGAGTAAAGAGATCTCAGGAACCACTGTTTGTAATTCAAGTTTTTTTTTTCTTTTGTTTTTTTGTCTTTTCCGTTACCTTCCGTTCCGTTCGACATTCCTTCGATGCCTTCTCCCAGACACTGCTACGCTGATCACTAACCAATGCCTTACTGGTACTGGGAAAGAGAACGGTTCATTTATACCGTCGATGGTGACGTGGTTGGGTATAGGTTGGCGTGTGGGTTAGCGTGTGGACTGGCGTGGGGGTTAGCGCGAATATTTTTGACAGCAGGATTTTGATCGACGGGTGGAGTGGACGGTATTTTCTTTATGAGAGGATTCCAAGTCGAAGGTAACCGTATGCTGTCATCTCTTTTATTGAGACAATTTGACCCTTTTTCAATTTCTATGGCTTCTCGGATAATTCTTGGTTTATAGAAGCGGATGGGGGCTATAGTTCTGAAGTTTTCAAACTCAATTTTGTGACCTGTATAAAGATGGTGTTGACCTAGATCTGAAGTTGAGTAAGAATTGCGAACAGAAATGGAATGTTTAAAAATCCTGTTTTGGATTCTACGATTTGTTTGGTCTATATAGGATCGGGGGAAGTCCGCACAAGGAATTCCATAAACTCCGTGTTGTTCATTTGGAATGTTGTCTTTGACTGATCGGACAAGAGATGAAAGTTTTTGTTGGGGGTACCTAAATATTGTCTTTATTCCCCTTGATTTAAGAATTTTGTAAATTTTTTAAGTGACACCTTTGATGTAAGGAAGAAAAGCTTTCATTTGATGAGGGTCTTTGGGTTGAGATTGAGTGGAAGATTGATGTCTCTGGATGTTCCTGTTGATGTTGATTTTCGCGGTAATCGTTTTGGATGAAGACAAACATAAAACGAGAGAGCTCAGCGGGTCTACTTGCATCATGTCTAATGCGTATTGATCTGGACACAAGCGTATTAATGACTGAATTAATTTGTGAAGTAGGATGATGAGGGCTGCATGCAAGTAACAATTGTTATAGGTATGTCAATAAACAGAGTAATGAAAACCTTGGGATTGATTTTTCTTTATAATAACGTCGAGAAAAAGTAGGGATGATCTATCTAAAAAGAGGGCTCCATCGTGATCTGGATACTAGGATGTATACCATTCAGATGGGTTTGAAAAGACACTAAAGCATTCCTGCCATGGAGCCAAATGACGAATGTATCGTCAACACACCGCAGCCAACATGTGGATTTGAGCTTTGATTGAATAGTGCTTGGGTCTCGAAGTCTTTCATAAACATTTGGCAATTATTGGAGATAGTGCAGAGCCCATTGGGGCACCATTTATTTGTTTATAGTATTGATTTTGGAATATAAAATAAGTGTTGGACATACAATGTTTAATGAGAGATCAGTGATCTTGCTTCTCCTTCTTCTTCGAGTGCCCTGTCCGTTGCGAACGTTGGCTATCAACATGGCAATTGTGAGCTCGAACCACTTCTGCAGATTTTGGAGCCACGAGTATCTTCTCCTGCCTGGTCCTCGCTTACTGTCTATTTTCCCCTGGACAATCAATTGCAGTAGACGGTACTTATCTTGTCTCAATATGTGGCCTAGATATTCAAGTTTTCTTTGTTTGATTGTGCTCACGATTTCTTTCTCCTTTCCGATTCTTTGGAGTACCTCTATGTTGGTGACATGTTCGGTCCAGGATATACGAAGAATGCGTCGGTACACCCACATTTCGAATGCTTCTAGTTTTCTCGTGAGCGTTTCTGTCAGCGTCCAGGCCTCCATACCATATAGTAAGATCGGAAATATGTAGCATTTAACTAGACGTAGTTTTAGGGGAAGAGACAAATCCTTGCTTATGAGGAGCTTTTTCATATTGTTAAATGCTGCTCTAGCTCGTTCTATTCTCGCCTTAATTTCTGTGGCCTGTTCTCATTTTGCATTTACGTTGGTGTCAAGGTACACATAAGATTCTACATGGTCAATTAGTATGTTACTTATCCGTAATTGTCGAGCAGGTTGTTGCTTTTTGCTTATCAGCATCCACTTTATCTTCTTGAAGTTAAGGCTCAGGCCATATTCCTCACTAACTGAATAAACTCTTTCCATTACCTGTTGTAATTCGTCTATGGTTCTGGCAACGATCACCGTGTCCTCAGCATATCTTATATTGTTCGTTAACTCCCCGTTTAATTTTATGCCGCCATTTGCATTTTACATACATTTGTTAAATATTTCCTCGGAATAAATATTGAATAGGAGTGGGAATAAGATACACCCCTGACGGACACCTCTTTTGATCTTTACCCTTCCAGTGAATTCGTTGCCACTTTTTGCTCTTGCTGTTTGACCCCAGTATAGGTTTGCCACAATTCAAATGTCCTTGTCGTCAATACCTGTCTTTCGCAGAATATCCATCAATTGTTCATGATTTACATTGTCAAATGCTTTTATAAAATCCACAAAGCATAAATACACGTCCTTATCAATGTCTCTACAATGCTGTATAAGCACCTGGAGAGCGAAAACTGCTTCTCTAGTTCCAAGTGCTTTCCGAAAACCAAACTGCAATCTATCGATATTTGACTCACTTTTATCATATATTCTTCTATGAATGATCTTAGTGAACGCTTTAGTGACACGATTGATCGAGCTTATAAGCCGGTAGTCATCACAGGAACTGTTTGTCTGATTTACATAGGATCTTCAATATTTCGCAGGGTACATTGTCCGGACCTATTGACTTATTGTTTTTTAGTGCTGCAATGGCATCTTCTATCTCCGATTTAAGGATTGAATGACCTGTTTCTCCTTCTCCATATAGGTGATCATCAGTCCTGTCAGATGCAAATAATTTTTCTATGTATGATTTCCATGTTTCTAAGATCGTTGATGGCTCAGAGATAAGATTACCATCGCTATCTTTTATGCTGTTGGGTGACTTATTGAATTTCCTCTTGTTTGTCATTGATTTTATTTTTTTGTGAATATTGTGATCTTGCTGAATACTGTATTTAGTTTTCGGAATGTTTAGAGTTTCGTTTGTAAGAATGTTTGTAAAGAACGAAAGGATGTCGAAACTTACTAGATTGTCTGACGGTGAGATAGGATATTGTTTACACATTTAAGAAGTTCGATGAAATGGAAAAATTTTTGACGAAGGATGAAGCACCTTCGGCGGGGGGTTGTATTTACGATATGTTGACGATACATTCGTCATTTGGCCCCATGGCATATGCTTTGGTGTTTTTTCAAATCCATCTGAATGGTATACATCCTAGTATCTAGTTTATGATGGAGGTGGAAACTAATTCATCCCTATTGTTTCTCGACGTTATCATAAAGAAAAACCAATCCCAAGGTTTTCATCACACTGTTTATCGGAAACTCACCCACATCAACCGTTACTTGCATGCCGACTCTCATCATCCCCCTTCACAAATTAATTCAGTCAGTAATACGCTTGTCTCCAGATCAATACGCCTTTGTGATGATGCAAGTAGACCCGATGAGCTCTCTAGTTTAAAACAAGCCCTTATCCAAAACGGTTACCGTGAAAATCACATTTCGATGGCTTCACGAATGATTCTCGATATTAAGGAGCGGATGGGAGCGATGGTTTTTGCTTTTTCGAAATCTATTTTGTGACCTGTCTGAATATGATGTTGTGCTAGGGCTGACGTAGTATCGGAATGCTTGACTGATAGAGAATGTTCGTAAATACGGTTATGGATTCGGTTTGTCTGTCCTATGTATGTTCGTGGGCAACTGGAACAAGGTATTTCATAGACATCATGGTCTTCATTGGGGATTTGGTCTTTAACGGATCTGACGAGATTGGATAACTTGGAGTAACTAGTGAAGATGGTTTTGATGTTTAGAGGGATAAGAGTTATACTAATCTTATAAGTGACACATTTAATAAAAGGTAGAAAGATTTTCGTTTGATCAGGCGGCAAAGTTTCTTTTTTGAATGGAATGGGGTTTAGATGTTTTTGAATGCTCCTATTGATTTGGGGTTTGTGGTAGCCGTTTCCCTTTTCTTGTTCGTATTTATTGCTATTTTACAGCAAGGATAATAAATTAAAACAATATTACCGAGACGTATGTTATAGAAAATTTTATTGTCGCTAGTTTATTTCATTACGACTTTGCTTTAAAATAAACTGTCTCAAAGTTATAAGCAAGGAAATTAGAAAAAATCGATGTTTTTAGTAGTTTTTAAATATTTTAATTTTTCTATTATTGTTCCCGACCTATTTGAGAGGAAGGAGAAGTCAATTGGTATTACCGAACTTATCACTTAACTATTTCTGCAAAAGTCAGAATCACGTCCACCTCAAAACAGATCCGTCCTAGTCTAATAGTGATGACGAATTTTTGGTAATACAAAGGCCAACTTACTATGAATATCCTCAAAAATCCATTTATCTTCAGTAGTTTCTTACAAAATAAGTCCTTACTACACAATACAACATTTAATTCATCACATGAAACTTATACACATAAATAATCCAATCCAAATTTTAAAACAAAAGTCAGCTTTAAAATATTGAAACTGAAAATGGAAATGCGTATTTTAAAATATTCAATTTTTTATAGGTTTCGGCGCTCCAGTACCGAGAACACCTCTAGGACGAGGAACAGCTGTAATATTTGCAGCAATAGGAATTCCTCTTCATTTCCTGTTAATCCTAAACATGGGTAATTTAGGTGCCATCAGACTTCAACAGCTGGCGTATCGGAACTGCCTTACAGAAATACCTCCAACTCCTAAACCTAAATGGTTACAATACTTCCCTTTTCTCTCTATCGTAGTTTATTATATACTTGGTAAGTTTCCTACAAGAGAATGGTCTCAAAAAAGTTAACTAATTTTAATTTTCCCTTTTTTTACTGTCCTTATTCATTTTACTTTTTAAAATATTAAGCAGTGATGCACAATTATGGCTATGCAGAATTAGAACTCCAAAAAATAAACTTACAACAGATGCATCTTACATTTTAGCGTTCTCTAATCCACTCCCACTTATTCTTCTTGTCACTACTCTACTCTATTTAGTGTGTAGTGATAATTGAGCTATTTTAGTAAGAGTATTTTCATATGAGAAGTTAAAAATGTTACATAAAATATTACATCAGTTTAATATGCGAAATATTTCTTTCAAATATTAACTTTTAATTGCCAAATCGTACTGGCCAAAACAAAAGGTCTTTAGAAAATTTAAAAAAATTAACCTAATCAGAAATAAAGAAAATTTTTGACCTTCTATTAAAAATTATTATTTATTCAAAAACTTTTTACTAGATAATTCTTTCAACTTTATAACTTAAGAAGGGTTTTAAAATCTTTCAGCATCAAATTCCTAAACTAACATGAAATGAGGTCAAGGTTTTGATCCTGACTAACGTTATCAATTTCTTCTTCTTGTTTTTCTTTTTATGTAGATACAACTCTGTCTGTTTTTCAATGTGCCTCCAGTAAGTTGTTGTTCCATCATTGGTCTTCCTACTGATCTTGATTAACCTATTGATGAACCGTCTTTTGCAGTTTTTACTACTCTATTTGTTGTCATTCGTCTTATATAATCGTTCCATTCTACTCTTTTATTTCTTACCCAGTTCTTGACGTCCTTCATCTTGCATCTACGTCGTATATATGTACTTCTAGCTCTGTCCCATAGTGTCTTACCATCAATGTTTCTAAATGTTTTCATCTCTGCTGTTTCTAACATCCTTTTTGTCCTCTCTGTGTCAGATCGTGTTTCTGTCGCGTATGTCATTATTGGTCTGATGACTGGTTTGTAAATTCTGCCTTTCATTTCTTTCCCGATATTTTTATTTCTCTATATTGTTTTATTCAGGCAGCCTGCGGCTCTTTTTGCTCTATTCACTTGATCTTTCACTTCAGTTTCGAGCTTTCCGTAGCTAGATAATGTGATGCCCAGATATTTAAACTCCATCACTTGTTCTATTATCGGACCTTTCAGCTTTAATTTATATCTTAGTAAATTTATTGTTGTAACCATGCATTTTGTCTTTTTTGAGGAAATTAACACGTTAAATTTTCTGGCGGTTATATTAAATTGGTGCAGAATATGTTGTAAATCCTTTTTACTTTAAGAGAGTAGAATTGCGTCAATAGGGTCGGTTCGTTCTGCTTCTACTTTTACTTTTATTGTGTTATTTTGGTAGATATTTTCGATCGTTTTGATTATTCCTAGAGGTATCTCTCTTGCCTACAATAAGTGGATAACGTCCTTTAATTTGTCCTGGTCAAATACGTTCTTAAGGTCCACGAAACATAGATATGCTGGCTTGTTGTGTTCTAATGATTTTTCTTGCACTTACCTCATTATAAATATAGCGTTGGTGCATGATCTTTCCGACCTAAAACCTTGTTGTTCTTCTGCTAGTGTTATAATTTCTCTATAATAAATTAATTCCTCTGTAATTTTTTGGGTCTGATTTGTCTACCTTTTTGAAGAGAGGTAGGTATTAGGATGTTTGTTCTATTATTTTTTGTATTAGTTTTAATAATTGTTTGGTAAGATCTGGTCCTCCGTACTTTAGGAGTTTATTCGATATTCTGTCCTCTCCTGGTGATTTTCTATTTCTTAATTTTTTTTTAATGCTTACTTAACCTTTTTCTCCTCAATATTTATTTCTTCATTTGTCGTCACCTCTAGTATTGGTGGTTCATTATCATCACCTTTAGCAAATAGGGACCAAAAGTAGTCTACCCATGTTTTCTTCTGAATCGAATCTGATCGAAGGTAGTCTACCCTTGTTTGCTTTTTATTCGTTCCTTTATTTCTTTTCTTTGTCCTCTGATCATTCTCCATATTTCTTTTTGTGTTCCGTAGAAGTCGTGTTCCATCTGTTTTGAGAAGCTTTGCCAGTGTTCCCTTTTTATTTGTCGAACTAAAGTATTCGTTTCATTTCTGATTTGTTTATAGTGGTTATATGCCTGTTGTATTTGTTGTGTTCTGTATTGTAAAAAGTCTTTCTTTTTTCATTCACTTCCTCTCTAAACCATGGTGATTTTTTTGATATGTTAGTGTTCGTTACTTTCCTCTCTTCAATTGATTCTGTTGCTGCATTAATTATGTTATTTTTAAGTTTTTCCTAGCTTTCCTTGATGTAATCGTTCTCTAATATTTCATTCCCAGCTATCTTGTCTGATATTTGTTTTCTGTATAAGTATTCAGTGTGTTCCGTATTTTGTCCTTTGACTTTGATTTTTGTTTGCGTTGGCGCGTCTCTCTTTGGTGTGAAATATTCGGTAGGACGATTCTTATTTTACATAATACTACGATATAGTCGCTACCTACATCTGCTGAATTGAGGCATCTTACGTCGATTATTTTCGATGGATGTATATCTCTGTTGGTTATAACATAATCTATCATAGATATTTGTCCAGAGGTGTTATTAAATGTGTTGGTCTTTGTGGCCAAAAAATGTGTTGTTTATTCCAAGTTAGTTATTCGTGCAGAAGTTTTTCATCAGTGCTCCATGTTCGTTTTTATCATCCTCGTCATGGTTTTGCTTAATTCCGGGTATTACTTAATTTCCCATTTGAGCGTTAAAATCCCCCAATATTATCATCTTCCCTCTAACCTGATCTACTACTTGTTGTAATTGGTCATAAAACGTTTCCCTTGTTTGAGGCTTGTTATTTTCTGAGCCGTATACACCGATGATGTTCAGGTCTTCCTTCACCATTCTTATCTTTTCTGTTACAATCCTTTCTGATATGTATTGACACTCTCTGATGGGAGTTTCATGCCTTTGGTTTATTAGTAAGGCTACACCTTCTTTGTCCCTTTGTCTTTTGCTACGCCACTGTAGATTAGTATGTATTTACCTAATTTTGATTATCCTTTTCCTTTCTTTTTTGTTTCCTGTGGAGCACTCACTCACTGAGGTTTCTCTTTTAGCACTTTGGGTTATGTTTTTCGCCTGTCTTTATATCTTGCCGTAGTCATCTTCATAGTATTAATCCGGTTCCGGGGCTGTACATTGTATCTTTGAGCAGTATTCGTTTTTACGATTGGTAGGTTGCTAACCTTGCCGATCACCCTCCACATTGTATCCGGGCTTAGGACCGGCGGCTGTGGTAATCACAGAGTAATCACAGTTATCAATCTCAGTCGGTAAAAATATTTTAGTCAGACTTCTCAAAATGTCGAGCTCCTTCATGAAGGTGACCATATTTTTTTTGTCTATATGTCCTCACAGAAAAAATAATATTTAGGGCAGAGCCCCACATATAAGTCTGCAGAACAAGAGGGCTTATGAGGAATATTTTTATTATATAATAAATGCCGTAATTTATAAATGCCGAAAGCGGGTAAGTCAATTAATGCCACAGAGATATTTAGCTTTCTTTGGTAAACTGCCTCTATGTAAGCAGTTATAGAAATCACTTAGTCAGTGATGCTTTTTTGTGGCCTGAATTCTGCTCATTCAATTGGTATTGTTTGAAATAGCTTTGGAAACATTCTATTAGGGATTAGTCTTTCGAGTAACTTTTAATTATTAAATTGTTTAAAAGTTAAGTTAAGGCGGCAGCTTTCTGACTTTTCTGTTGGTTTCCTGGTTTAAGCATAACTATGAGTTGTTTTTATTGAAGAGGTTTGGTAGGTGCCCTGATTTACGTATAACTGTATAGAATTTAGACAACCAGATTTTTGCATATTGTTCACAATGAATCAAGAGCTCCGTAGGTATGCCATCGGTGCCAGGTGCCTTGCCATATTTAATATCTTTGATAGCGTCTGGAGTGAATATTATGAGGCACTATAATTTGAATGGGCAGGTAGCTTTTAAATGTTTAATTTCTTTTTTGTAGCAATCGTTAAATTGCTTATCGTGTCTTACTCTGGATGAGGCAACCATGTGTTAGTTTATTTTGTTGAAATTGATGTCATGAGTTTGCTGTATCGCTTTTTATTTGCTTCCAAGTTTACCACGCTTCCTAACCAGATTTCTATATTCCAAGGATTAAACTTTATTCGCCCATTTTTTCTCATCTAACCTTTGCATCTTAACACAGAAAAAGTTCGTCCGCTATGGTGTTTTCGCCGGTTGCAAATTCTTTGCTTTCTTTACTCCATGCAGATATTTACGATAGTCCTGAAATGTATTTCTTTACTGTGAAAAAGCTGCACATCTGAACCTTTTATAATATTTGTATCTTGAATACATCGCAAACGTTTATAGGCTACGTTGGTAAAGAATGGTCAGTTATTCAGTATTTAAAAAGCAATCTCGATAATAATCTGCTTTTACTGGCTCTGCGGGTAGTCGGGTAGGACTTTTCTCTTGGTTGGTGAGGGACAACTTTGCTGTTGTTTACTCACAAAACATAAATCTGAGTTTTACTCTTGTCTCTATGCCTCCCATTTAAAGTGATATAGTGTTTGCCATTGAAGACGTGACGTGATATATACCCTCTCTCTAGACTCTCTGTCCACTTTAGCATTGTCTCGCCATTTTCATCATTCGTTCTACATTTCTATTATGATTTCTATTATGAGATTATGTCGATAAAGAGATAGAAGCTTGCAGAATTATTCTCCATATAACAATAAAGTATGTTCTTCCACTCCTGTTATTTAGAACAAAAATTTTTTAGTCGGTAAATGCTATCTTAGAATATAAATTTTATGAAATCTCTTTATGTTGTCACAAAACAAAACACCGTTCGTGTTCCCTTAATTTATTAAAATGAGATGTTCACAAATGACAGATGCCTTTATCATTAAAATGTATTGAGTTTGAAATAAAAGTCTACATTATTTATCATCATCATCATCCAGCCTTCATTTATCACGTCCACTGCTGGATATAGGCCTCCCTTAAACTCCTCCATTCTTTGCGATTTTGCCAATTTTTCGTGATACGTCTGATGTCGTTAGCCCAACGTGTAGGTGGTCTTCCTCTACTATGTTTGTCTGCTCTTGGCCTCCAATGTGTAATTTTACTCGTCCATCGTGAGTCATGCATTCTCGCTACATGGCCTGCCCAATTCCATTTAGGTTCCGCTATATACATAATTCAGCATCTTCACAAAATCTAATGACTATACGGTATTTAATTTCTAACGTTAAATAATAAAATATTTTCTATTTTCAGGTGTAATCCTCTTCGGCATTTTACGGCAAAGAGATGCGATTAGTTGTCTGATGTTCCCTTTGGACTTCACAGCGGCGGGAGGAGTTGCGAACGTTGAAGGGCACATCAGAATATTATACGCCCTGTATTTAGAATTGGCTGTGACATTAGCTGCTACTGTCGTTTCGTTGTTGCAAGCTTCAGCTAGCCGAGGAATCGTTGACATTGGTTTAAGGCTAGGATTGCTGACGAATACTTGAGAGCAATTTGTTTGAAATAGTGTTATTGAGTGTTTTAGGAGTACAAAACAAAATAGCGCACATATCTCTGGATCAGATTACCTCGCTTGATCGTTTGAATGCACAAAGTCTTATTCGAAGGATTTGCACTAGACTTTAGATATATTATATTCATATCAAGTGAAGTTTTTAATTATAAAATCTTATTACTACCTACTTGCGGAATTGCTTATTGTACATTTAAGATTTAAAACGTATTATTTTTATTTTGGAGACTTGACATACTCCAATCGCTGATTATAATTATAAATCCTTTGTCTATGAGATACTTTTAGTATAGGGTACAAACAATAAGATTAAAATAATAATGTCCATTCCAGTTCAGCCAGTACGTCCAGATTTAATTGTGTTGGTTTTTTTTTTCGTTATAGTTGTACTTTTTTAAAACATTACTAAAATGTTTGATTCTAAATCTTATGTAGTGGTAGTTCTGGATATAGCTTAACATTTTGTATTGTGTAGTCGATTGAATGGGAAGTAGCCACAATTTTAATTGAAAATACTTTTGTTGGCGTTTCGATTTACACTTTGAGCAAATCGTGCTTAAAATACAAATTAAACGAAGAACGATTTTCGAAATAGAAATAAAAATGTAAGGGTAGGTGGAGGAATTCTACACAGTTAATTAAAACCGTCTTTATTGTTATTTATTAAGTTATTAAAACTATTTAAATTAATATCGGTAACTCATAAAAGTTAATCCTTGACGTATATAAGACAAACAGAGTTAGACCGTAAATACACATTCTGAAATTATCAATACAATTTTTTTGGTTGGTGTGCGAAATTACCCATCTACGCGTAAATGATATTTAATGTGCTTTAACTACTCGTTATTTATCCAGCCAATGTCGAAACAGTAATATACTGCATTTATCAACGAGATTGCAGAACCTACTTGTTTCTGTCCCTTTGGGCCCAAAATTTTTGAATGTCTTTGTACCGTCGTTATGCCAGTCTCGTCAATGTTATACATTCGATCTGCAGGAACTTCAAATGCTACCTGATTTTAAAGCAATATTCGAATAAAATTCCTTGACCTCGATTTTTTGATGGCGATTATTTGATTAATACTTGTTCCTTCTGGTTTTCTCAGCCTTACTTCTTGGTTTCTTTTTAAGAACAAAGTTACCCAGTCTTTTCCAGCAAGTTCATTTTCTTTACAAAAATTGTGCCTGATTTCATTTGGATCTGCATATTTATATACTAATTGCCTCAGCTGTCCAATAGTGATAGCTCCAAGATATGTTTAGTTAATTATTTCTTACGTCCTTACGTAAAGATGGGCTCTCAACCTAATTTATACATTGATCCCTGATTCATCCTTATATTATAACGAAGAGTTGCCTCAAACATGGTGAAACTTCATTCACTTCTCTAATTTTTCTGACTGAGATAATCGCAACTAGAGGTATTTGAATTACCTGATCTGATATATTGCCAAGAGTAGGCACTTTTCGAACATATCTTCTAGTCATCTGCAGTTAAATAATCAGCCTTAGGTACTTATATCTACACTTGTTTTTATTTTTGTAGCAAGCAAGACAATGATAGGTTGTAGGGTAATTTTACGCAGCGTAAAATTACCCTCATTGTGTGCGCAATATTATCCCATACGACAGTAATTACTATATATATAATAGGCTAGAGTCTTCTACAGCTACCACCGTTTCTCGCATCCTAATTTCCAGCATTTTCTGTCGAAGCAATATTCAGTTTTTAAATCTCTGGCGGTCATTGCATCTTCAAAATCTTCACTATGACCGTCTTGGTCTACCTCGTTTTCTTCTAGCGGACGAAGTCCATTTTTCTACCTTTTTTGGTCATCTATTTTCAGGCATTCTCTGCAGGTGTCCGTACCAGTTTAGTCTTTTGGCTTCGATAGTATCGATTATGTTTAAATCAATTTCCATTTCTCTCCTAATGTCTACGTTCTTCACCCTATCTATCAAGTCTAGTGTGCCGGCAACATCGTTTCCAATAGTCCATTTCCATTGACTTAATTTTTGATTTTTTTTTTGATTAATTTCCTAAAGTTCGGCGCCGTACAACCCAATACTTTCTATTATTGTTTTATAAATGCTTCTTTTATTTTGTTTTGTTATTTTATTATTCCACAATAGTACGTGTAGCTGTGTAATAACTGATCCTGCTTACCCAATCTTAGAATGTGTTACTCTTCGTTACTCCCTGCTTTTAATGTTATTCGGACGCCCAAGTATTTAAAGGTTTCAGTAAATTTTATAGTTCCCATTTCAATTTGTAAACTTTCTGATTTTTACCCTGTAACTAAATACCCGTTTTTCTGTATATTAATTGTAAGGTCCCACTTTATGTACTCCTCCAGTTTTTTAAGCATATAGTCTATATCGCTCTCGTCTTCAGCTAGAATGGCTTGGTTGTCAGCAGAGTGTATCGTGTACAATCTCTCGCCTTCGATTGGAATGTCCAGAGTGCAGCATTTGCTTCTCCACATTGAGAGCACCTCATACAAATATATTTTAAAGGGTGTAGGTGCTATGCAGCAGCCTTGCTTGAGAGAGATAGGAATTTCTCTAGTTAATTTGTTTCCAGTTTTAATGTTAACCGTCATATTTTTGTAAAGGTATTGTAGGTACTGCTTTTATATATTTTTTTATTTATTCCATGTTTTTCCATTGCTACCCAGGGCATTAAAAGTGGTACACTATAGTATGTCTTTATCAGATCTATAAAGACTAAATGAGTTGAAAGGTTGTGCTTGCACAAAAGCCATTTTGTTCTTCTATATATTCTTTTTTCTTCTATTAAATCTATTCTACTTACTTTTTTTCTGTTTGTTCAGGTTTTTTACTGTTTTCCATGCTTCTCTTAATCTTATTAAGCCTATATATTTGTTAAGCTCTTTGCATTTACTTTCCCAGGAAACATTTTTCGCTTTAGTTCATTTTTTGCAACAGTACAATTTCTTTGCGGCTATTTATATTTTCAAAGAGTTCTGATAAGGTTTCGTAGAATATTTGTTTATCTGTTTTTGATGCAATTTCTGATGGCGCATATATTCCAATGAGCTCGAGATCGTACCCTTTGAACATAATAGCTCCAATAATTATCTCATTGATTTGTTCTCAGCTTTTCAGGTTTATTTTTGTCTTTTTTATCAATATTGATACCCTTGATTGTACTCTCTTGTCTTTCTCTACTCCACTATAAATATGAACAAAACCTCCTATGTCTTCGCTACCTTGGCGTTGTTTCTTTGTTTCGGTAAGGACTGTGATATCTGATTTGATTTTTTTTACTTCTGCTATGACTTCATCTGACTTGGTTCTCCACCCTTGGATATTCCATGTATTTATATTCAAAGTCCTTGTTCGTTTAAAACGTCGTCTTCGTTTTTTCCCGTCCGTGTTCCGAGGCTGGATTTTAGAATTTTTGCAGTGGGTTTTTTTACAGGCGAAGAGGAGCAGGCCCTACGCTCCAACCTCCTACCAGGGGGACCAGGATTTTTCTGTTAGGGGTTTCTCCCTTAGTCAAGAGTATCTAGTAGAAGGAAATATAGTGACCAGTATTCCCTAGGAAACCTAATAGCCATTCAGGGTCGGAAGAAACAAGAGTTAGCCAGGAGAGGCTGATAGGAAAGATTAAAGTCATTTCACTCAAGATAAATTTAAAAAAGGTGAAATGTGAAGGCCCTTATGATCCGCCAGGTGCGTTTCATAAGCGTATGAGTATTAATACACTTTATGTTCCCGCTCATACCTCGGGGTGTTGACTACAGACTGTATGGCTCGTCCAGCATGCCATAGCATGGAGCATAGGGTTCACGTCAGTTTCACAATGTAGACACCCCAACTCCATGGCCTGACCGGGACAGTAAGTACTTAAATATCGACTCTGCGTATAACTACTCGCTGCGAAGAATTCCCCCATCCTCCCTTATAAATTAAAGTTATGGTTAATTCCTATTAAATATAGTAAGTAACATGTAAATGCCGCGAGAACTTAATTTCAGAACCAAATGAATGTCTTTCAGTTTCATACTCAAATTAACTCACGTTAACTAGTTTATGAAAGGCGACATGTTTGCTCTGTAATTATATACAGTGTGTCCGTAAAGTATGGAATAAATTCGATATTCCTAAATGAAAAGCCTTTTTAAAAAAATCTAAAACACGTCGATTTTTAAATTTAATATTCTACATTTTACAATAAAATTTCATTATACAAGGTGATACACATTACAGTAATGACGTCATCGCCTCTTTTTAAATGTAATACCCTGTATTTTAGGACATTTTTAGATCGATAAAAATGAGCTGATTCCAAAAAAGTATATTACTCTTCTAACGGATATAATTTGAAAGATATGCGCTCAGAAAATTAATTTTTATTGATTAATAATATTAAAAAATTATAAATAAATTATAATAAATAACTTGAAAGTAATCCAGTAATTATAACATGACTTAATCTTAAAGGTTCGAATTTTAGCCCTTGTTGTATTTGACAGTAACCCAAACGTTGTACAAATTCTTGTAGAACCTTGTTTATGCTTTCTTGGGAAATATTGTTTATTTCTTTACGAATTATTGTTTTTAAGTCTCCAATATTTGCAGGTTTCGTTTTATAAACAACATTTTTTAAATGACCCCACATAAAATCATCCAAAGGATTATTTCCACGTCTTCCAATCCACCTGTTCGGGAAAATTTCGTTTAGGTACCTTCGAACATCTAAAGCATAATGAGGAGGCGCACCGTCCTGTTGAAACCATTAACTTTTATCAAAACCTCCAAGATTAATTGTACTGGGGAATAAATTAACTAAAGTAGGTACGAGATACCCACTTAAAAACTGAAGGTATGCTGGCCCGTTTAAATTACCTTTGAAATAGTAGGGTCCAATGATTTTATTTCTTACAATGCCAGCACATACGTTTACCTTTTGCGAGTATTGTGTATGATGTTCCCGCATCCAGTTGGAGTTTTCTTTTGCCCAGTATCTACAATTCTTACGGTTGACCTCGCCATTTAATTTGAATGCAACCTTATCAGAAAAAATAATATTTTGAACCAAGAGAGGGTTTCGGTGGGTGTTATCCATCATTATTTCGCAAAGTTGTATTCTTTTATCTGGATCATCCTCATTTAATTCCTGTACAACTGTGCATTTTATTTACTTTACTTACTTTTACGTACTTTGTGTACCGTTGTTTTGCAAACATCGAGATCATTACTAACCTTACGAACAGAAGTGTGCGCATCTTCTTCAAAAGCAAGTAGAACATCTAATGTAACATCATTTACAGGGGCTCGACCTGATTTGCGTGCATTTTCAACCGTACCAGTTTCTGGAAATTTCTTTTCAATCTTACTTACTGTTAACTGCGTGATGGGTATTTCTGGATATTTATCATTAAATAAATTACATACTTCCATCTGGGTTAGCGATTTGTCTCCATACCCAATCATCATGAGTATTTCAATTCTTTGCTTTACACTCAAATTAATTTCTACTTAAAATTAATTCTAAGCAATAATACAGAACATTCACGAATTAATACAAATATTGTACTACTTAATTGTTATTGAACGTTACTAAAAATAATTACAGTTTACCAAAAACTAGAAGTAGGCTACTGTTTTGCAATTGATAATACTTAAATAATTTATTTTCTAAGCGCATATCTTTCAAATTATATCCATTAGACCCAAGTATTATACTTTTTTGAAATCAGCTCATTTTTATCGATCTAAAGATATCCTAAAATATTGGGTATTACATTTAAAAAAAAAGAGCCGATGACGTCATCACCGTAATGTGTGTCACCTTGTATAATGAAATTTTATTGTTAAATGTAGAACATTAAATTTAAAAATCGACGTGTTTTAGATTTTTTTAAAAAGGTTTTCATTTAGGAAATATCGAATTTATTCCATACTTTACGGACACACTGTATATATATTTTTAAATAAACTACAATCTGCTACTCATTGTCAATTATTAACGTACTAAATTTCCTAGTTCCTGTTTATTTGACTTTATAACGAAACGAATCATCAGCACACCCCAGATTGATGACACATTTCATATATTCTAATCTTTCGTGCTTCCAGGACTACCTGAAAACAATCCTGGATATAAATGATTTTACTAGAGATATGAATAATTTTACTTTTGTAAAACATAGTATACAAAATATAATGACACCACAAAAATTATATTAACAGACCTATATCTGGGATATTAGTAATTGAATATTATTCAATATTATATTATAAATAAACGTACTTTAATAATGATCTGAAATATATTATCGTTCCAACAAGGATGTGAAATTTTATTTATATATTAGAGGTAATAAAAGTATAGTTAAAATAGTATTTTGAGATCTTTTATGTTTATTATTTTTCAAAGATGACTTTTCATAACAGTTTTATAACTTAGGGTTACTTTAGACACAGCGGAATCCACGTGGATGCAAACCTCATCTACTAACAGCGTTGATCTTATTTACGTTGATATGATAAGTACTAGACGTTGCTAACAGAGAATCCTGATTATACATCTGATGATACAAGGATATCATAAAAATATTGTTTTGTAATAAAGTTTCAATAATAAAACTCAATTGCGCTTCTCTCAAAAAAGGACAACTTTTTATAAGTTATACAATATTAAATTAAAATTACATTACCTGCAAAAAGAAACAACATTTGAACCTTTTAACTAATATTAAAATATCGTTTCTTATGGCAGTAATAAAAATTAATAATGACAAGACTCACTTTCACTATCAAAAAGTACTAGAACAACCTTCCATTGATTAAGTTAACAGCAAATAAGAATTTACAATTTTCTTTTATTTCGGACTAAGATATTTTTTAAATTGGAGTGATAAAATAAAATCCTAAAATATGGATATGAAAATAGAGGATTTTCTCCTCGAGCTCAAATAACAGCTCTCATCCTTTCTGACATAGATCTGACAATCTCGTTTTGCGGTATTTCTTCCCACTTGTTTACCAGCGCCTGTTTTAATGTTACCACAAACTCGCCATAAATTTGCTTTATTACTCTTCTCAAGTTTCCTCATGTACCACATGTTCTTTCAGACATTTTCTAATATAATATCAGCATTAAAGCCACGTACCTCTAACATACAAAGATATTCCAAAGAAATGCCGTCCCAAACGATTATCTCTAAAAAAGTGTACTCTAGGCAAGAAAGAATATAGGACATAGAGTTCTCCAGGCCTTCTCACCGCTTTTTGGCTACCATCATGTGAATATCTCGTGAAACAAGACTTGCTGTAAATAGAGCATTTTTCCAATCTTCCTTATCCAAATCTACATGAGCACGAGAGAATTTCAAAAGTTGTCTTCGATAAGCTGAGTCCAATAAGGGGATTGTAGCAGGTTCGTAAAATAACAAATTTTGTTCACTTAATCTTCTGCAAATGGTATTATTTTGGTATATTTTATAACATACATTTTACAAACAAAAATTATCCGTTCAATCTTCTTCATCTAGAAGGTAATCCAAGTAGAAGTATGTCATTAGCTTGAGATGTAGGTAACTTATCATAATCTGTGTTGATCAAAAATCGTTTATTATATTGCAAGTCACTAAACTTGGGTTAAAATATGGGGATTGGGTCTTTGTAAAGATTTCTAAGATTTACTCTTGATGGAGCAGGTTTTCCTTTGTTTTTTCTTATTTGTGGTGATTTCCACATAACATCTGCGCTCAAGTATATATCGCAGAATGGGTTTCGATAAAAAACTTTTGTGGGATGGACTGCTTAGACTTTTAAACAACGCATAGGCATGATAGGGAAAGGGCATTTATGTTGTGTATTGGTGAAAAGTACTTGGTCCAAGCACTGAAAAGGTCTTTTTTACAGTCAACCACAGCGAATAATAAAGGCTTTTTTCTACTGTGCTTGATATGATAACCTCCCTCCATTCATTGGGTAATTCAACGTAGGAAGGACTTTTGGTTTATCTAGCTCATATTTTTATTGCACTCAAGATATGAGTGCCCTTGAATAGGGAAAAATGCTCTTATCTTCCCAATCAATCATGACCGTCAGACGTCGTAAATACTTATTTGCCTATGACCCGTACGAAATCTATCTTATTATCGTAATTAGTATGAGTATAACTTTTTTAGATCCTTATTTTCCTAACTCTAGTGAATAGTTTGTACAGATGGTTAAGCAAGCTAATAGGTTTGTAATTGCATGGGTAGGTATTTTGTGAAGTAGAATCCTAAGCGTATTCATTTCCAGGGTATTCTTTGTTGATCTAGACTAGACATAAAATAATTTGAGTTAAGTTTTCTCCTTTATTTGGTGCTCCCAATTTAATAGCCTAGATGACAATATTGTTGTTCTATAATGTTTTATTTTAACATATTCCATTTTTTCTACAGATATCTCCAGTGCGTCTTCCTATACCTAGTTTCTCTTTTTAGTGAAAAAGAAACCCGATATCTTACCCTAAAAGGTGAGGGTTAACTTTCTTTTGTTATGTTTAAAATTCAGTTTATTGGGACTTTTATCGTAGATTGAACAAAAAGGTTTGCTCGACCAACTCTTCAGATTATGAAGAGAAATTTCAGGTTGTAGCTGCTTTTATGCTATGTACTACATAGCTGTGTACTACATAGAATGGGTAAAGAGCGCAAACTAGTCGTAACCATAAAACGTCGCAAACTAGAATACCTGGGCCATATAATGCGCAATAAACAACGATATGACCTACTTCGGACCATACTTCAAGGTAAAGTGCATGGGAAAAGAGTTCCAGGACGAAGAAGAATATCCTGGCTGCATAACCTGCGAAAATGGTTTAACTTGACCACTACCGGACTTTTCAGGGCAGCAGTCAACAAAGTTAGAATAGCCATGTTAGTGTCCAACATCCGTAACGGAGAGGCACCATAAGAAAAAGAAAAGCTGCTTCTTAAAAGCCAATCAAAGATTACAATCAACAAAATAAATGTCAGTGTGTTTCTATATTGTTCAAATATTGGAAAATAGAATACACATCACGTCCCATAGAATAGCAATTGTTAGAGGGAAATTAAAATTTATAAACTTAATAATACTTTTAGCAAGTCGGCACTTAATTTGGCTTCACAAACGGATTGGTAACTCCAGGATCACTATTCTCACTACAATATTATCTTATACTTAAACAGAGACCGAAATATAAACCTAAAGATATAGCCAATATTTTCTATTAGCAAGTTTCCTTTGCATTTATATTTTTGTAACTACAATAATATAGGTAAGTGTTTTGTGAAATCTTTTGTAACAGATCGTGTTTTGTGAAACCTTTTTAAATTGTTTTAACTGCTTAGATTAATATTTTATTAGATTAAACAAAGTAGAGCATTTCCATGGCATATACTGTGGCGTACGACACATTGGTGATGAATTTTTATAGATACTACGTACTACTTGTACGTTCGTGTATCGCGTGGACAGTTTCATAGAAAGTTCTCATCATGAGCAGTGAACACATATTTCTGTGCTGCGCAGTATGAAAACATAACTCACTGTCGCGCGATAAACGAACGTACCTAATGTCATTGGTCATTAGTTTTAATTTTTATCGTAAATACTACGACTCTCGCAAATAAGAATATTGAATATTTTAAAGGGGTAATGAAACTGTTTTCTTGTGGCATGTTCAAGTTCAATACCTATTGTATTTACATGAGATTAAACCTTAACTGATTGTAATAAAAATTACGTCTTACGTTTGTTTTTGGTATAACAACAGTATAACAAAAAGCCAATTAATAAACATCGACAAAAAACTCTATTTTGAAAAAGATTTCTAGAGTAGAAATCCAAACATTACAAAACAAATGTACTTTTTATTACAATCAGTTATGGTTTATTGCAATCTAAATATAATATTTAAATTAATTATTTAATTTTTTGTTTCTTTAATGTATTTATTTATTTTTCTGCTTTACAAAATTTTTGATTTATATTGCCAAATTTTGTTCATTGAGTCAGAAGCTGGATTTCGTGTTGCTAGAATATTTCTTTCCATCTTGTTCCATCAATTTTTTATGGGATTTTCGACAAGGCTTAAGTGTTATCTTCAAGATACTGAATTACTGTTACATGTGCTCTAACAGTATCATGCATTAGCGTAATATTATCATAGCAAATATGAAATAAATAAAATATTATCTTCAAGGATATTAGGTATGTATGTACCAGTTTTTTCCGAATCTTTTGTGATAACCGGTTGCACTGCAACCATTGACTTATTGTACATTTTCTATTTGTGTAACCTTCTAACTCAGGTTTTAGTGTTAACTACTACTTTCCAAGTCCTTTGGCTTGATAAGCCAGTACCTAGCCACTAAGCTATGGCCGCCACTATGTACCAGTTGGTATCCATTCTTGAATATATCTCAATAAGCTCTGCGCGACTTTCTTAAGATATTACGCTACATAACATATAACTATTACCTCCAAAGCTAATACTATATACAAGATTACCTACATGTTGTAAGACACTCCTCTGGAGTTAAGTATACATGAATACATTAGACTTTCAAAATTTTATTCTTGTTTGGTTAGTACAAAGGACAGTAGTTATTATGCGTCCCTGCAAATTATAAACAGGTAATTCTATGACATGAAAGGAATCAAAAAATTCTTGCAAGTCCTTTTGGATTTAATGCGACTTCTTAAGTCTCCTTATTACTATTTTGACTAATACATTAAATTGTTTTAAATTCATTAACCCTTTCCAGCTCAAATTATTTTTTTTTTCAATAAATTTTGTTGTTAATATAGTGGTATGGTAAAAAATTGACTAGAACAGGAAATACGTTTATTATTCCACTTATACTATTAACAATTTAATTTTGTACATGGAATCTATTAAACATAAAAAAAACATTGCCCTTTTAACATTTTATTCTAGAGTAAGATTTTATACATAATTTGCACCTTGTGAGATTTTGATCATGTAGTAGCCAGTGTTCTACGCCATCAAATCGAACATCTTGCACTGGTGCAGGATACATTACTTGTCTCTTATTTGCTGTATTCTCTTGAGAAGCACGGCCTCGTTTTCTCGTGTCGGACTTTCCAGCTTTCTGTAACGCATGTCTTCGGTACAGCAACCAGGAGTTGACAGTACATGTATCAATAAGATTAAATATTATTCTCAAATAGAATCTTTTTCAACCCCCATCGAAGTATTATATTCTTTTACAATTGCTGGCCGTTAGATTTCTACATAGGTTTTGCTCTTGATGCACCATCTCTTCACTTTATCAAGAGGATATTTTCCTATATAGTTCGATGCTAATATGACGGACTTATTGTCATACCATTTGAGAGCAATAATATTTTTTTGCTGTCTATTTTTACATCAGCGGATCCACGACCTTTTGCCATTAGAACTTTGTCTTCTGAAAAAAGACAACATGCCAGCCGCCCACTTCTTACAGTCCCTGCAGCAAAGAAGCCCCGTTCGTTCAGACTAATAACTAGATTATAAGATGTGAATCAATTATCTGTGAAAATCTTGAAATTCATGTGGTTTGGCAGATTTCTGACCAACTTCAGTACAATTTCCCTACTAATTTCAAGACCTGCTTCATCTTGGACTGTTCCTTTCCCCACATATATCTCAAAATCGTATAGTATGCCGCTGCGTCCTGCTCTTGCAAAAACTTTTCTGCCCCATTTATGAGGTTTATTTTTTATAAATATATTGCTTTAGATTACTATGTCCTTTGAATGGTATAATAAACTTATCGATGCTGTTGAATTCCTCGCGTTCTATCTTATTCATATTTTACCGAACTTTTTCAATGAAACGTTTTACTTTATATAATTTGTCATTGTTGCTAGACTAGACTTTCAAATTATCGTTGACCTGAAAATATGCTCGCAGTTTATCAAAACGATTATTGCTTTAACGATTATTTATTATGATAAAACGACAGTGACATTATATCAGCTATCGTATTATATCGCGTTTCTTCTGTGCGATACATTCTATACGAAGGAACACGAACAATTCCACTCAATACATGTATGCCTAAGAACTGCTCTATCTCTGCTGCATTTGTATCCATATTTTTACTGTCTTTTTGCACAGAATACAAGTTTGTCATTGCTCAGCAAAATTTTGAATATTATTCTCACAAAACATTTTAAAATATTGGAAAGGCGTATAAATATTTTCATCAACCGAAAAATCACCACTGTATGTATGTATGTCAAGCTATCTTCAACAATATTTTCCAATAATTCTTCTATTTGAGTTTCTTCATTCATTTCTTCTTCCAAAGTCTCTTCCTCATTATCAACAACAAATTCGATATCAGAGTCGTCAAGAAGACCAACTACCTCTTCCTGGGACATATTTTGCAATTCCCGAAAAGAAAGTTTGGGTACCTTTGTATTTTATTGACAGAAACAAAATTCACACGACTTCCCAATGATGCCATTTGGAGACCTCCACAATGGCCCAATGATTCCATTTGGATTCATATGATATTTATAATGTTTACATAAACAATCTTATAAATATGAGCAAACTATAATGCAAATTATCAAATAAAAACAATGTAAAAAGCAAAATAGATTTTTTTTGTGAAATTACTGGTTCAATTACTCACCTTAGAATGATTGTTGTTTCACTTTTAAGTTTTACATTAAAATGTGAATGTGACTCATGGTTCGTGGACTTACTACGGTTGCCTCTTCCGACTGGGGTGGGGATGCTTGAGTTACATCACCAGAGTACACAAGAATACAAAACCCATTTATTATCACAGTTTTTTTCGTGGTAATTATCTTTCAGTTTATTATTTGCTTTATTATTTATCGTTTCTTAAATATCTCAGTTTACTTTATATTTTTTTATTTGAAATTTTGGTGTTGTTTTCTATAAAAACTCATTTTGAATTATCGAAGAAACGTTATTTATACAGTTGTACATCGTACTTATTGTCTGCGTATCTTTTTATAAGATAGGTTAAAACTTTAAAATTTCATTGTGTATTAACGTAATAATAATGTTGATGAAATTTTAGAATGCCAGGCACAGGTTGTAGTGTGAAGGAAAGATATTAAAAAAAATGGAAAAAATAGTTATGTAATTCGGTAATTCATTCAATATTTAATCCAGTATTGATGAAAATTCAGTATACGCGACAAATTTTCAGTGTAAAATGGAGATTAAAGTCCTAGATTTACGTAAATCCTGCATTAACATTGGATAAACGTTAACAACCGGTTCTGATTAATTATAAGTACCAAACTGCCTACATATCAAGTTCTCCATAATTAGGTATTATAATCCACTAGACATCTTTATTTCATAACTATCTTTACTATTTTCCACACATCAAAGACATAAAAACGACTATTAACAATGTTACGATTCAAATTACTGTACTCTCGTGACGTAATTTCGGGCTTACTGTTCATTGGTTAGTAGGAAGAGGCAACCATAGTAAGTCTACGAACCGTGACTGTGACTAACGTTTACTGTTAGAATTGTCAAATCAATTAATGCAGCGTCATCTAGTAGGAAGGAGATGCAACGCAATACCGTTCGCCAAATCGATATAAGTAGTTTCCTTTGCCGCTAAAGCAGAAAACATTGCTATGATCCCAAATGGGATTATCTGACTGGAAAGGGTTAATTAATTTCCTATATTATTGCGGTGTCACAATTGCGTAATTTTATAGAGTGGAGTCTCAAATATTTTCCACCTCTTGGTACAATACATCTATTACAATCATAACCAAGCCAACTTTTGAATCTACACACCCAAGCGAAGATCAGTGGAAATGTCTTTCTGATAACGTCAAATCAAAATAATTTAGTGTTTGTTCTTAAATTCATCGTTCGTAAATTACTTTTAATCACTACCGCTTATTCACATAAAATTACAATATAAAACATGTTTGTTTCTTTGTTACATTGTAAAATACGTTAAAAAGTCCAGTGAACAATATTTAGCAAAATAAATCACGAAAGTTTTAAACAAAAAAGATAAAAAAATATATACAACCTTTTTGTCAACAAATTTATAAAAGTTCTCCGTTTAGTGTGTATTAGGTTAAAATGTTGATCCTTTAAGGTTCTAATTATTCAAATTTTATAAAGCTTGAATATACATGGAGAAAAATGAGTATGTAATTTTATGACATGGAAGGAATAAAAAAACTGATGATGAATTATTGATGCAGAATAAATTGAGTAATACGGTTAGTAGTTAATACATTGTAAAATGGCTGTTAAATAAATGTATACGTTTGTTGATATTACATTTTTAATATATCCCACCTATAGCATAGCATGTGGAATGTAAATCCTTTATTGAATTATCCTTCAAGCCAAAAATCAATATATAAGGCAACACTAGAATAAATTAAAATAGGCACATATCCAGTTTTTGTATTATAACAAAAAGTATACAGTAAAACAATAATTACAAATAAAATACTGTAAATCAGTGTGATCTGGAAGTGCGAGTTTCAAGAGTAAAATTTTTTCGAGATGGACGGATAGTCGTAGCAAACATAAAAATGGAAATGTCCACGATGTTTATATTAGTATTAAAACTTGATTAGGACAAGCATATGAATTTAATAAAAAAATAAGAAAGATCGGGAAATAGGAAGGATAGTAATTCAAAATAGTATTTCAGCACATACCAGTAATAAGGAAATTCAAATATTTTGCAGTTTTAAAAATAGAAAAAAATGCCACATGCTATATTGCAAATGGAGAAGCTATTTTCTTAAATGTATTTATAGGGTTAAATATTAGAAATTTGGACAATTAGAGAAGGGCTGTAAAGAGAAACAACCTATACGTCAAAAATATGATGGAGAACATAAAGAAGGTGAGTGTCAGTCAACTGTGGTACGTTGTGTAAATTGTGAATATGCAGATGAAGTACTAAATGTTAATAATATTAACTATAATAATAAAACAATGGTTATCCTGAAATATATAAAATATATTAGACATCATTTTCTGGTATAGTAGAAATAACGACATTGCCGCTTGCATTCATAATTTAAATACTTATTTTCAGATATACGCAGTCTGAGACATAGGTCGCACGACTTGTGCAGTAGACGACACCATACCGCCTAAACTGAAAGAACCAGAAATGTGCATAAAAAACTTTATAAGGAAGAAAAAGTGGGCACATGGATGGGCAAACCTCTGCATTGGCGATATCCTAATCAAGACAGCAAAGACTATGTCAACAATACAGCGTCGAACTGTTGGTTGACACCAGGAGACATGTTCCCCAAAACAGAGGGTCACTTACTCCCTATTCAGGATCAGGTTATACCAAGAAAACATTACCTGAGATATATCGTCAAGGACCTGAAATATATCGTCAGGTCCAAAACGACAAATGCTGATGTGGATGTCTAGAACAAGAAATCATCCAAAAGCTTACCGAGGGTTGCCAGGCATGTAGCTGAATATAATTAACATGATTTAGTAGGCAAGATCCCTCATCGACAGATAACTAACAAACTGGAATTCTCCAAACCAACCATATCCCATATTATTAAAACGTTCCTGAGGGTATGCTTGAGATTGACAACTACCTACAAGCTACATTGAGACCGCACTGTGCTCACAGACCAACCAGTGGCACATAATAGTCCAGTTATACTAGTTAATAAAATAGCTAGACAAACAACACTAATTGACGTGGCGATACCTAACAGCAAGAATCTGTGTGTTAAATACAACATAAATATCGTCAAGTAAGGAGACCTGGAAATACAAATAAGTAGACTATAGAGAATGGAAAGAACCAGACAGTACCTATGATTCTCTTTAGTACTGATATTATCTCGAAAAGGCTCCTAGAAAACATAAAACAGCTGGGTCTGAGTAAACATCTTTATAAGATCATGCAGAAAGCTGTACTAATCTCGACGTCCAGATGCGTAGGAAAATTTTTTGGAGATTCTCCAGCATACAATCATATAGAGCTCGATAACACAAAAAATACTGTGAGTATACTGTAGTTATGAGGGATAAGTAAAACAAAAGATATATCAATCACCTCTAGAGAGGTTTCTTTTCTTTTTTTTTTGGTTGGGAGAATAATTGTCATTCAGCCAGTCTCAATCAACATGAGCTTTATGAAATAATTTAACGCATAAACAACACCACATGAAACACTGTCAACAACTTTAAGGTAAGTACCAACTATATATTTAATATTATTATATACACTGTGTGTCAACCAAATGGAATAAATTAGCTAATAAATAAATTAGGGAGTATTCGAAAAAAAAAAACAAAAAACGGTCGAACACGTCGATTAGTATTTATATATGCGCATTTTCGCGCGCTTTTCAAACAGATGTTATAGGCACCTGGCATGGATGGCATTCCACCGGAATTCCTGATAGGAAATCTGCAAATATCTGGTTGTCTAAATTTTATACATGGGCAGGACATGTTGCCAGAGTTAGAGATGGACCAAGAAAATTTTAAAATAGAGACCTAGACACGATGCTTATCGTAATAGAGGACGTCCTCCAAAAAGGCATCAACGAGACGATATCAAGTGAATCCAGCACAACTGGATTCAAGGTGTTCAAGATCGGATGCAATGGAATTATTTACGGGAGGCTTTTGTTTAGTACTGGAGTCAAAACAGCTAATGATGATGATGATGATGATAATGAACCTACAAAATCTCTTCAAACAAACCTAAATAATAGCTATCCTAGCGGATAGGGGAGAGTGTTACTATCCATCTGGATTCTGGCCTCAAAGAAGCACCATTAACTAAGTGCTCCCTATAACTACTAACAGAGAGGAAGGTTACAAAATAAAGCTGAAGGAGCATTCATCGAATTATCAGCTGTATGACACGGCGTGGAAATATGATCTAATCTATGGGTTTTTCAAAATAATCCTCTGCAAAACGACCACTCAACTTCTAAATAACATTCTGGCTAGTAAAAACTTTCGTGTAAAAACGCAAATACAGTAAGGACACAGAGTACCTTAAACAGCGGCGTCTCCGAGAACACTGTACCTCAACGCTTTTATTTAATAAGTATATTCCTTATAATATACTTCCTACTAGATCTAAAAAAATTGGATATGCAGACGACTGCGAACATACATCACAACGGAGACTGATTAAGTACTTCAAACAACGAATACTTAAACCCAATCCCATTAAGACCGAGGTTAGCTTCTTTGACAATCAACTGCTCAAACACTCTCGTTTAAGAAACATCTTGAGAATACCGCAGCAAGGATAAGAACCCAGAACAACATCGTTTAAAAGTTCTATGAGACAACATCGAGATCATCAGCTTAGCTCGTGGGCTTGTATACTCCCCGGAGGGATACTTTACTGTGACCCTATAGGGCATAATAGCGCTTACATAGAAAGTATAGATACCCAGCTTAATACCAACAAGTGTCTAATATCTGGAATGATCAAGACAGCAACAGAATAGCTGCCACTGCTAAGCCACATACGCCTACCGGATTTCGCCATATATTTAATATTATTGAATATATATTATATATTTAATATTATCTGATAATTTTTGCTTTTTGCTGTCATAGGTGCCATTTATAGATGTAATTGACTTAACTAACTTTAATTCACTTTAACTATAAGTCAAATTCATAGTCTTCCCTATTTACGTTTTTTATGGCTCTATATACCTAGGACATTAGAAGACTATGGTCTTCTAATGTAATTGCTATGTCTACTAAATTTCATGTAGTATAATAAAAACGTTTAATTCTTTGGTAACTTATATTACATAACATTTGAAGTACAACAAAAACATAGACATCGAGAAGGATTACAGTTTAAAAAACTAGATAACAATACAAAAAGTTGATTCTTTTAAACCCATGTTCCTACCAGAGCTACAAAACGTCTACCACAATTCTAATTCTTGTTTTTCAATTTTGTATCTTCAACATCGCTGTCTTCGCAGGTCTCTTTACTATCTGGTTGCTTAACTGTATTCGATTTTGAACTATTTGCTTCTACCTCTTGTTTCCTATTGTTGTTTAAATCAATATTAGTACTATCAGTATCTTTTTTGTCCTTACCTTCTAATACGGAACGAATGGCCTCTAAAAGAATTAGTTTCTCGTTTGTTGTGAATGTTTTGTTACCTATAATTTTAAAATCATGTAACGATCATTATTTATATAATCTTCTATCTATAAAATTCATTTATATATCACTGTTTGGTCAATAAAAATGTTTTAAACTATCACTTCCAAACTTAGTCTAACCAAAAATTGCTTTTTTGATTTTATTAAGAAAACCTGGCGCTTCTTCAGAATGTTTCGCTTGTGATTGTTCCTCGGATTCCGCAAATTGCGCTCCTGTTAAAGAAAAATTTCATTTTAGTGTGAGAAATGTTAGTATACCGATAAAAATTTTAAACAATTTACAAAAAAAGCAAACAATACCAAAATATTTGCAAAAACAGTTCCCGGTAAACTAATTCGATTAAAGTAATCCAAATGAAACATTCATAAAGCTCCAAGTTTTAAAGTTGTATCCATAAAAATCAACGATTGCTTAACGAAATGCTAAATTATATACTTTATCAAGTGTTACCCTGCACAGATCATGGATAAGTAAATACACGATACTACACAAGGCCAAAAACAGATAATAATATACTCCTACTGCATGAAAAGAATAATAACAAGAAAAAATGGTATCAGTAGTAATACTAAAATTTGAAAGATCGTGAAAGAAAATCTTATAAGAAACTCCTACAGGCCATATAAAGTTTAGAAATAGTATCAATATTCCAAAATTTTGGTTTGCACATAGTTCTCACACAAACGAAATAACGTTAACCCTGTATTGTCCCTTGTAACTCTGACTTACATATTTAATAAGAGTCATAAAATACTTTCTTAACCTGATATTTCCGTAAACGTCCGTTTTTTCTATAAGGTTACAGACAGCTGTCTAAGAACATTCCAATCATACACAAGGTCATATTTTATGCATAGGTTCTAGCAGTTGTCGTGTGTTGAAGCGTGGTAATAGATGACTTTGATCACAATTTCAAGTATTTTCTATACTTGCTGACGAAATAAAAAAAGAATCAAACTAAAAGTAAGTACATTCTGACTCTTATTGTAGCAAATATATGCGCTGATAATAAAATATTATGTATTTTGTGAGAAAAAATGTTGTGTAACTTTAAAGTTACAATGGTTCATAATGTATAACATAATTTGTTTTTTGCCGGTGGTAATAGAAATGCAACCTATTTTTGTAAAATTATTTTATGGCAAAAAAGAACTAAATAATGACATTTATGGATATGATTCTGAAGATTCTGGACAAGTTAGGTATTCCCTATGTAGGTACGGTGCGTCCTAACAGATTGAAAGGATGTAATTTCCCTACCGACAAAGATATGAAAAAGAAAAGAAGGGGGAGTTTCGAAGAACTTGTCTACAAGAAACAAGGAATAACCCTTAGAGCAATCAAATGGTACGACAACAAGACAGTGCATTGACTGATTTCGTTTGTAGGCACCTATCCTACAGGTCGAGTTGAAAGATGGGACAAAGCAAAGAAAGAAACCATTCTTGTGTTACATTGAATATTGTAACGTTTTACAATAAATGTATGGGCGGAGTAGAAGGCGGATTTAATGGACTCGTTGATGACTCTATACAGAACTATGATTCGTTCTAAAAAGAGGTACCTCCGCATTGTGTTCCATATATTTAATTTAGCAATTGTGAATGCTTGGTTACTTTATAGAAGAGACACCCAGTTACTTGGTATAAGAAAAAACAATGGACTAAGTTTTTTAGCTTTCAAAGCATCTATTGGCGCTTATTTATGTCAAGAAGGTAAAGGGAGACTCAAGAAGAGGGGAAAGCCCAGTCTTTCTATAATAGAACAATAAATAGAAAAACATAAAAAAAGACGGAATAGGCCATTGGCCTAAATTTTCAGAAAAGCGCGGTCGTTGCAAGAAACCGAGATGCCTAGGAGAACCAAAAGTAATGTGTGAAAAATGTAATGTAAATTTGTGCTTTACGCCTAATTCCAATTGCTTTGTGGACTTTCATAAAAATTAACTTTTTCCCATTGTAATTTGACAGCCACAAACCCTATTAAAACAAAGGAAATAATGAATAAAAAAAAAGTCTTCAAAAATGTTTTAATTTGATCATATCCTGGAAGTATATAACAGTGGAATTTTTTTTGCAGTCAAAAAAAATTGGGCAGTACAGGTTTAAACGTAAAGGCGGTAACATACTGTTTATTTATAATAAACTGGAAGTAACGTAAAAGTACAACCTAATAAAAAAGATTAACTCGATCTCAAAATATACAATATTCACTCATTGTTGGGTTGTTGATATTCGTAAATGACCGTTTTGGAGTGGAATTTTCCTTGTCACGATGGATTTGCTTGAAAATTTGGATTTAGATTCTGTTAATCCTCTATTTCACTTTTGGACTAGAGCACAGCGTTGGTTTTACTTAGGGGATGACAGTTACTCTTCTCAGAGGTGAAAAAACATACGTTCAAAATAATCCGTATCCATATCCGGAAATGGATAAATTGACTAATTCTAAGCAACTTTTATTCTATAGAGTTTTTTCACTAAGACAATACTTTTTGAGTTATTTGCGAGTGAAAATATTCATTTTTAAAACTAAAAGCCACGTTTTCAGACGGTTTTTCAACGATAACTTAAAAAGTCAGTATTTATCGAAAAAAACATTGTTAGCAAAACCGTATCGTATAAAAAAAAAACAAAAAAAGGAGTACTTATGAAGTTTGTAGACCCAGTGGAAGCAGAGTTGTAACTCATGAAAAGTATTTACGTTTTAACTACAACACTTATAAAATATAGGTATATAAAAAAATTAATTTAAATGATCTTATTGGCCTTTAAAAAACCTACAAAATGGTTTTTAAGCAATTCATATATTAAAAGCTAACCGAATAATGAGTAAAAAAACCAATCATATACTTTAGGAGATATCAGAACGTGTATACTGGATCACTATAAGATACACATAATGTGCTACTAAGGCACAGACATACTTTCAACCATCCTTCCATGTTCGAATTTCTTCGCAAGAGGTCTTTATAAGGGTATAAATTATGTGGTAATAAATTAAAACAGTAAAGAAATCTAAATTTTATCTCTAATAACATCTTTATCAACGTCTGTTTTGCCTTGCAATTCTTAGAAGGCATAGATTGAAGCAAAAATCTGAATTTGGTTTCGAAAATTAGTTTACGGATTTTAATATCAGATGTCGCTATTTGCGTCTATACGAAGCCATGTAGAGATGCTTCCTAAGATAGAAAAGATTTATTTTCACGTTCAGAGCGACTGTGAATATCCGTCTCTGAAGAGCCCTATTAGGGCAAAATACGTAAAAGGCGGATACACAAACGCACTGTACGTGAAATCAAATCTTAACTGTCTTTTTCCTTTCAAATCTAAATTTAATGTCACTGTATAATTAAATAATTCCAAATTGCTTGAATTTAAAATTGTATGATTTTTTTACTAGAGATCGTTTTCACCACTAAAAATAAAAAGCAACCAACGGCCAATTTTGAAGTCGAGGGTAAGTATAACCTAAATCCAAATTTCCATGCAAATCAGTGGAGAGAAGGTATTCAATGACATTGTTTGAATTATAGCTAATCTAGGAGGTGAGATTTATGAGTTAAACTGTGATAAAATCTTAAATTGTGTTGTTTAATGTTAATTGACATTAATTCACTTCATTAACAGATGATTTGAATCAATCAACAGCTTTAATTAATTTTAAGCAACCAACGGCACAAGTTCAAAAGTGAAAATTACAGGGTATCACCGTATTTCACGTTCATTTACTGACCAGCCTATGGCCAGAACATTAAATCATTATGAAAATATACAAGGTGTCCAGAAACTCTCCTGACAAACGAAGACTGGAAATTCCTCAGATAATTTTAAGACAATTTAACCCAATTCACCTAGTCAGAAAGGGAGCTAGAGCTCTTTGAAGATGGAGCCTTGTAATTTTTTTAATACCTTCAGAACGCTTCTACTTAGAAAAACGAAAACTGGTAAAATTATTTATCATTCAGAGTTGAATCGATTCCATTAATTGCGAATTGCTAGCACCGGTCATAGGCGTCCGTTTTGGGTAGGTCAACGGTTATTTTAACACAAACTTTTTTGTATTTTGAGATATGTCTAAACTGTTAACATTTTGAGCTTTGGAATTTAAATGTAGCTAGTAGGTAACAATTTTGTATTTATTGTTTTTATAAAAATCTTCCCTTCTCTTGGACACTGAATAAATAATTCTAACAAGTTTACTTAAAGACTATGCGACGTAAGTGTAATCGTTTCTTTTCCTTTCGTTATATATTGGTTTAGAGATAGGTTAAACCTATTTGTTATTTTTCCTAACGTCTAGGATCCTCTTGAGTTTTCCCTATGTCTCAGTTAATTATCCAAGAGATAAGGTGGCCTAATTTTTATCTAGTTTGATTTTTTTATATACTACTTCCCTTTCTATTAGTATAATTCTTTTTTTATTTACTTTCTTTCTTACTTGATTTTAAATAAGCCGTTTAAGATCTACAGTCTATTTTGACCTATATCCCAACTTTCGCCATTGTGTATTTAATACACCTAGCAGCCGATAGGATTGTGGACGACTTTAACTCTAGGTTTACTTATTTAATCTAAATTCGCATACAGAACCTCCTGCCTAGGTTTTTTTACGCGACAATAATATGCAAAAGATAAAAGCAATACTTTTCAAATGTGACAGTCTTATGGAAAATATGTTCACAGTTTTGTCTGCGAAAAAGCTGTAGAAATTGAAATTCAATAAAGATGAGAGTCTTGAAATTTACTATATTAAATTTAATGAAGTAGTAAGAGAATTAAAATCTGTTGGTACAAAATTTGAAGAAATGTCATCTATGTCATTCTAACAGCACCTGAAACGGACAAGTTAACATTGGAATTTGTTAAAGAAAAATTACGAGATAATGAGATAAAAAAAACCATAAGTTTGAATCACCAAATTCGGCACCTTTCTATTCTTCTAAATGTGCCTATCTTCTAGAGATGTTGGCGACCACATTGACCCATCTTATTCTATTCACAGCAGTTCGAAATAGATCAGTTGACGTTAGACCAGTCCAATTCCTAAGATTAGCCAGCCAGGATATACGTCTACGTCCAGGGCCTCTCTTACCCTCAAACTTGCCTTGTAGAATCAACTGAAGAAGTCGGTATTTATCATTACGCATGATGTGGCCGAAGTAAGCCAATTTTCTGTTTTTTATGGTGTTAATAATTTCTTTGTCTTTTTTCACCCTCTGGAGAATAGTTATGTTACTTGTGTGGTGTATATATGAGACCCTCAACATACGTCGGTAGCACCACATTTCAAATGCCTCTAATCGTTTTATGGCATCTTCTGTAAGGCTCCAGCTTTCTACTCCATAGAGGAGGACACTAAAGACGTAACATCTAAGAATTCTTATGCGTATATTGATACTTAAAGATAAGTTGCAGAGAATCTTCCTAAGGCTGTTGAAAGAGCTTCTGGCTTTTTCAATACGAGTTTTTATTTCGTATCTGTGATCTCAAGTATCCTTAATATTGCAGCCCAAATAGCATATTTTTTCCACTCTTTCTAACGGTGTATCGCCTATTGTCATTTGGGCGTTTATGTTGGTGTTCTTACTTATGATCATTATTTTTGTCTTCTTGCAATTTAGTTTTAGGCCTTATTTGTTGCATGCTTCTGCAACGTTATCAATCATCCTTTGAAGCCCCTGCGCACTATATTCCAGCAACACTGTATCATCTGCATATATAATATTGTTTATAAGTTGGCCATTTACAGCAATCACATCTTCTGATTCGTCCAAGGCCTCTCTAAAGATGTTTTCAGAGTATAATATGTTAAATAATGCCGGTGATAATATGACCTTTCTATAATGACTAAAAAATGATTATTTTAGTTTCAAGAAATCAGCATGTTGGTGCTGTAGGCAAGCACATGAGGTAAAAAAATAATTTATATAAACATATTGCTTTCCAGCTGTAAATAATAGAAACAGTGAAGTTGAACGTACAGGTAAGATTCTTGTAAAATAGTATATGATGCAGCAACAGAAAGATTTAGTTTAGATATGGTGTTAAGAATTTAAAAAGTACTGTAAAAATGGTTGTTGTATTTTAATCATAAAAATAATATAAAAATGTACGTTATTTTATTTCGATAATACTATTTCCAGTGACAATGCAAGGAAATATACAAGTAAAATTAACCATTTTAAACAAAAACCAGCCATACAATTTCAAATACCAAAGACCTTGGAGATCTGAATCAATTTTTGGAAATTAATATAGGAAGAATATCAGAAGGAATGTATTTAAATTAAAAAGAATATCTAAAAAATGTATCGATTAAATTCAGAATACAAGATTGCATTGGGTAAAAATCCTATAAACAGTTTTAATTAATGCTGAATTTAATATTAAAATGTGAAACAAAAATTTGTGTTAATTTGTTGGTTATTCAATGTATGCATCTTTAGTTACAAGAAGAAAGAAGAACTTTAGTTACACATCATGATCGAGGATGAAAACTCATATGAGGCTAAGATAATCTTCTGATTCAGACAGCGAAGAGAAGATTTTAGTTTTACAAAAACAATTTCTACTGTAAATGTTACTGTTATCTTACATAAATATGTACTTAAATTTCGTACTTGATAAAATAATCTACGTAGAGTACTAAAACGAAAGATCATATTTAAAAAAAAAAGAACTAATATTAAAAAAAAATTAAAATATGTAGTTTTAAAACAGGAATTGTCTATGTCTACGTTTAAAAGAAATTTTAAGACCGTTAACCGTATTTTAAAATAAGAGAAACAAATACCTGGATGAAAAGAAAATGTGGGAGAAATGAGATATATGAGAGGAAATATGGTAGCTTTAACGTACATAGAATAGTCAGAATAGAGAAAAACTGACAGATCAGAAAATATTACAGAATCATTCGATGATAATAACACCAAAGAGGCTCAAAACGAGATCACACACGGGAGCCAGAGATTTTATATTCGGAAGTAGCTGTATGCAATGAAACAAACTAAAGGAAGAAAAAATTTACGGCCTGATGATCTACCAATTGAGTTGATAAAGCTAATTGATGATTAAGTACTAGAAATATTAGTCCAACTTTATGGCCACATATATTCGACGAACATAATGCTCAAACAGTGACTTATGTCAAAGTTGATTCCAATACCGAAAAAGAATACTACTAAAGAATGCTCAGAACATCGAACGTTTGCCGAAATTAATCAAGTATTGAAAACTTTTTTAAAAGTTATACACAACTGGATGTGCAAAAAACTAAATCTAGAACTGAGTCTCAATTAGGGTTCAGAAATGTAAGTGTAACAAAAGAGGCTATATTCGGTATAGATTTACTAATATCAAGAAGTTTCGACATGAATCAAGATATGTATACACGTTTTACTTATTTTGAGAAAGCGTTTGATGAGGTTAGGCATAATAAATTTATTGACATGTTAAGGAAAAAAGATATTGATGATAATTATATCAGAATCATAGCGCATTGATATTGGAACCAAAAAGCCAAAATACAAATAGACGATGAACTATCAGAAGAGGTAAAAATAATAAAAAAAATGTTTATAGTGAGTTCAATTTTATAACAAAAAGCTATATTTGAACGAACAGAGCTCTATGCACTATGCGGATGATATGGTTATAACTGCAGATTAATTATCTGTTACTTTAATTAAAGTTACTTTTAGTTACTTTAATTAAAAAGAAGATAGTACATAATATATGGCACATACAATATCTATGAAATAAAGACGAAGTTGAAGAAAAAAGAATCCTACAACAATGATGAAGTCTGAACTGTCCCTAATACAATAATAGAAAAGGAAATACCTTGGCACATGGTTAACAAAAAACACAGCAAGAAAAAGAGATAAGATGCCGTATATAAATAGCACAAGCCACCTTGAAAATGAAAGAGTATGACGTTGAAACATCGGCGTTGAAAAAATCAAACCTACATAAATTGAAAGTGTTTAAAAGGTGGTGCTACCGTAGAATGTTACATTTATCGTGGATAGACCATATTACAAATTACAATGTTGCGAAAATGGACAGAGAACAGGAATTAATGCGATCAGTAAAAAAGAGAAAACTGAGTACATCAGTCATATGAGAGGAACCAGATATGTAATACCATACCTAACAATGAGGGAAAGAGGAAGGGCAAGATCAATGTTGGAAGGAGATTTCTTGGCTGAGAAATTGAAGGGAGTGTTTTAATACTAGTTCAACCCAATTATTCAGAACAGCCGTAAATAAAATTAGAATTCTTATAATGATTGGCAACCTCCGCAAGGAGAAGGAACCTTAATAAGAATAATGCCAAATAGGGATGTACGAGTGGGTTTAACATAAATTTAGCCTAAATAAGAAAACGCAAAATATTTTTTTTTTAATTAATTAATTTTTAATTAATTAAGTTAATTTTTTAAGATATTCTCTTTTTCGCTCAATACATTTGATAAAATGCTTTTCCGATTTATTATTCCTTCTGAAAATAATTTTTCTCGAGGCAAAATACTGGTGAAAATTCCGCAATGGTGTCATCGTTCTTTAGAAAACAGTATCCGACTAGCATTTTTTTTTTTAATTTGAGAAGAGGAAATAGTCATATGGGACTTAATCGAGCGAATATGGTGAGTAGTCGATCAGTTCCTGTCTCAAAATGGTGTAATTTTGCTTGTGCAATGGGCGCCTTGTGTTTTCTCGTTGAAAGATAATTTTTATAAAATAAACCGAAGCGTTTTTCCTAAAATCAGTATCAAACAGTTCAACTACTATGTAAAACTAATAGTACATTTGCATAATACATTTGCATTCCAAAAAACAGTCCCATCACCTTTCCGGGTGATTAGTTAGTCTTGGCCTTCTTCCGTGGGCCTTCGTCGCCTTTTCTTCGCTCCTGTAATTATTCCTTCGTATCCAAGTATAAAAATGAACCAACATTTCATCAAAACTCACGTATCAGCGAAAACATCCTTCGTGTTGCGTTATATCGTTGCCAAAAGATTATCCGAATTCAACACACGCGTGGTTTTTTTGATCGACAATGGGCAAGCGCGACATCCATCAAGCGGATAAGCTTCTTCACTATAAATGTTCATGCATTATATTAACACCCTCAATTAACATGTTTAAAGCGTGTGCTACCTCGCGAATTTATGATTGTTCGATTTGTAATGATCATATCATTAATGTTATTGTTGCTGTTTGGGATAGTAACGGTTTCTGGAGCACCTGGAAGTTCGTTAACACTCGTATGAAGCACTGGACTGAACGATATTCAAATTTACCATTAAAAAATCGTGAAAGTGACTTTTTTGGATGACTATTAAAACCAAACTAGCTCTTGTTTTTTCATGAAATTTTGAAAGCCGTCAAGTGTTGGATGACAGATGCAAAAACCGAGAGCAATTTCTTGTCACGTATCGCCTCTTATCGAAGACTAGATTAATGTAAAACCACACTCGTATACGGCTGATTAGAATAAAAGAGTATTTTTTATTTTAATTCGTTCAACGAGTTGCCAAACAATACCACACAAAACTTTCGGGTACTTACCATCTTTCTTAACAGTGATTCCTAAGATTTGGCCAGGTGTATCTTGTTCTAATTCAGCATATGCCATCGCCAATGCTTTCTGCTTTTCATTTAAGTGTTTCGGAGCTTTAATTTTTAATATTACATAATGATCTCCGTGTCCATAACCATTAATTTTCTTCATTCCTTTTCCACTTAGACGAATTTTAGTGTGGGAGGATGTTCCTGGCATTACCTGTAAATTCAGATATATGAGATTATTTCTAAAAATAGTTTTAAACGAGGAAGTTAAGCAGTAAAAAGCCCAAAACCAAATTTTTGCAGTTGGATGAAAATCAATCTAACTTATTGCATTCGATCCCCAGAGTATCAGGAAATTTTGTGAACAAAAATGATGATGTGGAACTGAAAATTGAATTGAATAAGGAAAATGCATTTTCCAAAGGGCATTTCGAAGTGATGACAAATTGGAAATAATTGACGGAAATGAGTTCAATATTACTACTCGGGAGTTTTGAGTTTTTTAGGATCTCTGAACACGAATATCACGACGGTGTGATCTCCGAGACACATGGTGCACACGACAGGCCTCGTCTCCTGTAGTTTTGTGGACATGAGATACAAAATCAGTGCAAAATCGTTACTGTATCGAATTCCAGTAAAAGTACAGACAGGAGACCAGGTGTCTCAAAGACCGATGCCGACATAATATTAGTGTTCAGCGGTCCCAAAACCCTCCGAATAACGAGTTTGCACTGATTTTGTATCGAATTTCCACAAAACTCCAAGAGACAGGTCTCGCCCTGGGCATCTGGTGCCTCGGAGACACTTTGCACCTATGTATCGAATTTCCATAAAACTCGTGATGAGCCTTCTGTTATAGCTGATGGTGCATGGGCACGAAGATCAAGTAAGCCTGTATTTTCGGCCAATTATGATTGGATTACAGGAAAAAGAATTGGTAAGCTATTGTACTTGGGCGTAAAAAACAAGTATTGTTGTGTGTGTGCGTCAAAAAATGCTATTACTCCACACGTATGTTACAAAAATTATAACGGTACTTCGACTGCGATGGAAAGTGCAATTGCAGTAGAAGGCTTTAAATAGGGCATACAAATGCACAACTTAAAATATAGATATTTGATTGCTGATAACGACAGCAGCACGTACAAAAAATATGTGAAGTCAAGCTGTATGGCAGTAACTTTTTGTAATAAATATTATAATTGAACTATCAGGACTTTTCATACCTGATGAATATCCCTTTTAAGTTAAATTTTGACAACAAATTGACGGTCAATTTAATTTAAAAAGAACTGATTTCTATTACTATTAAGTGCAAGAACAGTTATTTATATCGAATAGAGAATATTGTTACCTTGCAGTATAAACCCCAAAAGGTATTTTATACGAAAAGATTTATAAATATATAAAAACTATGGGAAAATATGCTACCAAAATTGCAAGATTTTTATTATAATTTTGATTTGAAACACATAAAGAAACATTACACATAATTCTATATTTATATAATTTCATTGTAGTGATCTTAATGATCGTAATACTAATCAAATTCTTATAATATATAATTATAATCTTTTCTTATAATTTCCATTTTCTGTAAACTGTAATCTACGTTAAAATTAAGACGCCAATTTGTCCGTAAAAAAGTGACAAAAAATCAAAAGCAAATATAAGATATATAAAGAAATGAATTCGGCAATACCGTGACCTCAAAATATCTTGCTACACTTGTTTCATTTAAAAATTTACAATCTTAATTATTATTGTTGTCGAAAATATACCTTGCATGTTTCTACTATAATTTACAATAAATCTACATTTTATGAAAGTTGTGGCTGTTGTCGATATTTAATTATTTACAGAGGATTTTTTATCCGTATGTACCTTTGCTGCATAGTAAATTTATTAATAAATAATATTACTCTGGTCTGTTATTCTAATTACCCATAACCCCACTGAAGAGAAGACCGGCCACTTAAGTTTATCGTTTTATTGTGTAGCAACAAACCTGTCACTACAGCTGATGTCCAGGTTATATAATCGGCTCAAGTAAAAGATGAAAGCATTTTTGATCTAGGCTTGAGAGAGATATCTGAAAGATGTTTAGAATATTACTTCATAAACAGATTTTGTTTTCGTGCAGAAATTTTTTTTTAAATAAGGATAATTGTTGCAGATCAGAATGTTCGTCAAAGGTTGACATTATGGCACTTGTTACAAAAAACAATTTGAACCAAACCTTTCAACACACCTGCCTGATTTATGGTAAAGATAATTCATAATGTCGTGGACCTGACGTAATCATTTACTGACGTCAATCTACGAACTAAACAACGAAATCAGGAATTGCTATAATAGCATATAATATATTATAAAAACATGCAGTTCTCTTCAGTGTGTTATCGTAGTGAGACAGAGACGAACTAGTTTTTGCGTTAGTGAAATGGCTTTAATATTTTTATTTTTTTTTTGTGAATAATCGTTTTTAATATTTTATCATTTTTTGAATCATTCTGAATACAAAAGGTTAATTGTAATTTTTCTCTAAAGTTGATCGTTTTCACCTTATAAACAATTTAAAACTGAAAGAAAAAAACGAAAAATGATGACTGAAGGCTCAAAAACATACAATTATTATTGAATTCACCAAACCTTGTTCTATCAGTTTCTGATACTTTAGTTTGGGCTTATTTAATTTAAAAACATTTGTCCCTTATTACAACCTAAAAATGGATTTATACAAAACTGTTTAATAAATTAGGACCACTTTTTGTATGCGGTATTTTATGAAAGTGATTATGAAAAAAATCTCATGGGAATATTTTTCCCAAGGAATTCCAGGTTTTAGTCTGGTATAAACATATTTTGCTGAATTTAAAACCAAAATCCTATTATTTTTCTATCATAAATTGATTTGTTATTTATTTATTTGTCCTCTAGATTGTCTTCAGTCCTTAAAAGGTTTATTTATAAGCCAAATTAGTGCAATGTAAATATTTTACATTTTTACACAGCAATTCTTATCGATAGTAAAGACGGGAAGTCGTAAATGTTTATTACATCTTTCAATGTGAGACAAAATGAAAATGCGATGACTAACTGGAATGTTTAAGATTAGAGAAACATAATATGTCATGTTTATTGGAAATACTCGACATCATTAGCACGTGTAAATCCTACCCTGTCGCCTAATTTCCTATGAAATTAAAGTGGTAAATGTTTTTGGGGTCCATTTATTTTTTCGGGCATGCGTATATAGGAGGTTTTGAAACATCTTTACTATTTTATGATTTTTCACTAAAAGGGTTTGTTAGCCAGTTAGCCTGTCGTAAAAGATTAATAATTTTCGTAAAGTATTAATTTTCAAACTTACAAAACTATAAAAAGATAGTAAAATCTCCCCTCGCTTAAAATTCACCATAATGGCTACCGAATGCGCCCGCAAACTCTCATATAATTATATCGTGCTTCTCAGTGCACATAATATAAGCATGTCGGTCTACATAGTTCTCATATGCAACTACAACGCTCTCCAAACGTTTTAAAACGATTTTCGGAGTGAAAATCGAAACGTCAATTTTTTAGTTAAAAATGTAATTTTCACTACAATCAATTATAGCTTAATCCCATATAAACCCAATGTGTCGCTTAGACTTGCCACAAAAACTGTTTCAGAACCTTATAGCAAAGTAGTTTTTAACTAATATTTTGAACTCATATAGATATTTCAAGACACATTGTTAAAATAAAAGTATTTGTAAAATCAACAGTGCTCAAACCAAATAAATTCATAACTTGCAGTCTACTATTTCTTCAACATTGAACTATACATTGCTTCGACAAAGATTAATTAAATCGCGTCTTTTATAATCAATTAATATAGAAGTTTGGGTTCTCCGCTTGAGTTGAAAGAGAAGAACACTCTACAACAGTCACTGAAGATCAGGAGATAAGACCTACTAGACTGGTTAGACTTTGTGGTGAGAAGTTGATCGACGCTTGGCAGACATGACGATAGTAATGGAAAAGTAATTTTTTAGTTTGCAGAAACAGTCACTGAAGATCAGGAGATAAGACCTACTAGACTGGTTAGACTTTGTGGTGAGAAGTTGATCGACGCTTGGCAGACATGACGACAGTAATGGAAAAGTAATTTTTTAGTTTGTAAAAATAGAGTTCTTATATAGTGTAGTTGTTTTGAAATCTAACTTTAGTTGTGAAAAAAAAAAATGTTTTTTAATATACGTGCAATACTACCAAAAAAAGTGCTGGCGGATGCAAGAGTATGTAAGCCAATAAATAGAAGAAAAAGAATAGGAGATAATTCCCAACCATGTTCTGTGAATCTGAAAAACAATATACCCTTACAAATCTCAGGGCAAAAAAGTCTATATTCCTAGATAATTGTATTTTTTAATTATTTTTTAATTAGAAATTACCCACCTCTGTATATGAGATCAAAACCAAGTCGACTATGTTTGAATTACTGTTGTAAGTTGTAAGATACCTATGTTTTTTATTTATTTATTAATATTATCTATATAAACAAGTGAAGTAGTAACTATTCTACACAATCCATTTATCATATACTTAAACAACTATTTAACTCCAGGGAACATGTCGTGTCATCGGTATTAAATTAACATTGAGTTTTTATTTAATTTCAACACTTAAAGCTTATAAAAACATTCAGTTCAGTATCTTAGGAGGCACCCAATTTAGGTTAATTTCTCAATGTTAAAATTCATGTACATTTTAGGTACAGTTATCGTCACTATTTCAAAACAAATTTTTAACTTATGATTATGTATGTGAATTGTAAACTTTCTATTTTAATGATGTCTAGTTAAAATTTCCACACAAATCAGTTAATTTTTCATAACTGTACTTAAATGAATCCATGTCATAACTTACATGGTAACGTGCCTAAAAATTGGTACTGTGTAATACTTTTTGAACTTAGGTACAAAATAACTACGTTAAATGATCCAAAAACCCCAAATTTAAGCAAATGTTCATTATCCACACTGCCGTAATTTTTAAATTAAATGTACCTAAAGATAAAATTACAATTAAAAGCTGCAAACTAGGGATTTTGTTGATATTACCGTAATAAGTTCGCATTTTGAGAGTGAGAAATTAGTTCGGCTATCACTTCATAGATTGGAAAATAAGTTCACGTGTCACTTAGTAGAAGGTAGCAGTCATGAATTAAATGACGATAAATGCGCGTTTGCCGAATTTAAGAAAAATCTGCAAAACATTGAAAACTAGTTATGTGGTTATGCCAATTGTCTATGGGTTATGCAGTAACCATGTAACCAGTAATACGAATCACGTGGTTTTGTTTAGCAAAGCGGCCCTTCCAGTTAATATTTTGGCTCCGTTTGACTTTCAATGTTCAATCATGATTTTATAACGTCAGTGTCTTAACAATACAAGTATACCATTTTTATCCTTGGCACCGTGACGTTATATAATCGTGGTTGAAAGTTAAACTGTGGTCAGTCGAGTTTACTGGGGGATTATACTGGTTTTTACATAATACATAAATTACATTAGCACTAGCATGTCACTTGGGGTTTATCTAAAGACAATTCCAGTTTTATTCACTTTTTGGCAAATTAAATTTTTATAGACAAAACAATATTATGTAATCATCGATTAAATTTTGTCGATTAATTATTTCCGTAAGTGAAAAAGATTATTGAAAGTTACAATAATTAGAAATGAGATGAAAATCTGAAATTTTCTGAGGAAAAAACTTCCCTTGTTGACATTCGATATGAAAAAAATTGTTATTGTAAGGACGCTGTTTTTAACTGACCAACGTGTTTTAGATAGCTAGGTTAGAAATACTGTTTTTATAAATAAATAGTAACTCTTTCCTTCTTTCCAAAATTTCCAAATCAGTTTGGAATAAATATTTTTGAGCAGGTAAAGAATTCATAATTGTCGTCTAAATACTGTCTAAATACAATAAGTAATAAAATATTTCCAAATGAATGAACGTTTTGTATCTATTAGTCAGAATTTACCCTTAGGTACATTATCAAAAAGCCTCTTTTGTGGAAGTACGTGATCATCAAATTATTATAAAAAGGTATTTGTTATTGATTAGATAGATTGATAAAATTTTGTTTGTATTACATTAGCTTTTCATATTCTCTTAATTCTCGACATAAAAAAGAATGAAGAAAAATATGATTATTTTTATTAAATTTTAATTTAAAAAAGCAGTAAACCTTTGAAATTAATTAAACATGTGTATAGTAGCATAAATGTCAAGTAACTACTTAGTATGTTTACATAAAAAAATCCCTAATCAGCGCGTCGTCTCTCCAGCTGAGTGTTGGTGTAAGGCAATTAAATTTTACGACTTTTTCGTGTGGGAGTATCTGTAGGGAGTATCATATTAATAATATTAGAATTGCATAGATATAGTTAGTCGAATTTGTACCACCAAAGTAAACTGTATTAAAATAAAACTTTAAAGCCATACTTGTGTAATTTAATATAAAAGTAAGTTTTCTTTACTTGAAATTTAATATAACCTCAAAGGTAAATAAACAAAAACACGATACAAAAATTACATGGAATGATCCAATCCGAAAATTAGAATTTGTGAAACTTCACTATTTACTAATATCAACTTACATTGAAGAATACTGCCATTTAAGAGCGAACTTTATCGATCGTAAGTTCCAGTACTTGGCATCGGCACGTAGTTCAGAGAATTAAATTTCGGGAAAATTAAAATATTAGAATATGATGTACGTGCTGCCATCTACTCAAGGAATTGTTAAACGTTAGTTTATTTGAATGCCACTCATCTTAACTGCGGCGCGAACATATCCCCTTAATTGGGTACATTTTTATGTACTAGATCAGACATTCAGGACAATTAACCATTCGTGTTTAACACATTATCCTATATCCTATATTCATTAACCTATAAGCATCAAACCTATTCCCAATAAACATAAATATTTCTTTCTTTATATTACATTTCTTTTGTTACCTGAATTGTATGATCCTCATATAATCCTTGGATCCTAATTGTACCACCTAAAAGAGCCTGTGCTACTGAAATATCTGCCTCAGTATGAACATCTGGACCATCTCTCTTGAAATAGTCTGATTTATCTACCCTAAACGTCACAAATAGTTCCTTATTTCCTACAGACATTCGAACCGTTTGGCCATCTTCGATACCTGGAAATTTAAAATTTAAAAATAAAAGGGATGAAAATATTAAATTCTACAATTGTATCTAGGCCCTACATAGAGCTACCCGAAGAAAAATATTAACTATGATTTAGGCGAGTTTTTGGAAGCAGCTCTTACTGCAGGTTACGGAGAGAATGCATTGATTGGTACAATGGATCGCGCAGAGATGTGAAAAATAAACCCAATGTAACAAAAGATTGCGCGACCACACACTATGTGGAGTATAAAATGTTTTAAGAAAATACGGCATGTGGCACTTAGGGAGTGCCGACACAAGTGAATACTTATTACAGCGCGTTATTAATATGTGGGTTAATGAAATTTTATGTCTGCTTATTACTGAATTGTTATTATATTTTTTTAAATAACACCACACAGTTTTAAGTTCTTTAAAATTTAACAAATCTTATTTTTTTTTTTAATTTTGTTTAAAGGTTTTAGTAATTTTCAAAAATTTTTAAATATAATATAGAATTTATGCATCATTATTAATACTGTCATTATTATCTTGTATTTATGTTTAATTACTTCATTTTAAGTATAGTTCATTATAATGTATTTAAAAACAAAAACAAAATAACGGGTTGTGTCTATCTGGGAGTGACCGATGAGGGGAAACAAAGGTTTCTTATTGTATACGCACGAAGCGATGCTTTTTAATCTAATTTATTTTATTGGACCCGATTCGGTTTTATTTAATTTTATTTCTGTTTTTTTTTTAATTTTTATTTAATTTTAAGTACTTAGTTAGTTTAATTAAATTTTACTTCATTTTATTTTATTTAAGTAATTTTATTTCATTTCATTTAATTTTATATAATTTTATTTACATTTATTTTTATATAATTTAATTTAATTTTAGACTGTACGCGCGTGAGCATTAAAATATGGGTACAATCGGAGACACAAATATAGTAACGTAAAGTTTTAATAGTTTCTAAATCATTAAGGTGTGGCATTAAAAATTATTTCGTTTCGACTGCTACAATCTACAGTCGTCTGCGGAAAGCTAAATAAAAAGAAAATTATTCACTATTGATTCCTATATTTATGATTATGTCATCCATCACGATGTCAAGACTGCTGTGTCATATAACTTTGTTCTATTTGTTTAACATGTTCACACGTTGTTTTCCATTGTTCGACTGAAAATAAATTAAAAAATTCATCACACAAACTTTGCACAAATTTAAAATTAAAATTGACATTTTTTTCAGCGACATATTGCTTCATAGGGCCATACTAACTCTATTCGATTCAAATCCGGATGATACTGGGGTAATCGTAAAACTGAATGTCTTTTATCCGCAAGTATTGTCGATTTCATAGGTTTTAAATCGCAGTTTGTGTAGTTGTATAATGTTGTATAGTTCGAATTTCAACATCTCATATATAAACTAAATATTTCTCGTTGTTAGCCACTGCTGCATTTCTGCTTTTCTGGAAGACACAGTTGGACATTTACCAGTTTTAATATACCCTATTTTTAATATATATAAAGATTAGGAAATTTGCATTGTCTCTCCTTCGCGGTTCGTACAAAAATTTTTCAAAGACTATACCGAGTTGTTCACTTCACAAATAGTAGATATTAACAGGACGGTCAGTGCGAGATCCGTTGTATGACGATTGCGCAATCATGGGCGTGGTTAATTTTACACTTTCAGCTATGTTTGGTGGGCTGTAGACGCTAAGAAAGCTATGCTTCCTCTCCTAGGTCACTCCCGGAGTACCACATACCGTTTTTATGTAAATGATCGGTCTCATAATTTTCTTTCCCATAACTTATTATGAACACCAACATTTTTTATTTTTGTAAATTTATTCTTTTCGGATGAGGTCTCACTTACCTGCTGGCACTGGAATGCTAACTTTTCTTCTTTGTACAGTGGAACCTTTTCCCTCACATTCCGTACATTTATGCTTAATATACATTCGGGAACCTTGACAATATCTACACGTGGATCTCATGACGAAGGGGCCAGTAGTGATACTTTCCATTCCAGTACCATTACAAAATTGGCATTTTGTAGCTTGGGTACCTGGTTCGCATCTTGATCCTCTACATTTTGGACAATTGTCTACTACGTTTATGTTTACATCCTTGGTGGTACCTCTAGCTGCTTGAGTGAAAGTTATTCTGAGGAGAATCTGTAAAAATATTAAAATGGGATTAGCTCTATATTGGTAACAAATTAAACAGAAATCATGACTTTAAAACTTTACATTTGCACTCTCTGAACAGTTCTTTTATCGAGGCTATTGTTACACCAGAGCTTGCTATGTCCCTGATCGAATATACGAGTGGTTCGGAGAAGATTTATGGCTGTTCTGACGTCACGAGAATTTCACTGAATTCTAGAAATATTCCGAAGAATAAGGCAGACTATATATCATCATCCTCATCATTTTGGCTTTACAACCCTGTGTGGGTCCTAGCCTCCCCAAGAATTTTTTTCCAGTCGTCCCTATCCATCGCCTTCCTCCGCCAAGCACGTATTTCCATATTTCTCATATCTTGATCTATGTTATCTAGGAATCTTGTTCTGGGTTTTCCTCTTCTTCTTTGACCAATAGGTCTATCAAGGAGCGTTTTTCTAGCTGGGTCGGTTTGCTCCATCCGCATTACATGGCCTACCCACCTCAGACGTCCTATCTTAATGTGTTTTACGATATCTGGTTCCTGGTATATTCTATAGAGTTCGAAGTTGTATCGTCTTCTCCAGACACAATTTTTATTTACCGCTCCATAGATTCGCCTTAGTATTTTTCTTTCGAAACAACATAACATATTTTCATTGCTTTTTGTTAAAGTCCAGGTTTCTGAACCATATGTTAGGACTGGGCGTATTATTGTTTTGTAGAGTTTTACTTTTGTATTTCTTGATATAACTGTAGATTTAAAAAGGAGATTAAGCCCAAAATAGCATCTATTAGCCGTGCAAATTCTGAGGTTTATCTCTGCGGTAGTGTCATTTTCAGTATTGACGAGCGTTCCCAGGTATACAAATTCGTTAACTGCTTCGATGACGTCGTTTTCTATAACAGCAGACTATATATAAGGCAATTATATTGTAAGAGTTTAGTCTGATAAATATATTTGTACCGTTAAATAAATAAATGTTATAAATTGATTTTAGTGTTAGCACAAAAATTTGGTCCGTTGTTGATCGACCAGACCTAAAACCACTTTGTTATTCGACAAGCTCAAAGATATTTCGTATACCTAGATATATTATTAAGGAGGATTATTTCCCAATAGTTTCTATGTTCCAATTTATCACCATCTTGTCAATGTTTTCCTTAAAATAATTTTTTAAATCCACATAAAAACTATGTTTTTAACAATTCAACAATATGGAATGTATGTGATGGAACCAGGATCTTGGATATATTTATTTAATATTTAGCAGTGTGCTAGACCCACCCATCAAATGTACTCCATATCACAACATTAACCACATTCGTAGTATATGGAAGCAACTTAATAACGTGTTCAGCGATATATACGCTATTTAGGAACATTATCCAGTTTATCTGCTGGTGTTCTAACATGAAATGTAGAGGCAGTTTAGATTTGCTAAAATGAATTATTTAGATTGCATCGAAGAAAACATTGACAGTGAAACTGATAAAAGTTCCATATATTTGGCAATAGAGTAGAAGAATTACTTACAAAATAAAAATGGTTTGTATTGGTTAAATTTTAAAAGGCAGTAACGCCACATTATGATGTTCTATTTTAAAAATTTCAAAAACGAGAAATATAAATGTAAATGTGGATTTTAGTAATAAAATTATGTAGATGAATTTCAAGTAATCAAGCCGATGTGTGTATTCGCTCCGTGCGTGACTGATGCGACACCTACCGCCTTCATCTGACAGTTTGGACCTCCCAATTTGAGGTTAAACATATGTTAAATACATACGAAATTGACAATTATTAATAATTCGTTTTTTAATTATATTTTTCAGGTTATGTACAAAATAAATGTAGTATTTAAAACCTAGTTTCTAAAAATTCATTATAATTTATCTTTTCAACACCAGGCGGAAAAGAAAGGGAAAAACTAGTACTGGCATATCAAGTTCTTCATGTGGAAGAGCATATAATTAAAAACAATAATAGTAAAAGTTATGATATAAAGGTCATCAGGCAGGCTGCAATCTGCCTCACCAGATTTTAAATTGTAAATCGTACAATTGTAGACATTTACTTTAGATACTTAGAAGTGTGTAGATATATCTCTTAAGAATGTAGATATATCTCCCCGTGGGCATAGAAGTGTAGCCTGTAAATCGTACACAGCAACAATGATATGAGGTTCGGTATCCTTTTTATCGTTTTCTTTTTCGGCTCTGGATAGATCCTTTTCTTTTAACTGTAATTCAAAACTCTGTCTTAGTTGCTCTCTCACGTCCCCTGTCGAATTTTTAAATGCTTCGCAGTCTTCACACTGGCATTTCTTTGGATGATGGAAAGCTACATTAAATTCATTTTTAAACATACGACTATACATAATATAATTTCCAAACGGTTGCCCCTGCGCTTTATAATCAGCGACATAGTCTTGGTGTAAACTTGTAATAGATTTGCTTCCGTCAATATATTCCGTACTCGTACTGGCCCTACAATAATGGCTCTCAAGTTTTGGTATCGATTGTATATGTTTGCGTGTACTTTCTTTTATGGATGCATCTACACATTTATGTTTGCCGTGTTTGCCTCGTTTGTCAGTAGATAATACACCGGTTTCATTTTGTGAGCATTTATCAATGACAGTACGGATGGCTTGATCAGATATATCCAACGTTTACCGGAAGAACAATTTGCAAACCCTGATTTTGGTGGGGCCAACAGTCAACGAAAATGCAAAATTATTACAGCGATTACTCTTGTGGATTTTGTAAGAATATAGGGGTAAAATCTTTGTTATGTGCCTCATTACAAATTCATGTGTTTACAACAATAATGACATATCTGGCAGTAATTTACAAAATTCGTATATTTCATTGTAAACTTATCATGAATATTGATGTAGTGCTAAATATGTCATTATTTTACACAAAAACTTAAAATGTATTTAAGAATTTTATCATGAATACAGACATAAAACAAACTGATCCACTATTTTAGTTAAGACAATACTAGAAATTAAGTTATTTTACCTTTAATACAGTGACACTTCCAAATACACCACAATTGAAGATAATAATTTATTTGATAAGAATGTACTTTTTCACTTTTAATATTTTTTTTAATGAACCAATTTTCTGAATCCAGCACATTTAGATCAGATAGCAATTAAGATTCAATATGATCCACTGGGCTAGCACATCAGTTCCAGTTTAATTTTCACCCATATAGTTTCTAACAAGTCATTACTGTTGTATATAATAAAGTAATAATAGTTGTAGTTCAATATTAATATGAGTTTTAAATACCAAATTACAGCACTGGAATATTGAATCGTAATATATAGAAATAAAATAAACATAATGGCATATTGTAAACCAATTAAAGAGACAGATATAGAGAGATTACTAGGAATACAAATAAGAGACTATATATAACATCTTGGTATGTAGAGTAATGACTTACGGAGCAGAGAATTGACAAATAAACAACCAAAACAAGACCAAGATACCAGATAAAAAGAAGAATGGCAGTAGAACAAGACCTACAATGAAGAAAAAGATTTAATTTAGTGTAGACATGTGAGAAGAGAAGGTCATACAAGGTGGATATCAAAGATTTCGGATTGAAGACCAATATGAAAGAGACAGATCCTGAAGATTATGAAGGTATGAAGTGGATGAGGTAATGGAAAGACTTAGATATCTTAGATATGGATGGCAGGATAGAAAGGACTGGAGACGTTGGCTAAAAGAAAGAAGGCAGTGACAGCTGTAGAATTCCTTAATATATGTAGGTATGCTTAAATAATACAAATACAGTGTCAACAATATAAGTTTTGAAAACTAAAGATCATGTTATAAAATATTTACAACCAGAAACATATCCATACAATTTAATTGAAGGTTGTCCTTAAATTAGAATGTTGCAACTAGGTATTTATAGCTTTTTTAATAATATGTATGCTAACTTTGCTGAAAGTTTAAAATTATTATTAAAAATTGTGCATGTTTCTATAACTGCCATCACAGGCGAGTGTTGTTTTTCAACATTAAAAGAAGAAAATAATTTTAAGAAACAAGATGGAAAAAAAGAGGTCATGTATTTTAGCTGTGCTAAATGTAAAAAAAAACAATTAAAAATAAAACATTAGATTTTAATTAAAAAGTTTTTAATATTGGTCTATAAAATTGTTTCAAGAAAGCTTTTTTAGTTTTTAAATTGACCTTCCACAAGTCACCACTGCAGCACTTTGAACTGTCATATTCAACCTATTAAAAGATATTTATATGAAATGATGAAGAAAATGTCATATGTGTTAAGGTATGCCAGTATGAAATAATCTCAATTTTGAAAGTAGTTTCTGAATTCCTGAATTTGGCTATAATTTTAAACTATTCTCTATCTATAACGATCCTTCAAAGTAACTGTCAAATCTATGACTATTCACTTTCTTCAGTTCTTTTACCAACAATGTGTTCATTTCCCTTCTCTATTTTTGATTTTATTCAATCTTTATATTAGATTTTTATAGTCCAGAGTTCACTTTTTTATTTTGTCCATAGTCTATTGATTCCTTGAAGGTTAGAGGTTTCTTTTTTCCACTAAATTAATAAAATTCAACCTATGTATGTCTTAATGACCACAAATAACTTCAGAAAGTAGAAAACATTTGTTACGAAAAAAAATATAAACATAAAAATTTACTAATATACAAAGGTACCACTCCTACCTCTTGAGCTTCGCCAAATCCATAATTTGATTCTGCAAAATCTTCAAAATGAGAAGAGCCTCTTGTAAAAGCATCTCCAAAAATTTTTCTAAACAATTCCTCTGGATCAATTGTTGATTGATATTGCCACTGCTGACTGAATCCTTGTGGACCTTTTGAATGGCCTCCTCCTCCACCCATGCCTCCCATTTGATCAGCTGTTGCACCCCAAGTGTCATATTGCTTTCTTTTAGTTTCATCTCCAAGAATCTAAACAAAATACATGTCTATAAAAATATTTGGTATCAAAAGGTTTCAAATGTACACATATGCACAGCTATGGTCAAAATTACTACTACTAAACATACATAATATTCTGTCTGTCCCTCAACTCTATCCAGATGGTTGGCTGCTTGCACCCAACTATCTGGAGTTTTGTGGAGTGTTTTAATCTGCTTCTTTTTGATGTTTTTTTCCGGTGTTTTGTTAAGTTTTTTAATTTTCGAAGAAAAAAATTGGTATTTTTTGACCAATGACACTCTTATATCCTCAATACCTGAATACCCTCTTTGATAGTGGTATTTATTAAATTTTGACCATAGCTCTGAAGAAGGCTTTGTAAACCAATAGCACTCAGCTAGGAATTAAATATTTTACACACTTTTAAAATGCTTTTCTTTTTAATTCATTTGTTTGTCATAAGTGTGTACAATCAGCCTTTTTGCATTTCAAAAATAGAAATCCTCAAAGCCTAAGACGAATATTAAGGAAAGGAAACTGCGAGAACCTCTTAGAAACTGCAATTTTAAATACATCAAAGAGAACACAAATTCACTAACAGTTTAGTAATCATGAGACAACAAGAGATGAAAAAAGACAGTTTTTATTTTCTAGTCTGGAAGAAACTTGTATTTAGAGAAAAAGAGAACAGGTACTTCAGCCAGAAATTGCCATTGTAAAGGGAAATATTTTTTACAATGAAAGGAAAGAGATTTCAAATCTGTGGTAAGTCCTTTTTGCATAGTGGAGATATTTCCGAATCTTTTGTTCAATATGCATTTGTAAAACATTAGACTAGTGGAGTTGTAGAATACAAAAAAATATAAAAGGAGCCATCTAATAATAAAGTAAAAAATGAGTCATTAAAATATTTCTACATTTTTGAGAATGTTTAAGGACGAATGTGATTTGAAAAACATTACTTTGGACGAACTCAACATAGAATGGCTTTATAATCACATGTTTAACACATAATTTAATTTATTATCCACTGTTCCATTAAGAGACACTTGTGATATGTTGATGTATTTCTAATCAATCTAAGAGAGTAAAATTCTGAAGTTGAGCGAGAAACTTAACAAATGTGATATACTCTCATTTCTTTGGAGCTGATAAACAGTAGAATTTCAAAAAGAAAGAAAAAGAGATATCTTTCAATAACACTGGAGAAAAAATTTTTATGACTGATTTTTAAAAATGTCTACCTTGACCAAAGCTAGGGAATTCTCCAAGTTTTTACAGTCTAAAACTCTGTAAGACATGTAGTATATTATGTGCAGCAGTTTTTGGTCACATTAGGAATGCTATATCCAAATCATGAATTGAGAGATGCTTTCAATTAAGAATAATTGGAACATGAAAGTGAATATAATTGAGATGCATTGAACCAATTAGTTAGATTGAATATACCAATGATGAACCCAAAATAAAAGGAAGTTATTAAGGTGTCGTGAGTAAATGATTCTCACGATTCTCAAAGAAAATATTCGATTATTTTCAATAAAAATAATGGACAGGAGCGCAACCCATTCAGTAGGCGGTTATTTTGTTGCCATGTGAATTAGCTCCTTTTTGTACCGAATCAGCTGCTAATAAAAAAAGATTAATATAACTCAGCTAATAATTTAACAGAACATTTATCAATTCTAAAGCGGTAGGAAGTTCACCTGGTCAGCTAGTCTATTATATAAACAAATAAACTTACTTCATAGGCTTCAGAAACTTCTTGAAACTTTTTAGATGCTTCTGGATCATTCTTATTAACATCGGGATGGTACTTTTTTGCCAATTTGTAATAGGCTTTCTTAATATCAGCATTTGAAGCATTTTTACCTATTCCTAATAATTCATAATAATCCCGTCTTGCGGCATTGAAACTGTGTGAATTATGAAATGCTCTTTTTTGGAGTAGAGAATCTACAAAATTACGTCGAATAGACTTTGGCACAAATAGAGAAGAAAAATATTAAAAGTTATCAGATAGGATATATTATGGAATAAGAATAAAACATAAAAATGTGAGTTCAAATGTCACTTACTTTGAGTTAAATTATTAGCTGACCAGGAATTTAGCAGTAGAGATTTATGACATCTAAAGCATTGATGAAGAAATGTTCTTGAAATTTTAGAAGTAAATTGGGAATTTGAACATATTAATATCTGTTTTGAACCTAAAATTCCAAAAAGAGTTCTTGCACTAGCCATTTTAAAATGACAGAGAATGACAAATGTGATTGACAGTGACAACTAGAATTGACTTTTACCGCGTTTGGCAGTAGCTCTATACCGATAACGGTCTGTTCAGTTCAGTGTTCAGTCAGGCACAAAATATCTGTGAATATTATTCTACTATATTTTTATGGTTTCCAGATTATATTGTAGCAGATGAAGTTACAGAAAAATAATAAATTATTTGAAGAGCCCCATTAATTAGGGCATGTATCAGGCAAAAAATAAATATAATGGTATTATACAAAATACCTAAATTTATGTTAGATCACAGAGTATAGTATAGACCTTAGACCCATATTGGTTAGACTATGGACTCTTGTATTGTCTCAGGGATATATAATAAAGGGGATAATCCCTATAGATATATATAAAAAACAGATTGACCAATTCTAGGCATGTCCGCCTTTATACGGGGGCTATGATGTATAGGATCACAGAATACTCAGAATTCTGTGAGGAATATGATAGGATAGGATAGAAAAGAAGAGAATATTATTGGCATATTATAGGTTATATTTTGATTGATTATGTTATTGTTGTCAATTAAATGTTTTAGCTATATTCTTTGGTATTAGATTAGGTATTAGCAAAGATATTTATATAGTTTCTTATATCATAGTCTCGTAACTAAAAACTGGATAATCGCAAGAATGGCCAGAAACAGGTAAGCAGATATAATACAATTTTGGGCAAGATTAAAATAATTTCTATTGTTTTAGCATTAAAATTCTCCCTGGTGCATTAGTTTGTGAAGATTGCAAGTTAAGGGGTGATATAACCATTGGTTCAGGGACTATTATTCATCCTGGAGCTACTATTATTGCTGAAGCTGGGCCGATTATCATTGGAGATAACTGTCTTATTGAGGAGCAAGTAAAAATAGTTCACAGGTATTACTATTAAGTACTTTTTATGCTATTACTAATTTTCTGAAGTTGAGAGGAAGAGAAAGAGTAGTAGAAGGATTCTATGTTACTTCATAAAGAAGTAACATAGAATCCCTATATTCAATTTTCAGATATATGTAAGCTGTAAGTCAGAAAATTAGCAAAATTACCTCTTATTTATATAAGGATTTATTAAATTGAAGAGGTATTATTTATACTCGAAGATCAATTAGTCCTTATAAAATTATGGGGTGATGATTAGTTTAGAGCACTCAACATAACCAAATATATTTTCCTCAAGGCACTGTGTCACAGGGTTGCCATATTTTTTTTGTAAAATATGTATATGAATGTTTAAAAAATAAAGTTACTTTTATGAAATTATAATTTGTGTTATGAGAAGCTACAAATTTGGAGTAAGTATAAAACTTGACATATATTTTTTTGTAAAATGTATAAGTATGAAGGTTTAAAATATAAGTTACTTTTACGAAATTATAATTTGTGTTATGAGAAACTACAAGTTTTGAATAAGTATAAAACAGCATTTATAAATATTTTCTGTTACTTTAAATGCGTTTAAATATTGTAAATTATTTGACAGCAGTTTCCATATCGTGTCCAAAGAATATAGACGCTTATAATATTCCTCTTATAAGCGTCTATATTCTTTGTCTTGTCTATTAAGACCTTCTTATTATTAGGTGCCAATGGTCAAGGTCAACCATTTCTATTATATAGGGTAATTTAGTTAATACTATTAATTTTTTATATCATTTTAATTAATTTTATTGAATATGCATTTAATTATTATCTTTAATTTAATTAAAATCTATGAATTTTTATATAATTTCAATGCATTTCTATAATATTATGTGAGAGTATGAAAAACTGAAGATGTGGCAACTCTGACACCATCTAAGCAAATAATATAGATTGATTTAAGCTTACATTAAATCAAAGAATATAGATGCTATAAGCCTCTATATTGTTTGATTAAATGTCAGATATAAGTTTGGTTATGATGAGTGCCCTAAACTAATCATTGCCCAAATTATGACTTATAATCTTTAGTTTGATGCTACATAATTTATTCTTTTATTAACATTGTTGTTCTGTGATTTATTAAAATGGTAGGCCTTAAAATTTCCAGTGGACTTAGTCAAAAAGGTAGAAAAAAAAGCTCAATTTTTAATGTTTTCTTTGGTGCAAACTAAGAAGTGTCAAACATAAAAAAATCATATAAAAAAGAAATTAAATATTCAAAATTTTAACTGAAACGCCACAAAATACAATTAATTGTCTTAATTATAACAAATGGAAGCAAAAAATAATAAGTGTCAATGATTTTTATAGAGGCCCTAGGCTTCAATGGCTTTCTTCCATTTCTTCCTATCTTGTGCTAGGTTTTCCCAGTTTTTTACTCCTAACAATCTTAAGTTTTCTTTTACTGATTCCATCCATTTTCTTTTTGGTCAGCATCTTTTCCTTTTTGTGTCAGCTTCAGTATTTAATAATTCTTTTGGGGAGTCTTCCTTCCTGCATTCTAGCTACATGTCTGAGCTGTCATAAATTTTGAACATTCAAATTGTTTAAAAAATTTTGTTGTTCATATACTTGTTTGCATTATTTCATTATTTGTTTTTTTCCAGATATGCCCGTCTTGTATACCTCCATATATACTTCTGAGTATCTTCTGCTCCCATCTATCTAGCTTCAGTTCTTATAATTTTGCTTAAGATCCAGGTCTCGCTCTCATAAAGCTCCATTGGTCTGATAACCGATGAATATATTCTTTTTTGGCTCCTCTTAATATTTTTTTTTTGATGTTAGTATCTTATTAAGACTTCAAGCCCTTTTACTACCATTAGCCATTCTTTTTTTGATTTCTGAGTCTCGTCATTTCTATTTGTTAACATTACTCCCAATTAATTGAACTGCCCAATTGTCTAAAAGTTAAAATATATCTCGTCACAAGTATGTAAAAATACAGATTGTTTTAAAATTAGCAAAATTTATACTCTTACAAAACATTATAGCAGATAGTTTACTTGATAGTTGACATGCCCAGTTACACTTTAAACCTTATTCTGGCTTATTGTTAGTAGCGTAACAGGAAACGAAATTTATATTTATATTTGTTTTCCTGAAACAGACTATCTTACTTCACTCATCCCCAAGATGTCTATTTTTATTCTGCTTATCTCAGCTTCAGAGTTTGCAAGTTTGCTAGATATGAGTAAGCTGCATATGTTACAGGTGGCAATGCGTACTATACTGTCAGATATATGGATTCTTTGTCTACTTTCTTGGACTTCAATAGTAGGTGATAGGGGATTCCTCTCACCCTCTCCCTATTTAAGGGGTGCCTTGGACTGAGGGATATTTTCTTGTTTCCGTCTGCCATTTAGATTTGTGGGAAATATAATGGGGTGGTTTTCCTGTTGCCTTCCTCATCGCAGTTTAACAACCATTCAAACTTCTCCAGTCATGCTTGTAGTATTCCAGTTTCAAGCCGCTCCAGGATCATTTCCCCTGCACCTTGAGCTGGTTCTGATGATCGCTGCTGCCCTTCATCAGGGAGGGATAGGAAATAGGTAACTAGATTTTGGAAGGACAAATGGATGGGACATGATTTCTCTCAGTAAGGAATTGAGAGCAAAGCATGGCTCGCATGGGCAGGGTCGCTTACCTGAAGCAGGAGTATTCTCTACTGGGATCGTAGAAAAGTGTCTACCTGTTACCCTAGTTAAAATTTATAGCTTTATAATGCAAATTTATTTATTTATCTAAAAAACGTAATATTAATTTATATTAAATTTATAAATAAAAATAAAATCGTATATTGTGAGCTGAAAAATTATTAATTAAGTAAAATAATGTACTTTATATAATTTTTGGATTTTGCTTATAATAAATGATTACAATAAATTTTACTAATTATAAGTGATATAATGATGGCAACCAAATAATTATGATCGCATACATAGTAATAAATACTTAATATAATAATAATAAGTTCAATTGCCTTTTAAAAAACATTTTTGTATACACACACATTTATTATTTGCAAGATTTACTTACAGATTTAATAATATCTAACAAACGTAATATTCAATAATATTAAATTTATAAAAAAAAAAATAAATCAGTAGAATAATCGAACCCCGATTATCCACGAAAGCAAATACAATACAACGTCGCTATCGTTCTCTGTTTCATCAAACATTAAAATTATATTTAAGTTGCTGTTCCTCTTATGTTTGGAGATTGTTTAGTAGTGGGAAGGTTACGTGGTGGATAAACCCTGCCCATTAGAAAGATATGCAAGGACTGCTGACATCTCTTTTCTCTTTCGCACTGGGGGAATGGGTTTAGATTAAAATGGGCATTCTAGGTATTATATGCTTATGGTATTACCTGGATTATATTATAAGAACTGGATCTTAGCGTCCCGATCAGCAACTCTATAATATGTAGGACCAGGATGGAGGAATCTACAAGACTCGCCAGCTCTGCATGAACATCTCAGAAAGAAATAACAGTCTACTGTCTTTGAAGAGCACGACCTCTTTGGGTTAATGCGACACACTTTCCTATCCAAATTTTCTAGTGCATGGCCTATCTTTGGTAAGGCCAAATTCTTGATGTCATAATTGCACATGATTTTCTTCAAATTAATTAGAGCATGCCATATGTTCTCGTAGCTTGCCCTGTCTGTATAGGACTTCCTGGTCACCATATATTAGCAAAGATCGAGGACCATCTTCTAATCGCAGTACTCTTCCAACTTTATGATGCTGATTTTTTAACTCATCCAAGCGACCAAACGTCTTATTGAATACGGACGATATTCCTTTAGTCATCTCGAGGTCGTGGGCAACACAGTGACCTAGAGAGACATTGTTGAACTTCTGTGGTCACGCCGAATCTAGCGCTCTTTCTTTCTGTGTAATTTGACATAAATTTTTTAAAGCTTGGTGGTCGGTCATCTTTGATTTCATGTTGAAGGGTTCGTGCTTCTTCTGTTTCATTTGAGCCAGCATAAGGTACCGTTCGCGTTATAAAAAACTGGTACAACTCTTATAACCAAAAATCGTGTTTTTTAAGTTGTGTACGTTGATCTTGTCACATGTGTCATTCTAATTTCTAGGGCATTGTTGCCAGTTCAACGAAAATATTTTATGAAACCAGCTAAAAGCAGGGCTGTGCGACAGACCGCCAGTTTTGAGTATACTAAAAACTAAAACATTATCGAGCATTCTCTATCAGTCAGTCACATTTATTTAAACATGCATCCTAAAAAATTCTCCTATTACTATTGTAATTTTCCATAATCTCAATTAAGTACCCACACATTGATTTGTGTTTTATTATAATTTATGAAAATATTTCAATTCAAAAATAATGATAATCAATCTAATAAATTATTATAATAAAACATTACAGTGAGATATTGGATTGTAACTGTCACGTTTTATAAAGCGTTTTTTCGTCCCGGATATTTTATAGTTTATAATACGTAGGATAAAGTATACTGTTAATTTTTCACATTTATTGTTCTTGTAATAAATAATAATTTAATCTTGGTAGTTTGCCTATTACTAAACTTATTGACACAAACTACAGTTCATGTTCGGTAGGTAATTGAAGTATAAAATGACAGTAGATGCATTCCAATGTTCCCTTCAAACATTTTGGATATTAGCTCAACCCTATCTTTGGTTATTTAATTTATTAGATACAGTTTTTTGTTTTAATGATAAAAATAATACCTGTCTAAAAACTTTATACATTTTTGAACGTTATTTTTTATATTTAGATTTTGTGCAATTCCGTTATCTGTGATGGCAACAACGAATTCACGGACCATTGTATCCAGTCTGAACACTGGTTTACATTGGAAAAAAAAGTGTACCAGTTTTATATGACGGGAAGTGTACCATACGATTTATGTGAACAACTTTTGGATTACTTTGGCAACTTGTCAATTCGGTACATTACGTCATTTATTCTCTTTTTAATTTCATACGGACCTTCCCATTGTCTTTGCCGTTTAGGAGACAAGCCTCGACGACGTTGTGGATTATAAAGCCAAACAAGATCACCTACTTCAAAGGTTTCATTCTTGTATCGAGAATCATATTGATCTTTCGTTCTGTCACTGTCTAACTGGCTGTATTGTCGGACAAGTTGAATGTTGTTTATTCTTAACTTCATGCGGTTGACATATTATTCGCTTGCAACATTTTCTTCGGAAGGTCTGCAATTAAACTCTAGGTCGAAGGGCAAACGAACTTCACGACCCAACATCAGGCAGGTTGGAGTCTGGCCTGTAGTTTCATTCACGGTTCGAGCGGTAGGCCATTAGGAATAAAAGAATCTGCTGATCCCAATCTCTTTGATGTTCGGGTACAACTTTGGATAGGTATTTACCCATCGTCAGATTCATCCTCTCGACCATTATATCTGATTGAGGATGCAGGGGTGTTGTTCTGGTCTTATTGACACCAATCAACTTACAAACGTTTTGGAAGAGGGTTGACTCGAAGTTTCGCTCTTGGTCGGAGTGGATCTCCAAGGAATCGGCTCCAAATCGACTGAAGAATTCTTTAACAAGTACCTATGCAGCAGTAGCAGGTTCGTGATTTAGTATCGCATAGGCCTCAGTCCATTTCTTAAAATATTCCATGGCTACCAGGATATATTTATTTCCATCATTCGTTTCTGGAAATGGACCTGCAATGTCGATTGCTAATCTTTCCATAGGACTACCAACATTGTACTGTTGCATGGGTGCCCTATTTTTACCAACTGCCAATTAGACCATTACTTTTCAAACTGCAAACATTTCCGGCGCCATCTTCTTACATCATCTTTACAGTTCACCCAATAGACCGTTCTCGAACCTTTTGCAGAATCGTCGTAATAACAAAGTGTCCACCTGATGCACCGTCATGCAACTAACGCAATACTTCTGACACTTTATTTTTAGGTACAATAAACTGAAGCTTAGATTCTGTACCATCATCGTTCTCAGAGGTTCTGTACAGAAGATCATGTTTTAGTACTAGGAAATCTCATTGGCTTAAGTAGGACTTGACTTCTCGACTACATGCACTAATATCTTCCCAAGAAGGTCTCTCACTTCGACACGTCCAATCCAATACTCTTTTAGTACATGGATGATCTGCTTGGGCGTCTTGTAGCTGTTGAGGCTGCCATTGATCATTAATGACGGTAGTTCGCCTCACAGAGCAAAGTCGTTCCTCTAATTTACAACAGTGATTACAGTTTACACTGCATGGCCATCTTGACAGAGCATGAGTATTTGAATGAACTTTTCCAGCCCAGTGTTCGATCTGTTCTAGCTTTTTGAGTGTTGTATTATTTTTTTGCAATTTACGGCGACTGTAACCTATGTCGCCACCATTCTAACATATGGGCTCGACTTTCTTCGGCATCGTATCACGAACTATTTTCCGTACGATTTCCTCCAGACGTTTATCGTTTTTTTCGTCGCCTTTTTCAGAGGTTTGGACTCGTTAGTTTCGTGAAGCTTGACTAGTTGTTTCGTGTTCTAATTTCTTCCAATATGTTGTCTGGTGCCTCCGGATAAGCCAACTGCGCTATACGAGCAACATCTGCTTCAAATTATTGCAAATTCTCACTTGATCGTTGAATTTTATTTCTTATTTGTACTTTGTAGGTTTGTTGTAGATTTGTATGTACGTAATGTTTGCCTACAAACAAGGTCTGGTAACATTTTTCTTGACCCTTATGAATCGATCTTAGGATATCTGCAGCATCACCTCATAAAGCAGCAGTCAAGGAAACAGTCTTTTCTTGTTCTGTCCAATGATTGGCTGTCGCAATAGCTTCAAATCGTCATAAGGTAAATGAACCAAGAAGACTTCCCAAAAAATGGTGGTAATTTGAATCTATAGGATCTACATGATCTAAAACTACCGTATTAACTGGTGGTAACATTTTCGTATTGGTTATTATGCTCTTTAACTGTTAGATCTTCCCTTCTACCTTATCAAATGTTCTAGAAACTTCTTCAAATTTCTCATTATTCTGACCACATACTTCTTTAATTATTTGAGACGTCTCTTCGGACATTCTAGTAGAAACATTTTAGAATTTCCCATCGGTTTGTCTATCTGCTTCTCTAATAATTTGAGACGTTTCATCGAATCTTTTGGAAACATTCTCGAATCTATCATCATTTTTCTAGAAGTTTTTTCGATTTTCGTTAAAACTGCTTCTTCGGCTGATTGAAAACATTCTGCTTCTTCTTGAACCCGCTGCAGTTTTCATCCCATTCTTCAAGTTGTTCACGTAATTGTTTTACTGACAGTTCTGCAAGCCGCATCTTTAATTAGGCACACACGTACTTTTTAAATGTTCAAAAGTATTTTCAAAAGTCACCGTTTAATTTATTTTTAAAATAAATAAATTACTTTAGTTTACTGAAGTTTTCTAGTAACAAAGCAGTAATTTTATGTTAAAAGTAGGCAACAATACAATGTTAAAATGTCATTAAAAATCTGTTAATTTTTTTTTTTTTTATTTTTTCAAATTACATGTCTCGGCTGCTGTGGCCATTGACACGAGGAACTGTATTACAGAAAACAATAAATTAAGTTACATTGATATCTAAAAAAAAAAGAAAATAAAAAACTAGCGGATGATTACAAAATTGAAATATAGGTAGGTGATACAATTACAACAGGTGATATAATTTACAGTTTTTAAGGAACTCTATGACATTAGACATATTGTTTTTGGATGTTAAGATATCACATAAACTTCCGTGGATACCATGTTTGATCCGTGCTGCTGCGTACTGGTTACATTCCACAAGTATATGGTGTACACTTAGACGGGAGTTGCAATATTGGCAGTTTGGAGGTTCTTCGGGAACCATCAGATATCCGTGGGTTAGCCGGGTGTGCCCAATTCTAAGTCTTCTAATGATGGTCTTCGATTTTCTTTTCGTAGTAAAAATTCTAGGTCCTAAAATGTTTGGTTGGATGGACTTTAATTGGGTAGTGCAACTGTTCCATTGATTTTGCCACATTGAGGTAGATAACTTTTTAATTTCAATGATTATATCTTGAAACATTTGGACTTTTTCATCTGTAAGGTCAGAGCGACGTGCTTCATTTGCTGCGTGGTCAGCATTCTCATTTCCTTTAATACCAACATGTGAAGGATTCCATATCATCGAAACCGAAGTGTTTGACTTATCAAGTGCTGTACATCTTTCGTGGATCTCATTAACTAAAGGATTTGATGTGTAGATTTTTCTAATCGAATTTATGGATGATAATGAATCTGTGCAGATTGCTAAGTTTTTGGTACCCTGCATTGGAACCTCTAGAGCTTTAAGTATAGCGTAGAGTTCTGCTGTGAATATACTGGTCATCTTGGGTAGTCCATACATTGCTAATCTGTTATTTGTGGAAGTAACAGCACATCCGACACTTTCTTCGTCTTTAGATGCATCTGTGAATATTATGTTATCAAACTTGTGTTGTGAATTTATTAAAAGGTTCAATATTTATAACACTTACGGATTTAATTTATTTCTTTATTTATATTAACTTATCTGACAATAATTTATTATATCCGTACGTACAAATTCGCGAGCGCGGGTCTTGAGTATTAACTGCCCTCCATATAAAAAAGTTGTATTTATATACGAAATCCTGATATACTAGAACAGCATCGAAAGATCGAGAAGCTTAGCCGGCTCATTCACCATAATTTTGGTTCTAGACTTCCACCGAAATTTCTACAATAAAACAGAATAATTAGTCATAAAAGTTAGGCCAGTATATTTATCGTAACATTGCCCCCCTCTTAAAAGATGGTTCCTCCTGGAACCTTGTCGGGACTGGAACCGGAACTGTATGCTGGTATCGGCAACTGGACCCTCTTTTACAACTTCCAGTTGTATAAAAATGACAAGGGACGGTTTTCTCTCCGCACCAGTAACTATGCGGATTGCAACAGACTAACACCTGGACTTCGGTGTCTTTAAAGATCTCCTCCACCATATTTCGGATAACCCTCCAATCTAATTGGCGGCACTCCAACTTTGGCATGGCTAACTTTTGCACGTCGGACTCTAGTACGTGCTCTCTCAATTGAAGTAAGGCTTCCCATACATCTCGGTAGGTAGGTTGGTCACGGGCAGTGTCTTTTGTCACCAGGTAGAAAAGGTAACGTGATGCATCTTGGAGTTTCAAGGTTTTACCGGGAGCTGGCACTTGGCATTGAAGTTCTGCAACTCGACCAAACTTCCTTCGAAAGACGGATGCCAACCCTGGTGCGTCTTTGATACTGGCCGGGATGGTAAGGGCCAGCGAGTGGTCATCGGGGAGCGCGAGTAGATCTTGCTTTTCTTCAGTGGTAACACCATGTCTTGCTTTACCGGTACCTCCATAGGCACCCATGAATTCCTCAAACGTGAGGTCAAACACATCTTGGACTTGGTTTACTTCCACTTCTTCATCTACGTCGTGGTCACCTTCGAAAGATGCCAACCGGTTATGGTGTACTATCATCGGCTTTCCCCTCGGAATCTTGCTTATTCGGTAGATGACATCGTTGATCTTCTCCATGATGAGGTATGGACCTTCCCAAAACTGCTGCAGTTTGGGAGAACAACCTATTCGCTTCTTGGGATTATACAGCCATACTTTGTCGTTCTTCTTAAAGCAACCCTTTTCGGCTTGTGTATCGTACCGTTTCTTCATTCGGTCGCTAGCGATCTGAAGGTGGGAACGGACCAACTCATGTACATCGTCCATTCTTCTTCGTAATTCGATCACATAATCTTCACCTGCTACATCTTCTCCAGGTCGACACCCAAATTCTAGATCACAAGGTAGTCGCATTTCGCGTCCGAATAGGACTTTGGCTGGTGTCTGGCCTGTTGATTCGTTAACAGCAGATCTGTAGGCCATTGTGAAGAACGGAAGGTATTGGTCCCAGTCTCGCTGATGATCGGACACCATCTTTGTCAAATACTTGCCAACTGTCCTATTCATTCGTTCTACCATACCATCCGATTGCGGATGATACGCGGTAGTTCTTGTTTTCTTCATGCCTAGTCTATCACATATTCCTTGGAATAGATCACTTTCGAAGTTCCTGCCTTGATCACTATGGATCTCCAAAGGCACTCCAAATCGGCTGATATATTCTTGGATCAACTTATCTGCAACGGTGGCGGCCTTCTGGTCTGGAAGTGCGTAAATCTCGACCCACTTAGTGAAGTAATCCATTACTACCAACATGTACTTGCCCCCATTTTCACTTTCTGGAAATGGCCCTGCAATGTCCAAAGCTATTCTTTCAAACGGGCTTCCAACATTATATTGTCTCATAGGAGCTCTCCTTTTCCGGTGAGGCCCGTTACTCGTAGCACAAATAGTACATTTCTTACACCAGTCTTTTACGTCGTCGGAACTGTTCATCCAATAAAACCGTTCCCGAATTCGCTGAAGGGTTTTCCTTACACCAAAATGCCCTCCCGATGGACTGTCGTGTAACTGACGAAGTACTTCGGCTATTCTGCTCTTTGGGATCACCAACTGTCTTCTCTTCTCTGAACCGTCATCATTTTCCAGGACTCGTTTAAGCAAGCCATCTTCGATGATAAATGAGTCCCACTGGGCCCAATACGTCTTAACTACTGAGCATAGGTTTGATATTTCCTGCCAAGGTGGTCGACGGTTTTCCTCTTTCCATTTTCGGATTTTCTGTATAACTGGATCTCTCTCTTGTTCTTCCCTTATCTTAGTAGGCGTCCAGTCGTCGTTGACAATCGTCGTTCTTAGCACTGCTGCTTCCTTGGATTCCGTTTTGTTGCAGTGGGGACACTCTGCTGGGCATGGCCTTCTGGAAAGAGAATCAGCGTTTCTGTGGCTAACTCCGGCTCGGTGCTCAATCTTAAAATCGTATTCTTGGAGTCGTTCGATCCACCTGGCTATCTGACCCTCTGGATTCTTAAACTGCATCAACCACTTAAGGGCGGCATGGTCGGTTCGGATTAAAAACTTCCTTCCATAGAGGTATTGATAGAAGTGCTCTACTGATTTAACTACTGCTAGAAGTTCTCTTCTCGTGACGCAATAATTCCGCTCAGGTTTTGAAAGAACTTTACTAAAATATCCGAGGACTCGTTCCTGTCCTCCTTGAATCTGAGACAGCACTCCTCCAATTCCCACATTACTTGCATCCGTATCTAAGATGAACTCTCCTTCTGGCAGTGGATACCCCAAAATTGGTGCTGTTATTAAATGCTTTTTCAACGTTTCAAAGGCATTTTGGCAGTCTATATCCCAGCGGTATTCTCTTGCTTCCTCTGTAAGTCGCGTTAATGGCTTAGCGATATCTGCAAACTTCTTAATAAACCTCCGGTAGTAAGTACATAGTCCAAGAAAACTTCTCACTTGATGTTTGTCAGTTGGTTTTGGCCATTCCTTAATGGAATCGATTTTTCCCTTATCCACGGCCACTCCTTCTTTACTGACTATATGACCCAGATAATTGACTTTACCTTGAAATAGCTGGCACTTCTTGGGGTTTAGCATCAATTGGGCAGCTTTAAGTCGATTAAAAACGTTTTCTAAATTCCTCAAATGATCTTCGAATGTCTCCCCCAAGACGATTATGTCATCTAAATAAACCAGGCATGTTTTCCAAGATAACCCTCTCAACACATTTTCCATAAGCCTCTCAAATGTCGCAGGAGCATTACAAAGTCCAAATGGCATAACGTTGAATTGCCACAATCCAGATCCTGTGGTGAAGGCTGTCTTTTCTTTATCGACTGGGTCCATTTCTACCTGCCAGTATCCAGACTTCAAATCTAAAGTAGAAAACAATTTACTTCCAGCCAATGTGTCCAATGTGTCATCGATCCGAGGCAGAGGATAACTATCTTTCTTGGTAACGTTGTTCAGCAAACGGTAATCCACACAGAACCTCGTCGTTCCGTCTTTCTTCTTAACCAGGACCACCGGAGAGACCCATGGACTCGTAGAAGGTTCTATCACCCCGTCTTTCTTCATTTCCTGAACAATCGTTTCAGCTTCCTCTCTCTTCGCCTGTGGTAATCGTCGAGCTGTTTGACGAATTGGCTTAGCATTACCAGTATCAATTTTATGCTTAACAACGGTAGTTCTTCCCGTCTTTCCTCCTTTCGGTACGAAAATATCACGATACTGCCGCAGAAATTCCCTTAATTTCCTTTTCTCCATCTGATTTAGAGACTGTCCTGCAACTGCAACCATTTGGTCGAATTTGTCGTTGGAATTATCAGATGTTGTCGCCTGACGGATTATGGATGTCACAGGTACACAAGTTCCTACTTTTGTCTCTTTCTTTATGGTCACTGGGTAGTCGTTGACATTGATAAGTCTCACAGGAATTTCTTTAGCCGAAGTCACCAATTCCTTTCCAATTATGATTCCACGACCAACCTCATCGTCGTGGTTCCAAGGCTCCATCATAACAGGTCTCCCTTCGTCTACAATTCCCTGTAGTCGCGCTACTATGATCGTTTCGCTTCTCGCAGGCACGACTGTATCTTCTGTAATGGCTGCTTGCACAGTGTTGTCATTATGTGGATGGAGAAATACTTCCTCGTTGCCAACTTTGATTACCTTATTCTTAAAATCCAATTGGAATCCATGCATATTCATTACGTCCATTCCTAATATAACATCCTCTTCGATGTCAGCAACTATAACAGTATGGACAAACTTTTCTGCTCCAATCCCCAATTGTACCTGGATTTCTCCATGAATGTTGGCATTTTCACCTGTAGCGGTCCGAAGTCGCAACCTCGTTGGTAACAGTTTCTTTCGGCTGTTTATAACTGTCGGGCGTATAATGGTTCTGGTCGCTCCGGTATCCACCAACAACGTCTGCTTTTTACCATTTATGTCTCCATCTACATATACACTATCTTCACGACATTTCAAAGAAGCTATTAGTATAAGAGGGTCTTTGGAAGAGTTCCGGGTCGAAGCTGCCCCCCTAAGGTTGACTCGTTCTGGTTTTCCTGATGGTGAGTTTCTTGATTTTATGGTCTTCTTTTTCTTGCATGTCATGCTTTTCATCAAATTAAAGAGCTGGTCAAGTTTATCTTCGTCTCCTTCCTCTTTTACAGTCCTAACTTTACTGTACCCGCCAGAGGCCTGCGTAGCTGACTCGTATTCGAGGGCGGCGGATAAGACATCAACCAGCGTTTTGTGACGAGCTAATCGCAGTGTTCTCTGCATTTCATGATCACGAAGACCATCAATAAACGTTTGAACGGCCAATTTTTCCATCATGTCTTCGGGAGCTGTTGGATAAGCATATCGTACTAATCTGGCAATATCTACCTCATATTCTTGAAGAGCCTCATCTTTCTTCTGTCTACGATTTTTAAGCTGTGACTGATATACATGCTCCAAATGTTCGTGGCCATATCGCATATTTAACCTCTTCTTCAGTTGTTCGAAATCATCGGTCTCCTCTACGGCTATGGTCTGAAGCACATCTAAGGCATCTCCTCGAAGAGCGATAGTCAGGTTTACAGCCTTTTCTTTTTCAGACCATCCATTCGCTCTTGCAGCTGATTCGAACTGTTTCATGTAGTTGTTCCATGACGATTTTCCGTCGAAAGTTGGGACTTTCACATGGACAGAACCTCCACTTCCTTCAAATTTCGGCCGTATTTCCAACTTACATTTCGTCTCGTCTTCTTTTATCTCCACTGTAATCGGATTGTTACCTCTCTCTGCTGTCCCTGTTTCTTCCATCTTCCTTTCCATCTCTTTAATCTTTTCTTCGAAGGCCAACTTATCGGCAGCAACTTGGTTTTTTAACGAAGATATTCTATCGTCCAGGGCAGACATCTCAGAAGTGACTTTAGAGATTTCTGAAGAGATGTTAGCAGAAACTTTGCTTTCCAGGGAAGAAATCTCGTTAGAAACTTTGCTTTCTAAAGAAGCGATGTCGCCGGAAACCTTCGAAATATCGCCAGAAACTTTGTTCTCTAATGATGCGATATCACCGGAAACTTTGGCTACATCACCAGAAACTTTGGCTACATCACCAGAAACTTTGGCTACATCACCAGAAACTTTCGAAATCGACGAGAGGACAGCATCTTCAAATATATAAGTCTCTGGATCTAGTCCTTCTTCTAGCAAAGCGTTCTTTAGTCGTTGGACTAACTCAGCCTTTTTTCCGGTGGAAGCTAATTCTCTGTCTTCAAGATGTCTTCTTAGATTAGTCACTGTCAGCTCATAAATCGTAGCCATTTTCACAATTTATTTTATATTCACTTGTAATTTATTTTCGCAATTTATCTTAAGTATTCCACTGTTCTGACACCATTTGTTGTGAATTTATTAAAAGGTTCAATATTTATAACACTTACGGATTTAATTTATTTCTTTATTTATATTAACTTATCTGACAATAATTTATTATATCCGTACGTACAAATTCGCGAGCGCGGGTCTTGAGTATTAACTGCCCTCCATATAAAAAAGTTGTATTTATATACGAAATCCTGATATACTAGAACAGCATCGAAAGATCGAGAAGCTTAGCCGGCTCATTCACCATAATTTTGGTTCTAGACTTCCACCGAAATTTCTACAATAAAACAGAATAATTAGTCATAAAAGTTAGGCCAGTATATTTATCGTAACACTTGCCTCTATTAATTATGTCGTTAAAAGTTTGTTTCATGAGTATCGTAGAGGTTTCCATTTTCTTATATTTGCACAAATTTACGTTAAAGTCAGGTAATATTTTTAGCCAAGGTGGAGTATTGGGCTGAATAATGGGGGTGGTAAGATTTAGGTCAAAATTTTCTAAGAGTGGCAATATAAACTGTAGTGATGAATTGGCAGTAGCTCTACTGTGTGCTCCTGTTAATTGAAAATTTTTAATAAGTTGGAAAGATATATTATTTGCGTTTGCAGAGACCTTAGCAAAATAGGAGTTTAGTAGACGTTGTCTTCTAATATTTAGAGGACGTTCACACGATTCGACATATATGGTTTCTGTAGGGCTAGATCTGAAGGCTCCAAGGCATATTCTTAATGAAGTGTTTTGAATTGTATCTAGTGATTTTAAATAAGTTTTAGGGGCAGACATATATAATATCGATCCATAGTCTAACTTAGATCTTATTAGGGCTCTGTATAAACTTAATAGGACTTCTTCTTCGGCTCCCCATTGTCGATTGGCTAGTGATTTTAAGAGATTTATATTTTTTGAGGCACTGGCTTTAGTTTTTTCTATATGTCTCTTCCATGTTAATTTTTTGTCGAAAATTACCCCTAAAAATTTGTGATTTTCAACTACTTGTAGTGGATGCTCTTTTAATTTTATGAGTGGAAGAGTTTGTTTATATTTTTTGCTAAAGTTAATCACTTTAGACTTTGTAGGCGAGAAGCTGAAACCAATTTTTTTAGACCAGTGATAAATGTTATCAATAGTATTTTGCAAAAGAGTGCTAGTTGAGCTTGTTACTTTACCCGAGCAGTAAATAACTAGATCATCCGCATAGATATTATGTTTGACAGGGTGTTGTACTAAGGAACTAAGGTCGTTAACAAGCAGTAAAAATAAGGTTGTGCTGAGGACTGATCCTTGAGGTACTCCTGTCTCCAGGATATATGAGGGAGACATTTTACCATTTGCAGAGACTTTGAAACTTCTGTTAGTTAAAAAATTCTCAACAAATAGATATATGTTTCCAGATAAATTAGACTCTTTAAGTTTTTCTAGAATTGCCGGCCTTGATGCTGTGTCAAAAGCACTTTCTATATCGAGTGAGGCAGTTATAAGGTCGTTTCTATTAGAGAATGCTTCTATGATATCGGATTGAAGAGTGATAAGATTATCCATCGTGCAACGATTTGGACGAAATCCTGATTGAGCGGTATTGATAATATTATGTTTTTCAAGATACCAAAGTTAGCGCTTGTTGACAATTTTGTCCAGGAGTTTGCAAAGTGTGCACGTTAATGAGATGGGTCTAAATGACATAGTTGTATTGGCGGAAGTATCATTTTTCTTGAGTGGAATTGTTATAGCTTGTCGCCAAAGTGTTGGAAATTGGTTACCTAGCCATATGTTGTTATAGAATTCTAGTAACTTTATTAGGGTATCTTCATGTAGATGTTTTAGGAATATCGATGGAATGTCATCCGGCCCTGCAGCACTGTTCTTTAGGGAGTTAACAGCTTCGACTAATTCGTCGATTGTTAGTGGGAGATTGACAGGATGATTATTGGAATTTGGATTCTTATGTACAACACATTTATTTGTTATGTTTGTTGGTCCAGTATAGTTGTTATCAAGTTTAGATTTATTTAAATAGTATTTGGCAAGTGTGTTTACAATCTGCTGGTCATCAGTTATGACATTGTTATTTTCTATAATGGCTGGAATTTTGTATGTTGTATATCTACCTTTCATCTGTTTTATTTTAGTCCATATTTGACTAGAAGGTGTGTCGGAAGTTAAGCTACTGATGTATTTGTTCCATGAGTTCTTTTTGCTTTCTTTAACAATTCGCTTAGATTTAGCTCTTAGTTTTCTAAGATTTATTAGGTCCACTTGGTTTCTAGTTTTACGATATCGGTTTAATGCTTTTTTACAATCTTTTACAGCTAGTTTACATGATTCATTCCACCACGGAACATATCTTTTGGAGGGACCAAAGTAGTATTTACCGATGCATTTTTCAGCGGAAGTTATTATACAATTAATCAACATGTTAAGATCTTCATCAGCAGAATTCATAAAGCAGATTTCATTTGTTTGTTCCTTGACAATTAAGTTAAATAGATCCCAGTCAGCGTGAGCAATTTTTCACTTAATTTGGCTTTGTCTTTGTGAGTTATCATTGTTAGAAATTAAAATGGGAAAATGATTACTGCCATAGAGACTTTCCAGTGTTTTCCATGTAAGATGAGTAGATAATTCTGGATTACATATGCTTAAATCAATGGAAGAGAGAGTACCTGTTTGAATATGAAAGTATGTGCTGCTTCCAGTGTTTAGAAAATTAAGGTTGGAATTGATGATGATATTTTCAATCATTTTGCCTCTACCGAAAGTATTACTGGAGCCCCACATAGTGCTATGTGTATTAAAATCTCCAACTAAGATAAGTGGTTCAGGAAGTTGGTTAGTTAGGTTTGTAATTTCGAGAGCTGTTAGGGTGTAATAGGGAGGGATATATACATTGCAAATTACGATTTTATTTGGACACCAAGCAGTAACGGCAACGGCTTCTAGAGTTGTTGTTAAGTGGAATCCTTGGTGGAATATATCTGTAGAAATAAATATTGAGCTCCCACCACTAGCTCGTGCGTGTGATGTTCGTATAAAGTGGTAGCCAACGTAATTTTTAAGGTATGGATTATGGTTTTTAGAGAAATTGGTTTCTTGCAAACAAATGAAATCGGGTGAAGTATCAACAACAAGCAGTTGGAGATTTTCTAGATGGGGGTAAAACCCATCACAATTCCACTGGATTAAATTGAATGAGAAGAATATTAGAAGGGGGGATTTTTCAGTGCTGCGACCTTTGGGATCGATCGGAAAGGCACTCATCGTCAGTTAGTTCGCTTGATGAAATTGGGTCTGATAAACTTGTGGCTTCAGAGGATTCTAGTTGTAGTTGTTTTTTGATCTTTTTACTTAGACGGGTAAATCGGTTTTTTAAGGATCTATCTGAAAGATTTGGATCTATAGTATGCAGGTTTAAAAGTAGACTTTTTACATCATCCGTAAGCTTTTTCGCTTCCGAATAAGGATCAGAATGTCCAAAACTATTTTCAAGGAAGAAAAAAAAATTGTCTATGGGTATTTTAAAGGTTTGTGGGTTCTTTTTGTATGCTTCTTGGATTGTTCTCTTGGTGGTTTCGGTTAATACTAATTCTGTTGGAGTATCATTTTTGTGCTTTTTTTTAGCTTTGAGATCTTTTTTGGGCGAAGCTGATAGAGGGGGGGCATATCTAACAATGGTTGAGGTTCTTTCTCAGGAATTTCAGGGCTTGTTAGTTCACTAGAAGTTTCTATTTCAGAGTGTCCTCGTTTTTGAGATATTTGTGTTATGGCAATTTGGTCTGATTGTGTTTCAGTGTTGGAGTCTTTATTTTCGATTTGTGGCTCTTTGGCATTATGTGTAGAGGGAGATGAAATTATTACGGATGAGTTGGGGCTTGTTGGTATATATTCGGTTGGGATTGTATTGTCTGTTGGAGGATTTGGACAGTTGGAGGCTATATGTCCTGTTTGTTTACGGATAAAGCAATGTACTTTATCTGTAGAAAGGAAGATTCTGTGTTCATTCCCTTCAAAGGAAATAAGTACTGATGTTTGTAATTCAAAATCTTCGGAGGGAGGGTATACGTAAACTTGGCGTCTGAAACTTAATACATGTGAATATTCGTTCCCAGGAATGCCTGCTCTTAAATAGGATATAGGCGATGCGATGCGAAGTCCAAGATTTTTAATGCTATTTTCAACTATGTCATGTGGTAAGAACGGAGATACATTAGATATAATTATTCTTTTAGCAGAGGAAATAAGTCTTCGGATATTTAAAGAAACATCTCCTATCTGTATTATAGGATGTGAATCTATGAGCTGGTCAACAAGATTAGTGTTAGAAAGATAGATACAAATGCGATTGTTTGATATCCTAGAGGCAAAGGAGACTTGTTTAGGGCCTATTATATCACCTATAGCTTTAACGTAATCGTACAATTTCAGATTTTCTTCGGCATGCATCACAATGGCTTGATGTTTGCTTGGGAAAGTTGGCCGTGGAATTGTTTTCGCTACTGATACATAGGATAAAACTTGGTTTTGTGTTTGAGACATATTTACTGTTTTGGTATTTGGTACGCCACTGCTCATGTAGTCAAAAGCAATTGCGTTTTTAGTTGAAATTATAATTTAGCTTCTATGTGTTATGGTAAAGTTTCTGCTTTTTATTCATTTTAAAATAAAAATAGATTGCCGGTTCTAAGGCAATCCTGTTAAAATTTTTTCTTTTGTGATTTTATTCAGTTGAAACAAAAAACAAACCTCAACTAGTAATGAGTAAATTATACATACATTTATTTGTAGTTGAAGGTACACTTATGTTCACTGTTTTTGCACTATGTTTTACTAAGCACGGCAAAATATAAAACGATATTACTCGTTCGACACCTCGTAGTGGAATCAATTTTTATTTTTCCTAGTACAATATATTCTGTATAACTATGGCAATGCTGTCCAGAATTATTTCTGTTTGGGATATGAAAGGATTGTCAGCACTGTCATTTCTTGTTGCTTTGTGGTAGTGATTTTTTAAAAACAAAACATATTTAAAATGGAAAATATATAAAAGTTAACTTGAATAGTGTATTTACTTATGGGGGATTAAACCGCAAATGATTGTAATAAAAATTACATTTTACATTTGTTTTTGACATTTCAATTTCCATTCCGGAAATTGTTTCCAAAAAATATTAAGAATTTAAAAATTATCTTAATTTGTAGATGTTTATCTAATGGTGCTTTGTGTCACCCATTACTAACTGTGATCACTAACTGAAGCACATAATCCATTGATATAAATTTTAAGTTCTTAAGTAGAGGTCTTACCCTTTTACTATAATACTGGTACCCATTGTTCATTTCAACAAACATCAATTTTCTCCACTACAACATATCTTTTCTGTAAAAAGACAAATTTAAAAAATATTTTTCATTCAGTGTTGGTTTATTTTACAAATAGTTGGTAATCAAATATTAAAAAAAAAAACATTAAATTTTCAGAATTTTCTTTTTGAATAAAAAGTTCTTGATTGAAAGAGAACTCTTTATATTTATTATTAGAAAAAAAGATAACTCTTCATATTTTATAAAAGCACATTTGTCAATTAATCCCTTTTTGCATTTTAGGATACCCTTTGATCAAAAAGACAAAGAGAACACTACACCAGTTCTTATAATTGGCCCTTTTAATGTTTTTGAAGTAGACTGTACTGTAGAATCTCCAAAAATTGGCAGCAACAATGTTTTTGAGTCCAAATGCTTTGTTGGAAATAAAGTAACTGTATCAAATGGTTGCACTATAGGAGCAGGTTGCAGAATTACAGAAGAACAAGTTCTAAAAGATAATATAATTATTTATGGTAATAATTGCCATTTGAGGGAAGGACTGGACAAACCAGTTGTAAGTATTTTAAGTTTTTTCCAATTTTAAACCACAAGATATTTAATAAATAAGGCCGGAAGCTTTTTACAATAATATTATTAAAAGCTTCCGGGATGAACAGTTTTCGATTATCACTACACCAAGCTTCGACATCCTCTCTGACATCTTCTTCGGGGCTTCCAGGTTCTGAGTCGTCTGAGGGAATAGTACCGGTACTTTAAACTAGAGAGCTCAGCAGGTCTACTTGCTTCATCACAAATGCGTATTGATCTGGAGACAAGGCTATTAATGACTGAATTCATTTGTGAAAGTTGATGATGAGAGTTAGCATGCAAGTTACCATTGATGGGTGGGTTTTCGAAAAAAAGAGTGATAAAAACCTTGGGATTGGTTTTTCTTTATGATTACGTCGAGAAACGGTAGGTATGAATCAGTTTCCACCTCCATCGTGAAGTGGATACTAAGATGCATACTATTCAGATGGGTTTGAGTAGACACCAAAGCAAAATGGGGCCAAATGACGAATGTAGGGTATTGTTTAAGAATTCGATGAAATGAAAAGAATTATTTTTGACTAAGGATGAAGCATTTTCGGCGAGAGGTTGTAGAATTTTGGCCAAGTACTTGGCCAATGATTGAGTAGGGCAGTTATATGCACTGACAATGGGACGTAGAGGAATATCGGATTTGTGAATTCGGGGTAGGCCGTATATTCGAGGTGTTCTGGAAGACTGTTTACGAGGAATTAGAGATAGTTCTATGTCAACAGGAAGAAAGGTTTTATTGATAATTGCTTTTGTTGTTTTCTCCAGATAGGTTGTTGGATTATTATTTATTCGTCTGTAGTCTGAACTCTTAATGATATTTGAGAGTGTATTAATGTAAGAAGAAGTGTATTTATTTAAAAGGTTGTTGCTTTGGGAACCACTGTTATGTTATGTTTGGCTAAAAGATTCGTTAGTTTTTCGGATAAACCTTTTATATATGGAATAGTTGTATACGTAGTCTTAATACTGTTAGGTTTATTGTTATTTGTATTGTAAAGTTTATCTTACTTAGTACTTAGTACCAAACTTTTTAAACATAAATACAAGCTATATCAGTTTTACTTCTGTAAACCTTGCACGTAAATTCGAGACAAATACTTTTAATTTGTATGTAAAACAAGTTTTAAATTTACTTATAACTGACACTGTTACATATCTTATTAAAAAAGCTAAACTTTCAATTCATTAAAAATGAATCAATTTTTAATACATTTAAGAATATGTGTTTAAAACAAAGTGAATATATTTTAATAACACTAAAAATAGGAACACCAAAAAGATTAATAAATTACTTTTGAAATCAAAGGATACTGAAAGTAAATTGGAGAGGTCTTGGATCGAAAAATTCAAAAGACGAAAGCCTTCTTGAGGGAAAATAGTTGTACTGAAACGTGATAAAACCATCAAAACCATTATTATGGAATTTAATGATTACGACAATAAAATAAATGATCTTTTAAAAGACGAAACCATATATCATAAACTTAGAAATGATCCTACCAACATTTTGCAAACATTAAATAATGATCTTATTGACAGATGGGACAAACATGGTTATATATCACCAAATACAACAAAATCACTTAAGCTACACAACACTATTCCACCAAAAATTTATGGTTTACCTAAAACACACAAGGATCACCCTTCGAGAATCTCTCAAAATTATTATCTTTAGATATTTTTAGATATAATTTCACTATACACTAACTTAGCAATAAAACTTGCCACTGACATCATTAAAAAGAAGTGGAATGACATAAAAGAATATACTAACATTCCATTGCAAGAATTCCAATCATCTGTAGAGTTAACATTAAACTCAACATACTTTTTTTTATAAGGACGAAATATACCTACCAACAAATGGATACATGTGCAATGGGTGCAAGTATTTCTAATGTCATTGATCAACTGGTTCTGGAAGATTTGGAAGAATCTGACCTAGGCATCGAGCAAAAAGACAAAAGAGGGAATCTAATCGTTATGAAAAGGAGACCAAAAAAGTGACCTCTGATGGGGAACATATCCGGAAAAGCGAATGCGCCAAATTTAAATTTCATGACACTTCACAATAATCATACAGTGGTGTAGGGGTTCTAATTTATCTATTTATTTGTTGTATTACATAATATTAATACATAATACACATACTTTTTAAGTATCTTCTGATCTCTTATTTTCTCAATTACTTATGAATTTGTTTTAACCATATATAACCATAGGTAAAGACATGGACATGACTCAAATGTATTACCCCTCCTACCTACAATTAGTTGTTATTCCGAAATATATCTCACAATTTTTACATTAACACTGGGAACTCATTTCTTATTCATATTTTTCACTTATCTACTTTATAATGGAAATTACATCTCTTACATAAATTCAAATTTATTTTACATTAATGAATTCATTTGTTTAGTAATATTCAAATGTATTTAGTGCCTTTATTTTTACCTAAAAAATGTTATTATATTTTGCTCTTTTAGTTACAGACTTTGCAGATGGAGACACTGGCTAAGATGCTTCCAAATTATCACCATCTAAAAAAACCAAATACAAAGGTTTGATAAACAGATATCGCTAATTATTTTGAATTAATACCAACTGCTTGATATATGTTCTATAAAGATAGCTACATGTAAAGTAATGAATTATGATTAATATTATCTATAAATTATTTGTTTGTTTTTATTAATATTTATAATAAAAAATATACCTCCAAGTTTTTCTTTTTAATTTTTTTTTGTTTCCCTATTTGGTTTCTATTATCATTGGCGAAGAATGGAGACCAATATTACTGATCCATATGAAACAGAACTGGATAGAAATAATAAATTAGAATGATGTTTCTTTAAAACTTAAAATCAAAGATTGAATCACTCTATCAGTTTGCCGGACACAGGTTCTTGCCAATGTTAAGTACTTAAAGGAGAATAAGAATACCATCTTCTTTACAGAATGACGTCTACATTTTGGTCTAATTTGTAAAACGAATGTAAAGTACATTATTTAAATCACACTATGGCTTAGTTAACATAACCTTTTTTTTTTTGGGGAGATGAGGATCTTCCAAAAGACCTCTGGGAAGGTGTCCCAGGTGTGTTCGATTCGGACTACTACGCCTTACTGTAGTTGACCGCCTACCAACTAAACTCACCCCCTCTTTCTCCAACCGACGGGCCTGGGGTCGCTCTTAGCGAGCATTAACATCTGACCCGTCAGCTTTACACATAACTCCCATCTGTCGCTCTTCGTCTGCGCTCCGTGATTGCCATAGCAACCCAGTCGCGCCACCCCACCGACGTCTGCACCGGACTTAGTTTGTAAGGTAACCATCCCTATGAAGAGCGAGAGGCAGCAAGAAGCGACCTCGCCGTTATTTCAACCTTCTTGAACTTAACGAGAAAGATCAGACAACAGGTACAAGCAACTCCAGACATTCATATTTTACCCCCGGGGGGTGGTCCATTCATTTCTCCATCTACACCAGCCTATTACTTAGTAATAGGCTACTCCAAAAGGAGACACACCGTACACTAGATACAAGTAGAGACAAAACAAAACAACACGTATGTAAATTGATTTCTGTAATGTAGTCAAGTTCTTTGAGAAATAATTTAAAATTTTGGTGTCAGTAGTGGAAGCTGAATAGTGGATCACCCCACTGACGCCGACAGATACGACACATTAAAATAAACACTTTACCTTTGTTGCAGTCTCCTCTCTTTCTCTTGTGTTTTATAGTTTCTGTCACAAAACCAATGATCAAGTATAAGATTCATTTGTTTTCAATTGCTTTATTCATTAAATCATGTGGCTCGCCTAGGGGTGACCCCAGATCCTGCTGCAGCAAGGTTCGCCCCACATTGTATGCCCCACTCCACACTCGAGACATATCGTCCTCGGTCTTCTTTATTCTATATGTATAAGATCGGAAAGATTCATGCCCGTCATAAATTGGGTAAAGTAGTAGTTGACACGTCTGTGTTTACACTCATACCACCTTACTACATCTGGGATAAGGGCCCTCGTCCAGGCAGCCTTGTCTGTTTCCCTTGACCATTGGTTCTGCCAGATCTCCAAACTACTTTTTCTTTCTTGTGTTCCTGAACCTAAAGCTCTGTTGCCCCTTTGGTGCATCCGAACCCTTTCATTAGCCAGGATATGCATCGGTACAGCAGCGGCCACTACTTGTAAGGCAATGGTTGATATGGTCCTGTACGCGCTGTATACCCTCATCAATGGTTTCCTCTGCGTCCTAAGAAGCAGTCTTTATATTTCGCTTTGTTGAGGATCTGATGCCACACTGGGGCCCCATATAGTAAGATGGACATGATTGATTGGAGGATAAGTGATCTTTTATTTGACCCGGCATTTATATATTCGATTATCTTATTAAGGGTAGAGGTTCTCTCTTCCGCCTTCCGACATGCTTGTTGTATATGTGGTGTCTGAATGCCCTTTTGTCGTCTGGTATGATTCCCAAGTATTTTACGGTCTTCTGGGGTCTTAGGTCGGAGCCTCTGAACCGAAAATTTACGTTTTTTCTATCCCGTGGTCCCCTTAAGATGATTACTTCTGTCTTTTCTACTGCAAGTTTAAGGTCATTTCTCTCTATACATCTCGCAGTTTTTTCTATTGCTTCATTTACTTTGTTTACAATACCCCAATTCATATCTTCTATAAGTAGGGCTAGGTCATCTGCGTATGCAATAGCCCCTACTCCTTGTGTTTTGTTTACTTCTAGTAGCCCGTTGTATAAACTATTCCATAGTGTGGGTCCCAGGACTGACCCTTGGGGTACTTCAGCAGTCATTTTCATCTTATTTTTCTTCGATATGCATACGCTTCTTTGCGATAGGTAGTCCTTTATTATATTGGACACATATTCCGGGGTCCCAAGTTCGACAATCTTGTCTACGATGAGACCCCAGTTCGCTGAATTGAAGGTGTTTTTGATGTCCAATAAAACAAGTACCACCTATTTTTTTTTTATTGTTTTCTGCTGATCGACCTTTTCTGAATCCATATTGTTGGTTGGATAGAGCTCTCTTATCTGCCAACATGCCTTCTAGCCTCTTCTTGACAAGATTCCCATAGAACTTGCCAAGGGTGTCCAGAAGGCATATTGGCCTATAAGAGGATGCTGAATCGGGGGGTCTCCCAGGCTTTAGGAGCAAAATCAAACTTGCTTTCTTTAGTTCCCTGGGAAATTCTTGCTTCCGCAGTAGATCTTTATATATTTTTCTGATCAAACCTGGTTTTTCTGTTGTTGCTATCTTCAGTGCCTCCGGTGGCAGTCCATCGGGGCCGGGAGCCTTCTCCGTCTTGATTTCTTGACCAGCGGTCTTTATTTCTTCTTCTGTGAATTCCTCCGCCACAGCAGCGGAGACCTTCAAGAAGGTTTGTTCCTCCTTGGTGGGGAAGAGGAGCTCTGCCGATTCTCGCCGCTGGTCTTCGTCTAACTTTAATGGAGCAGTCATATTTAGTGACTTTATTGTTATTTTATATGCGTCGCCCCATATGTCGTCTTCTAAAGCATTTATTAGGTTCTGCCACCTTCCTCTTTTTTTATTGTTTTATTGAGTTTCTTTTTTACTGTTTTGTAAACTTCTTTGAGCTCGTGGGCTTCTCGTAAAATTCCTGGGAGCTCGGAGACACTCCTCCCGTAGGCCTTCAATCTCATCCGTCCACCAGCAGGGGGTTCTTTCTTTGTTCCTTTTCTTTACGGTGACCAACTCAAGCGTTCTCTAGTGCCTTTCTGAGTTGGTCAAGGTCAGATATTTCCTCTTCGTTTATTTTTCTGACCTCCACGTGCTTATTAAATGTTTTCCCAGTATATCCTATCGCTTATGATCCGCCCCTTTACCGTAATTTCATATGTAATGTATCGGTGGTATGTGAATAATTGATCGTCGAGGATGTCCCAGTTCTGTATTCGTCTGGATAGCCCTTCACTTGCAAAAGTTACGTCAATGTGTGTTTGGCTGGACCCTCTTATAAAAGTTGGTTTATTATTTTTGAGTAACTGGAGGCCAGCCTGGGCTATCCATTCGTTCCATATCTCCCCTTTTTCATCATTTGCGGGAGAGCCCCATTGTCGAGACTTAGCATTTATGTCCCCGGCGATCATAATTTGTTTTTCCCTAATGTGATGTCATGTAATGTGATGTCAGGTAGTATAATTCAGCCAGAAAAAAACGGGATTCGATCGTATGGCATTTATTTCGGATTTACATATACAAATAAAAAAAGTAATTATCGTTAAGTACCTACTAAACACAATGTTCGAATACAAAGACGTACTGTTTATTTATTTCGATAGATGGGTGTGACGATACCAAAATACGGCGATCGAGGAATTGAAGTCGTACTCGTACCTCAACGCAGTACGAATACTTGGACAGGGATAAGGATGTCTATCTAGTTCAACACACCAGATAGAACGAATACGCCAATATCGTTCAACGCACCAGATTGACGCAGTCAGAGGAAGGATTGTCAATCTCGCTCAACGCGCCAGATCGACTGGGTTCGGAAGGATTTGGGACACGTTCAACGCACCTGTCCCCAAGGTCAGATATTCTCAACTCAACGCGTCGAGAATGGTCAGCTGTCTTTCAGTTTCGACTTTTATACTATTCGAGACGGAACAAAAACATGTTTTGTTTAACACATAGGCCTACTCTAGACGATAAAATATATTATCGTCACACCCCCCTCTCCTAAAGAAAAATTTTGAACAAAAATTTTTAACTATAGCCCTTTCCTATATACAACTTACAACTATAAAAATATAAAACAAAACATCTTTTTAACATAATAAATACCATATACATATATATACCCAATTACATATTCAAATACGCAAAACCAAAAACGTCTTCCGCACGACAACTACCTCACTTACTAGCACTAGCACTCGCGTTTGTACCTTATCCGGATCGTGTTTGTTGCTGTCAGTCTTAGGCGGTATGATCCTTTTCCTTTCAAATTTGGTGGCAGCAGTGATTTGAGAGGTATGAACACTTTTACTGATGATATGGGGTTATTCAATTGTGTTACCCCCATATGTGCCTCTGTATTTGAATTTTCTTTTGGGGTTGTTATAATATATTCGCACTCGCGGCCTGGAGTGAGTGGTAGTGCAAAACTGTCCGATAACGGGCTCATTATTTCTGGAATTTCCAAAATGTCTTCCATTTGGTGGAACGCAGGGCTGTTTGTTATTTCGCAGTTTCTGCCTGGAGTCAGCGGTGGTCTTCTAATAGGGCTGTCTGGCAGAGGGCTGTTTTCCATACTGTTCCTGCAATACAGGCGTGTTGTCATTTGTGATGTCAGGTAGTATAATTCAGCCAGAGAAAAACAGGATTCGATCGTATGGCATTTATTTCGGATTTACATATACAAATAAAAAAGTAATTATCGTTAAGTACCTACTAAACAAAATGTTCGAATACAAAGACGTACTGTTTATTTATTTCGATAGATGGGTGTGACGATACCAAAATACGGCGATCGAGGAATTGAAGTCGTACTCGTACCTCAACGCAGTACGGGTACTTGGACAGGGATAAGGATGTCTATCTAGTTCATCACACCAGATAGAACGAATACGCCAATATCGTTCAACGCACCAGATTGACGCAGTCAGAGGAAGGATTGTCAATCTCGCTCAACGCGCCAGATCGACTGGGTTCGGAAGGATTTGGGACACGTTCAACGCACCTGTCCCCAAGGTCAGATATTCTCAACTCAACGCGTCGAGAATGGTCAGCTGTCTTTCAGTTTCGACTTTCAGTTTGTTTAACACATAGGCCTACTCTAGACGATAAAATATATTATCGTCACAATGGCAGTGTTCATTATTTCGTCTACTATATTCTTATATTCTCTAATCCTAATATTTGGAGATATATAGCATACCAGTAGGCTGAAATCCCTCATTTTTATGAGTATGTGATTCCCACCCCTGACAATACCACGCACTCCAAGATCTTTGTTTCGGAACAACACCACCACATTTTTATTGGTGTTACAGTTACAGTTAACATAACCTGAACTTGGATAATCGTGACGCTTTAATTTCTGATATCTGATACGAGTTGTATTTTGTTTTACCCACTGGCTTCGTTATAAAGGGCGCCCAACAGTCCACCAACAACAACAATTCTGTATAACTATTATATTTTAACAGAAACAACGGATGTTGATACCTACTTATGTCGCTCGAATCGTAAAAATGGTTTTCGAGGGCGCCGCACGTCCCATCTAATCTATTATCTTAGGTGTCATTTTCGAACTATGTGCGCTTGTCATCAAATGCCATAGTCTGTGGACTAGTACGCATTTCGATGCGCATCGCCCCGCCTCGAATTTTCCCATTGGCTCTTGACCTGGAAATCCCTATTTATCGCTCGAACAGCGCATATAAATATTGGCGATTTTCAGGTCAGCCAGGTCAGTCCCTCACGGGCTCTACGAGAGCTTAGTGCTCTCGGGGCTCTGCTTCCTGCATTTATTTTCCATACTCTGTGGCTGAGAATTGTTTCAACTTAACTTGGTGTTTTATTTCGACGAAGAAATTGTCATGTAAGAAATATCTTGCCTTTTTCAAGGCAAGACACCGAAGATAAATATTTTCCAAGTCCATAACCCGAAAATGGACTTAAGTAGAGGAGCTCTCGACAGTATATTCGAAGCCCTCTACAGAGCACCCGGAGACAACAGAAGGTGGTTAGACCCTTATTTGTTCCCCCGAGCTGACACGCTGACCTTTGATTATCTGATACGAGTTGTATTTTGCAAAAACGCCATGCTCAATTCAACCAAAAAATCAATTAAAGGGCGAAATGGGAAGCAAGTAAAAACATTTTTAGGGGAATCATTTTTGGGTAAAGTTTCAAAATTTTTTTTAGCTTTAAATTTTTTAATCGATAAATACTAACGAAAGCAAAAGGCGCACTGGCCCGCAGGCCATTTGGAAGGGAAAGTTAACCTTGAAAAGTGAGGAAAATCTCCATTTACGTAAGAATGCTGCATTTTATGACTTAAAGACTCAGTACAAAAGAAAAGCCAGAAAAACTCATGACATAGAAGTCATTGCTATGGATTTTCAAAAGAACTTATATACTACCAGCATCACTACAAATGATGTTTATTACAAGTGACAATTAAATTTTGTCTCATTCAACATTCATGTTCTTTCTGATCATCTGTGTTTTATACATACGATGAAAGTATTGCTAAGAAGGAGGCTGATAAAGTATGCTCGATGATTGACCATTTTGTGACTTCCATTCTGCCTCCGACTGTTCGTAATCTTGCTATATTGTGCGATAGTTGTGCTGGTCAAAACAAAATGATACGTTATCTGCATTATTTAGTGACAAAGCAAAAACGATTTGACAATGTTAAAGTAATGTTTCCTATTAGAGTTCACAGTTACTTAAAATGTGACCGTGGCATGAGTCTCATCAATCAAAAATCCTATGTCGAGGTTCCATAGTGATGGAGGGAAGTTTATAACTAGTTTAAGGGGAAGCAGTCGTGCGAAACCATCCTCCATTTACAGTAATTGACTGGAAAAAATGCATGTTCAAGTCTTAAACTAATTTTTTGAAGCCTTTGTACCAATTAAAGTGCCCAGTACCGACAAGGCCAATCATATGTCTTTATGTAGATAGTTATACACCAAGGTTAGTTCATTACTGTTCGAGTTTTTTTGGTAGTTATTACAGCCATAAAATTACCAATAAATACAAGAAGAAAAGGATGAAGGACCATCAACAATAGAACAACATTCCCACACAAGAATTTTTGTTTGAGGCCCGAATCCCAATCTCTTGTGTGAAATACACTGATCTTACAGTCTTTAACTAAATTTCTCATCAATACTGATTCTATACATAAATTATTCTACAATAATTTGATGTGGGATGGACTTAAGAGCAATGATCAGCATGATGACGTATACTTTGAGTTTATGAACTACAACTTATATCGTGGACTTTTAGATGATTTATTAATACCAGATCGGATTATTAACATTAGTAGAGACACTAAAACTTATAACACAACTGGGTTGTGTTCCAGAGTGTGCTTAAACAACTATAAAGTGCTGGTGGAGGCCAAGAGACACTTTAAATCCAGCATCTATTTTTTATATGTATTACATATAACATGTAAATGTTTATAAGCTTAAAAAGTGCTATTTATTATTAAATCATTTTTTGTACATAATTATAACTTTTTTCCCATAGTTTATTAATATACGTCATAAAAAAAATAAGACCTGGATTATTGAGATACATTCAGTCAAATTATCTGGGCCAGTCTTAGAAATTACCTCATTTTCCAAATATCTTATAAACAAATTAAATTTCGCAAAAACTATTCAACCGACCGGGCCTATCTTTTGCAAATATTCCAAACGCAATAAGATACTTAAGTTCAGGTACATCTAAAGAAATTTTAATAAATAATAAAAAAGGCCTTGACAATATCCAAAAGCAGCGATTTTTTTGTTTGTTTGTATTTCATTTTGTTTAATTTTATTTAGCTATATTCATCATCATCATTTTGGCTTTACAACCCTGTGTGGGTCCTAGCCTCCCCAAGAATTTTTCTCCAGTCGTCCCTATCCATCGCCTTCCTCCGCCAAGCACGTATTTCCATATTTCTCATATCTTGGTCTATGTTATCTAGGAATCTTGTTCTGGGTCTTCCTCTTCTTCTTTGACCAATAGGTCTATCAAGGAGCGTTTTTCTAGCTGGGTCGGTTTGCTCCATCCGCATTACATGGCCTACCCACCTCAGACGTCCTATCTTTATGTGTTTTACGATATCTGGTTCCTGGTATATCCTATAGAGTTCGAAGTTGTATCGTCTTCTCCAGACACCATTTTCATTTACCGCTCCATAGATGCGCCTTAGTATTTTTCTTTCGAAACATCCTAACATGTTTTCATTGCTTTTTGTTAAAGTCCAGGTTTCTGAACCATATGTTAGGACTGGGCGTATTATTGTTTTGTAGAGTTTTACTTTTGTATTTCTTGATATAACTGTAGATTTAAAAAGGAGATTAAGCCCAAAATAGCATCTATTAGCCGTGCAAATTCTGCGGTTTATCTCTGCGGTAGTGTCATTTTCAGTATTGACGAGCGTTCCCAGGTATACAAATTCGTTAACTGCTTCGATGACGTCATTTTCTATAACAAGTGGCCGTAGTGTTTGTGGTTGCGTACCTATTTTCATGTATTTTGTTTTGTTGGTGTTTATTATTAAACCCATTTTTGTAGCTGCTTCCTTTAATGCTACGTACGCCTCTCGTGCTGCGTTTTCCGTTCTCCCAACAATATTGATATCATCAGCATATGCTAAGATTTGCACAGATTTGTTATATATTTAGCTATATTTAATTTTATTTATTTTTTTCCATGGCTAATGTTAAAGTGTTGCTATAACAACTGTTTTGAGTAGATAAAGTATCACTTTAACCGCAAGGGTAGATAAAGTGACACTTTAACAGCAAGAGTAGATAAAACGTTTTAACTTTTTTTTATTCAATAAAATTTACAAATTCAAACACATTAAGGATTAAAAACAACTGAAATTTTACAATTAACATTATTAGAAATATCTATTACTCGTTTGCTTAAACACTTGATTCGAGGTACTGGATTGATTTTATATTGGATACAGAGTAATTCATATCCCTAGCAACGGAGCAACACAATTGCGATTCTTATGCTAAAAATTACAATTTTCTTTGAGATTCTATTTTTCACCTGAACTTAAAGTCGTGCTGTAGAAAAAAAATGTTGTATTGCACACGACGATAAAATCGCATTATCTTCTCGAGCATAATTAGCGTCTCGACTGACGTCTCGACACTAAAAAACGCTCTCGAAGATAAAGTACAATTTTATCGTCTTGTATAATAAATAACTATAATTTAATTTTTTTGGTCAACTTATAAAATCGATCCACGTAAAAAAAAACCAGCGTACGTCCATTCTTGCATGTAAATCAAATAAATATAAACTAACATAAAGCTTTAAATTATTTTGCGAAATAAATTTTGTCTTAAAATTACAGCAACCAAGATTTGTGGCAATTTGCGAAAAAATAATTGTATTAATAATTATATAAATGTAATCCTTATTCATGTAGTGCCTATCCGTTTTACATGTTGGCGACCATCATGGCAATATTTATTTTGCAAACTGCTGTTCTGAAAAGATTTGTGGTTGTTAGGTTGAACTACGTACCTAGATTTTTTAGCCAGGAAAACGCCTTCCTGGTCCTCGTTTTCCTTCTAGAACTAATTGCAGCAACCCATATGTTTCGCTGTTCTTCATGATGTGACCGAAGTATTCAATTTTGGCTGTTTTTATTATAGTTAACAACTCTTTTTCTTTTTACATTTTTAATAAAACGTCACATTTTGAAAGCCTGAATTTTCTTGCAGGTAGGGTCTGTGAGAGTTCACTACTCAACTCTGTGCAACAGTATAGGAAAGGTATAACATCGTAATATTGTTCTGAAGCTATTTTCTTGTGGCATTTTAAACTAATTACTATTTAAATGGGAATAAGCCACAATTAAAGGTTAAAGTACGTTTATTGACGTTTCAATTTCCACTTCGGAAATCGTTTTCAAAATACACTAATGTTTCTATTTTTGAGGACTTGTTATAATGTCTACAAGCATCTACTGTTCTTGTAAATTGTGTAGACCATATTATTATTCTGGTATGATCAATTTCTTGAATCTGGATTCTCTTACCAGAATCATCATCACCTTTCAATCTCTATTTTTAAGCTTGTAGATAAAATAACCAATCTCCTGAATTGCTTTAGCTAGTTGTTTTCATAACCCTCTCCATTCACTGCGTCAGAATTCACATTTCTATGTTCCTTACCTCAGAACTAATTATGGTTCAAATATAGGTATGTCCTGAAACTTCTGTATCAATAGCTTTAGGTACTATTAGAAGCACTAAAATGCAAAATGGTACTTTTTATAGATTTGTAGCTATGTACTTATTTATTTTGTTCATGTATATTTTATTTTTATTTGTAATTTTGTGTATATTTCTATAATGTTGCATTTTTGTATAATTTGAAATTTGACAGTGAAATTGTTCCATTTATTATTAATAAATAAATATAACTATATGTAAAAATAAATGTAAGTTTCTTTAAACATTTATGTTTTATTATTCAAAATGATTTTACATTTCTATAATGATGCATTTTGTATAATTTTGACAGTGGATTTGTCCCGTTTGTTAATAATTAATAAACATAAATAAATGTAAGTTCCTTTAAACATTTACGTTTTATTTCCCAAAATACATTCTGAATATGGACAGAAAGATGCACCTTTTAGTACTTTATACAATGGCGTTGACGTCTAATTTACATCCTCAGCGTTAAAATAGACGTCCGAGAGACATCACAAAAGTTCGTCAAGTAAGTACACCAGACGTATTATGGACATTCGATTAAGGTCCAATTAACATCCCTGTACGTCCAACGAACGTCCGCTTGGGACGTTAAATGGACGTCCACAGCGACATTCGGACTAATATAGGACGTTAAAGGACGTCCTTGGGACCAAAGCGGACGTTCGAGGGACGTCCTTAAAGTCCGTGAGGGACGTACTATGGACGTCGTACGTGTGCTATTATCGTAGCTTTTCTGAAAGTATTTTTGTTACTATTTTTTTTGTAACCTTTTTAAATCTAAACCTAAATTTACCAATAACAGGAATATAATGTGACGATACGTCAGCACCGGGGTAACTTTTAACTGATAGGCATCCATTAGGGAATCTCTTGTTCACCATTATGTAATGAATTTGATTCCTTATTGTTTCGTGGTTGATCTTGTGGAGAGACTTAAGTATAACATATGTATTACATAAGTAATGAGTTAAGTATTACATATATGTAATTAATATGTATAGATACCTACGTAATACACGTAATTTATATTATTAGTATTAAATTAAAGGTATCGTTTAAATAACAAGTATGATTGACTCATAGGTTGAAATGTGAGTTGGTAGTTCAGATTTCTTTCCTAGGTGGCGCTAGGAGTTTAAATTTAAACTAACGTAAAGCTGTAAAATATTTTCCTTATTAACTCTTACCCTATAATTACAGTAAGCAAAATTATAAATTCTAATAATATGTAATTAATATTTTTAATATTGTCAATTAACTGTATTGTTTCAAGAACAAAATATGATTGAAATGTCATATGTTAGTAGTTCAGATTTCTTTTCTGGGTGGCGTAGTTTCTCTACTGGACAAACAGTGTGACTTGTCGTTCTAGCCTTTTATATAGATATATATTCGCAATAAATAATGTATGAATCCCTAGCTGAAAGTTTTTTTGTATTATACTATTTATCTCAACTTTCAAACCCGTCTATGCAATTGTGTCGACTAAAAAACTAAATAATTGGCCTAAGATCCTGGCGAATTCATATGAATTCTATTTGTTACTAAACATATTGTTTATTGATTTTCGACAAGCATATGGCACAATAAACAGACAATATTGTACACAGTATTGTAAGGGATTTTGTATTATATCAGTACATAGTTAGAACATAATATACATTATAGATAAATACCTACATACATACATAGGATTGGTCGAGTCATGAATCTATTTTGACTGGACTAAGAGAATTACTGGTAGGTAATAAAATCCCCAAGTCACAAGCACCTATTGTAAAGAACCGGAGGTATCGGTTTTCTGCGTTTCCTGACTTCAATGCACAGTGCTATTGTTCTTAACCATAGAATAACCCTCGCTATATATCACCGTATATCACACACCGCATACCGCTTGTACACAATCTTATACAATTTCATTTATGTCTAATGTATAATTAAATAATATAAATAGAAAATAATTATTATTACGGTTATTAGAGTCAACATGAAAGCCATAATTAGTACAAGATAATATATTGTTCTGAAGCTATTTTCTTGTACCATCTTAAAGTAATTATCGCTGTTTCAATTTCCACTTCGGAAATCGTTCTCAAAATACAAACATTAATAAATTAAACAAATTTTGTTTTTTGGTAGTTATTGAAAAATTGTAATGTAATTTACTCTGACTTATTTATATTGACACTTCGGACATATTATTATACATTTTAAAGTCGACGACTTTAAAATGATATTGCCAATACTGATGAGTTGCGTTCCTGGGACAACTTTATTGTAAGATAGTTCATTCGATTACATGAAATCAACTTTAACTTAAAAATATCCATCAGTAAACATCATAGCATGTGATTCGTCTTTAAAAAGACCTGATCATGCCATGATGACAGTAAAATTCTCCTGTTAGTATGTCCATAGTAAATCATGAGGGAAAAACCAGAAAAAAACCTCATAATGCTATACCGACATGGTAAGTATTCGATCTTACATTTAGTTTACTCTAAATAAACACCAAATTCTGATTTTATAAGTATGTTATTTAAAAAACATAAATGATATATCCTCGATATGTGACTAACTTACTAATAGTGGTATTTTCCTTATATTAACTTCCTCTCTTAATATGGGTAACCAGATTTTATTGCATTCTGCCGAGGAACTTGCGACACAATTGGTCTGATTTAGCATAATTAGAGCCGCTTCTTTGATGTTTCTCTTTTTACTACCTGTTTGTTTTAGGACTTTACTTGAAATATTCCTAAGAATCCTATGTTCATTTCCCATGCGTATTTACATATTTGAGATCTATCAAATTCTCTTTTTTGAATATAAGATTGGGGTCCGCTTATTCTAACATTTAATGGCCTTGATGGTTCTCCTAAATTAAACTGATCGCATTCACAAGGTATTTTGTAAATACAATTCTTTGTTCTTTCTTGTTTATTGTTAGGTTTAGTTTTAGATAAAATAGATCTCAATGTGTTTTGTTGTTTTGAATGTTGTTGAAATGTTGAATTTATTTCTTATCTTTTTAAGTTTTTTTAATAATCCTTCTGTGTATGGTATTGCTATTTTTCTCGTATTATCCTTGTGTATGCTGTAGAATCTCGTTCTAAGCATGTTTAAAATTTCTTTAAATTATTCCCCTTAGAAAATTAATTTCACGCCGCCTATGTCCATATATTTTGTTAAAAGCAGTAAAAATAACCCAACAGCAACGAGCGATTCGCTACGCATTTTTTAACAATGAAATATTTCGCCAAATGTTCCCTGATCTTTTTATCTATCCTTTGCTTAATAGAAATCTTTTCTAGTAACAAAGGAGTCAGTGCCTATTGTGAAATCCCCGGTCTATCTTCTCAGAAAAACAGAAGAGTTGGTTTTCGGTGAACGTATAATTTCTGTCAGGAGATAAGGTTTAAGTTACAAAAATGACTCCACTAGCCTTTTCTTTTAAATATCAATTATACTTCCACTCACCAATCAATACTCCCACTTCTTTTTTTATCTTTAGCTTGCCTAAGATCAAAATTCGAATTCATTTTCAAGTTGTTTCCTGTGGCAAGCGGTTCGTTCTCCATCACACGACGGTAAGTGTATTTTCAATTCACCCTTATCTATATAAAATATCTTTACACAGTTAGTCCTATATTAACTATTTTCCCTTTTGTCAAACAGACGTATTCCAATTCGAAGGAACGAAGTCACCTCTGTTTGCCGATCGTTTATCTCTACCATCGTTCATCTCTACCATCATTCATCTCTAAAATCGTTCATCTCTACCATCGTTCATCTCTACCATCGTTCATCTCTATCAACGTTTATCTCTACCTTCATTCGTCTCTGCTGTTCTACGCCTTCATTCAACTTTACGTTCATTTGTCTCTTAATTTATCTATACTACTGACTACTACCTGTGCTGTTCCTGTCTGGTTGTTTCTCTTTTCGACTACCTAAGTCAATTCGAGGGATTACGGATCGAAGATCGTAATTTGCGGTACCTGCAGTCCAATACCTGTTGCCAGGACCCAGTGTCAAGTGCCTGTATTGAGGACGTAACGCCATCACCTGTGTGTCCACCTGTTTTCTACGATATTGTGAATAACCATAAATTTTATTGACTAAAGCTCAACTTTAATACCTAAATAGTAACAAATTGATTTATAACATCCAGTTCAGTGATTTTGCTTTATGGTTAAGTATAACCGAATGAACTATCACGGGTATAAACTTACGATATCATACGTATAAATTACGATCCATTTGTTTGATATTAAAGTAGGTTATATTTATGATAAATTTTAGGAATAGATTTGAGGTGATCACATTCAAAAAAAAATTAGTAAATATACGTAAACAAGGCATAAAAATATTTTATTTTGACGAATATTGACAATCATAATATTCCTTTGTTTTTTTATTCTTGAGAATACTACATTATTCAGTATTATTTTTCAAAAAAGATATTTTGTTGTTGTATTCGACAATAGATTGTGTAATCACTTATCTCGTGCTATTTAACTGTGCCGTAATTGTTATAGTGCATTGTTTTTCTAATATACCTCAATATAACCTTGTTAACAATATATTTGCTTTTTATTTTTTGTTATAATATGAATTTATATTTTTGTGCAAGGTGTATCTCTTTCAGGCATTTTTATTGACTTATATTATTATTTGTTTTATCATATAACTAGTGTATATGTGTCGAAATATTAAGTGTGTACCGCACGAACAAAATACGTTTTCTCCCACGGTTTATTTTATTCTCGCGTATCTTAACTGTATCTTACCTTTCTCGTTATCGTATTCTCTATGTCTTAAGGTTTCCCTGTTCCTCTAAAAATAGGGTGGTGCCCAAATAAATCTCTTCTCTTATCTTCCAACTTCTCTTCTTTTATCTTCTAACTTCTCGTCTCTGTATCTTCAGTACTTCTCTAACTGATTCTTTATATTTGAGCTGTAATAAGAGCCCCGACCAAGATACTTCTACCAGACTGAAGCCCGAGCCTAGTACCGTTCTTTGTGTAACCTCTAATCTATCATTAAAGAGGATACATTGTTTTGTTTGGTCGATTGTTGAAAATTCCTTATTTAGATAAAAGAATATATTACATTCACTACTTTTCGAAGATGACTAAGTAATTTTTGCACAAGACAAGCAGGATATGGAATATATGATAAGGAAATTAAAGGAAGAATATGAGCTATGGGAACTCAAGATAAATATGTGTAAGACCGAATACTTATGTATTGAATCCGAGGTTGCAGGTTTAACCTTAAGTTAAGGAAAACAGACTATTAAGAGTTGTAAGACTTTTAAGTATTTAGGGTCAATGATAAGCCGAGATGGTACTTGTATGAAGGATATAGAAATAAAAGTAGCACGCGGAAAACAAGCCATGAAAGCACTCCATGGAGTAATATTTAATAATACTCTCACCAAAGAAAACAAAAAAAGAATTTTTCAGAGCATAGTGATGCATATTACCCTATATGGAGCGGAAGTATAGCCAATGACAACGTCAATACGAAATAAAATAAGAACACATAATGACGGTATTAGATTTATATACAAAATAAGAACAGTTGAACTGGACTTTATGAGAAGATGTCTACAAATTACCAGAGCGGATAGAATCAGAACAGAAGAAATATGGAACAGAATGGAAGTAGAATGCTCAATTACAAAAAAAAATGGAAAACAAAGCCGTGCAGTCGTACGGACATGTACAAAGGATGCCAGAGCACGGGTAACCAAAAAGAATATTGGACTGTGACTCACCGGGAAGAAGACGGAGAGGGAGACCTTCTACAAGATGGAAAACATACACAGGAAACGCTACCATAGATAAAGACCTCAGAGAAGGTGACTGGGAAAATACAGTGCTGTAGAGGACAAAAACGGAATGGATGGGAAAAGTCTAAGAAGAAGACGAAGAAAATTAAAACCGCAAATAAGTAAAATAAAAAGCACATCGGAAAACTTAAACAAAAGACATTCAATTAATTTTTTTATAATTCCCTTAGGTAGAATAAATTGGAAACGAATAACTTAAATAGGAAAAGACAATATTAAATCCAGTGTGTTTTAATAGTGCTTTACTGACTGTTTTTTAAAAGTTATATCAACAATGTAACAATTAAAGAAATAATCTGTATGAAGTCCTGATTATAATATATATTGTTCCTTAGTCCAAGGGAGCTGCTTTTTGGTAGATATTCACAAAGAATATCTTGTCATTTTCCTAACATAGTTTAAAAATGACGCTTACTTTTAAAATGAATTCGCCACACACAAGTAAAGAATCAATCGCTTTATAAAATACTCTCCCTCTTCATTTCTTGACTAAAATTCTAATTTTACACTTTATCATTCTGCGAAATACTGTTAGTCTGTAATGAAAGACGTGCTGTTTTAATGACTTTTTTTTAACGGACTAAGGACGTAATACACAGTTTGGGTCAGTAAACTGCCCAAATTACGCATGCCATTTATTTACTATGTACGTCTTTAGGAAGAAGTATTGGTTCGGAAGTACTTAATTACTTATACACAAGTGAACGTACACTCGATTATTTACTAAAGACTTACTTTAAGCCCTTTAAGAATCAATTTCAACATAAATGAATATGTAATGAGATTTTAGTATAGCTCTGTATGGTGGAAAAAAACTTGGTAGTTAAACAATTCGGACTGTTTCATTAAGCTGTTTTATCCTAATATGTTTTCCATCAAGTGCACCTATTCAATTTGGAAAGTTTTTATTTATAAAAAAATTTTCAGATACTTTTATCTAACAATTACAGTCGTTTGTAGTCATGAAAATGCCAATATATTTCCAAAGTGCGTGACACGTATTTCTAACTTTTGAAGAAGTTTTAAAATCATTAGTAAAAGTAAAGACAACCTTCTGAAGGACACTGATACCATATTACACTCATAAGGTATGTTTATGTCTGACAATTTTCAATGAGAAACCGTATAGTAAATGTAAAGCGGACCCTAGGCGATTAATATTTACGTCAATAGGTATATTGCACAATAATGGACATTGCTTAGTAATATTCAACAACAGTCAATCAACTAATGTTTGTATTTTAAAAAATTCTGTGAAAATGTATAACCAACAACTTGATTTTAGACGGTTTTGTTTTTCAAAATTGATGGTTGACTTACTTGGCCTCGATCTTGTAGGCAATAGTATGCTTAGGGTTGAAAAAATCTGAGGTTGGTGTTTTACCCTCGGAATATCAAATTTTGACTGTTTTGTGTGTTTTCTTGTATATATGTTTGTGGAATGTGTGTTTAAGTAGATTATATGTATTGTGTGTTGCATAAGTATTGTGTATAAATCGTAAATGGCATGTCTCTGACTTCCTATTAAAGCGCTTTTGTTGGTATATTCTTGCTATTGACTTCTTCCTTTAGTATTGGTAACCAAAGCCTGATACATTCTGCTGATGGGTTCGCTATACATTTTTCGTCAGTAAGTAGCATGAGAGCTGCTCTTTTGACTTTTCTTTTTTTCATACTGTTTCTTTCATGATTATTGACGTATCTTTCTATTGAATTCTGTGCTCATTGTTCCACGCATGTTTGCATATCTGAGATTTATTGAAGTTGGAGGAGTGTTGAACGACCAAACCAAGAAATCAAAAACATACTATCCACTTGGATGCGATTGGTACAACTTATGAAGAATAGAGTAAAAAGAATACCTTACGAAGCTCTTTACGGATCTAAAATTAACGTTGGCATGTCTTTGCTTCTCGATGGTACTTAGAACCTGAAATCCGATTTCCGAAGTGGAAATTGAAACGTCAATAAACGTATTTTAACCTTTAATTGTGGCTTATTCCCATTTAAATAGTAATTAATTAAAAAGTGAAGATCTAGAAATATGATTTAGTCATCCCCAAGTAGTCCCTTTGCTTTAAAATCTACAATTGTAGACTCAGATCTGATGCAAAATCAATCTCTAGAGTCTTAACAATATCAATCAAGTCCTGTAATAGAAGTTTCTAAGGCTGCCGCAAGACGAGACAAGATGATATTTCAGAAATTTCTTGTCTTGATCTCGAACTCGAAAATCTTATTTTACTGTGATGTCTCGATATGTAATATGTTAACAATAAATTTGGCAATATCGATGTCATTAATTATGTACATTAATATTATTACAATTATTTCATTAATATTTAATTAAAAAATATAGAGAGTGAATCATAATGACTGCTTATCACTTTTCATACTTCTTACTATGGATGGTAAACACCGACTGGATCTGTAATAATTGATCGATCTATTAGATCAGTCCTATCAAGTTTATGTATATTTCGGCTCGGTTTTCTCTGTGTTTATTTGAAGTCCAATCGTGTCAGAGTACTGTGCCAACTTGTCAATTTTTGTTTGCATATTGCTTCGGTGTTCAGTTAATAGGCAGATCTTATCCGCAACTTCAAAATTTTCGAGCTGTTTAGATAGGTTCCATTTGATGCCTATTCGATGGCAAGTTGCTTTTCTTATTAACAAAATCCATCATAATAAGAAATAGGGTACGGAATAGTACGTAAGCCTGTTTCACTTTCTATAGATATTTCTTTTGTTACTGTACCTAAGTGTTCAAGTTTGGCTTTGTATCCTTTGTAGAAGAGTTTAATAAAGTTAATGATTTTCAGTGGTACAGCATATAATCTTAGGATTCTACTCAACTGTACCCTATTTACTGGGTTAGAGGCCTTTTCAAAGTTTTGCATGTTCCAAAATTCCTAATTCTAATTGTGAAAATGTGCAAGGAAACCTGCTTGGTTACTTCTCAGTGTTTTATCTAGTTCCGGATTTAATCTTGCCAATATGATTTTGTTCAACACATTACTCAGGTTTCTTTTGTGGGTATTATTATTATTATCAATCCCCTTTTCCACTTCTTTGGTAATTCTTTGTCACGAAGTTTCTAAAATCTATATTGAAACTTGAAATTCTCAAAATATACTGGATTGTCACAGGAGTATCAAAAGTGCGGAGAACAATTATAGCATCAACTTATACATACTGTGCACCGGTGTGGTTGAACAGCAGGCATACACACCTAGTCGACATAATGTGGCTACACACTCTTAGTAACATAGCCCCACCCATCCTACGCCACTAACATGCATTGGTTAAATAATACAACAAAATTATGAACAATCGTCAAACTTCTAGTCCATAATGACATTCCCGATATTCTTGGAAACCATCTCTGATCTAGGTTACCTCCCCTGAAATGCGCTCAAGCGTTACATCTTTCCAATTTTGACTTCAATGCCCGATGAAGAGAAGAGTGAGAAAGTAAAACAGATCTGCACTACCATGGTCTACTGATATCAGAAAAAACTGCGAAAGATGCCCTACTCTAGAACGCGTCTATTTAGAGAAACGAAAACTGGTACGATGATTTATCCTCCAGATTTAAATCGATTTAATAAATTGCTAGAGTATGTTTCAATTGTAGTGGCGAAAATTTCTAGGAACAGTAAAGCCTCACCAAACAAAGCAGTGGCGTTCCAAAAAATACTTACGATTTAAATCAAATTGTGAAAGAGAGGTACACACAATCATTTATTAAACAATCATATTAGATTATAGTTTTGGCAATATTATACAACATTTTAATACAGATTATTATAATATATCACATACATATATTGTCTGTATGTGAAACCATAGATACGTATTACAGATTACAGTATTAATAAATATTAATTACAAAGATTGTTTTAACTTTAAAACCTTTATTATTTATATTATTACTCACTGAAACGTCACAAGTTGAGGATTCCATGGGTACAAAGAGTTACTAATGTTGAGGTACTTCGTCGCATGTGTAAACAAAAAGAATTACTAAGAATAATCAAAGAGAGGAAAATGCAATACTTGGGTCATGTGTTGAGAGGCGAAAGAAATGAATTACTTCAAGTTATACTGGAAGGAAAAGTACAGGGCAAAAGATCAGTACGAAGACGCCAGAACTCGTGGCTGAAAGACCTGAGGAGATGGTTCGACCGCTCATCCGCAGAGATCTTTCGCGCAGCAGTTTCCAAAACTACAATTGCCATTTGGATCGCCAACCTTCGAAAGGAGACGGCGCAATGAGAAGAAGAAGAAACGTCACAAAGTTATATAGAATAATATATGAAATGATTGTAATAAAGTAAAAAAATAATACATACATACAGGTCAGTTTGAAAAACTTATATTCACATAGGTTACAGAGATATATCTTAATGTTAAATTATATTATTCATTTGCAGCTGTTAATCAGATGCACTGTGGTCGTCACTAGAATCTTTTAAACCAATTCTTAATTCTTCAGTAATTACATCTATGCGATGTAATTACTGATTTTTTTTTGACAACCAAGATATCATATCCATTTTTTTCAGAATTACTCGTGGGTGCTTTATTAATTTGTACATTATGATATGACGCATTATTAGTAACAACAACAGATCCAAAAGGCACATTGGGGATTAACTGTTCTTTCATCCATTTTTCATAATTTTCTGAATTCATATCATCATGATAATCTCCTGTCTTAGCTCCTAACTTCAAAATTAAAAGGGCCATTCTGTATGAAACCCATCTCTCCACCACCATGTATGATAACCAACCTACTTCCTTTTGAAATTTGTTGAACAATCCTTTGCCACTGTCATCTGTCCAGCTATTTGGCGTAGTGTGTCCTGCATAGCCGAGATATTCGAATTATATGCAACCTATATTGGAATCAAACAGCAAATGTGAAGGTTGAGGGTAGGCTAACAGAAGAAATTCAAATCCGTCGAGGAGTCCGGCAGGGATGCATCTTGTCGCCACTTTTGTTTAATCTGTATAGTGAAGCTATTTGTGAACAAGCACTCGAGGAAGAAGATCTTGGTCTGATAATAAATGGTGAGACGATCAACAATATAAGGTATGCTGACGATACGGTTCTCCTAACGGGAACGCTAGTAGAACTACAACATCTCGTTCAAAGTCTCAATATATACTGTAACAGTTACGGCTTGAAAATTAATTTGAAAAAAACTAAATTTATGGTAATCACGAAATCAAAGAACATCAGAGCTAATCTTGTAATAGACAATACAACGATTGAGCGTGTGTCCTGTTATAAATATCTAGGTGCTTGGATCACAGACGATACTGATCAAACAAAAGAGATTAGATGTAGAATAGAAATCGCTAGATCAGTCTTTAATAGAATGCGCAAACTCTTTTGCAATCGTGATATCAATATAAAGTTACGAATACGAATGCTGCGGTGTTATGTCTTTTCTACCCTGTTGTATGGAGTAGAGGCTTGGACACTAAAACAGTTGACCACAAAAAACATCGAAGCTTTCGAGATGTGGTGCTATAGGCGCATTCTCAGAATATCATGGATGGACCGCGTCACTAACACGCAAGTACTCCAAACTTAAGACAAAAATGCGAAATTCTAAATGAGATAAAAACTAGAAAGATGGAATACTTGGGGCACATTGTGAGAGGTGAAAAGTACGAACTTTTAAGAAATATCATGCAGGGCAAAATTAAGGGCAAAAGAAGTGTGGGAAGAAGAAAAATATCGTGGCTTCGTAATCTACGTGAATGGTTCGGGTGTAGTTCGATTGAACTTTTTAGGCGCGCTGCTAACAAAGTCGCAGTGGCCATGATGATTTCCAATCTCCGCTAGGAGTGGCACGAGAAGAAGAAGAAGTCCTGCATGTTCATGGGTTTCATCAACATATACAATTGACCTACATTCGCTTCTGTAATATTTAATGATGTCCAAATATTTAATGCGTAGAGCACGAATATCATACCGTTCAATTAATAAACGTCGATCATCTTTCGTTTTTTTCCATTTAAATCTTTCACAAATCTGTAGAGAGAACTCACACTTACAGTCCACTCGTACACCTCTTTAAGTCTTTTCTGCAAAAGCTTCAATGATACACGACAACGTTCAGTCTCATGAAAATAATGGATGGTATTTCTAATGAACTGTTTGTCATACTCCCTCAAGTCTGTTACGGTTGCTTTTCTTTAAGCAAGTGTTGTAGCTGGAAATTTTAGTGTATTATTTGACTCTGCGTTTGTTAACATACTCGATTATTGAATGAACCTTTCTACTACTACGTAAAGATACTCCAGTAGCTCCACTCACACGTTGTTTAATACTGGTTCGATTATCTTCAGGAAATAGTATTTGCATATATTTAAATACATTGTAAACTATTCCTTTGGATTCTGGTGTCAATCTGATGTGTTTACTCGTACTACTCTTAACCATCTCCATTCTACAAAATAGTTTTAATACGCGTGGTAGCACCTTTCTTGTTGAGACTCGATAACATAATGGGACTAAATTACGAACTCGTTTGAAACCCAGTGACTAGAAATTTTTGGAAATAATTCTTATCAGTTCTTTGTATATCCTTAACGTGTCGTTAAGGAGACATTAATAATGACTTTATAATTACGGTTTTAAGGATACTGATACTAAATTAGAAATTAACTTTTACCAAACTTCATAGAATATCAAATAATAAAGATGATATTATAACAAACAAAAGTTTGGTATCTATAAAACAATCTGTGTACAATCAAACTCCATTTATTATTTAAGTGAGTAATAATTTTGTAATTAGTGCCAATTTCCTCATCTTTATGAAATTGCCAGGGCCACTTTCATAAAGATGAGGAAATTCTTCTGCAACAGAGATATAAGCATCCCTCTCCGATTAAGAATGCTAAGGGGCTACGTATTTAACATGCTATTATACGGTGTAGAGGCCTGGAATTTCAAGCAGAACAATATAAAAAATATTGAAAGTTTCGATATGTGGTGCTACCGTCGAATGCTGAAGATAAGTTGAGTTGACAGTGTTACAAATTTTGAAGTAATGCGAAGGATAGGAAAAGACCCAGAAATTTTGTCAACGATCAAACAAAGAAAACTCGAATATTTGGGTCACGTGATGAGAGGACATAAATACGCATTACTTCAAAATATAATGTAAGGAAAAATAGAAGGAAAACGGAATCCAGGCAGTAGAAGAATGTCATGGCTGCGTAATTTGAGAGAGTGGTTTGGCTGTACCACTAATGAACTCTTTAGGTCAGCTGTAAACAAGGTCAGGATAGCCTTGATGATTTCCAATCTCCGATAGAAGTGGCACAAGAAGAAGAAGAAAAATTAGTGCAATTTCAAATAATTTAATTTATATAATATTGCAACGCCACTGCACGGGTCTGATCATAGATATTTTATTGTCTGCACGATTATGTATTTCGTGAAAGGGCTCGCCACTCGATTTGAAATAAGCTAAAATTTCTAGTAACGATCATAGGCGTCCGTTTTGGGTAGATCAACGGTTATTTTTACCCATAACTTTTTTGTCTTTACCGTTTAAGCATTGATAATATTAGAATAATACATTTTTAGGTATACTAGAACTAAAAGGTACTCTTATTCTAAATAGATAGGATAAACCGTTGTCCAGAAAAATCGATTTGAATCGTTTTTTAGTCATGAAAGTTAAATTGTCAACTGTCAACAGAAGTATAACCTACCTTTTTTATATTAAATTGTGGTTGGTTCGCGAAGTTTATCTTTTAGTTTTTTTACTTTGTGGATTTCAAATATAACAATTTCAATTCAACAAAACTGTTTTTTACTTATGAGGAATACCCTGATATGCTTTTGCTTATGGCGAAATGAGGTGTAACCCTCGAGCTGCATAACGTAGATATCCTGAAAAAATTCCCGATCGTGATTCCACTCACTCAATATTTACAGCTCTTTATCAACGATTAAGAGAAACAGAATGTTATTTTAATGGAAGTTGAGGAAAATCCAAAAATTAACGTTCAAAGACTATCTGCTATATATCCCACAATTTTAAAATCTTCCGTAGAAAATATTGTACATGATATATTATCCTTTTAATTTTACAGAGGTACAAGTACTGCTACAACGAGATTTTCCTGCTCGTGAAGAAAGGTCTAGATGGTTACAAAATCAGAAAAATCAAAATGATAATTTTTGTCGGGTACATGGAATTTTTAATGTGCATATTGTTGTTAATAATCCCCACGATGTTCAAGAATTTAAGCATCAGCTTAGGTTTAGCATAAACGTCTGGATATGAGTAGTTAACGACTATCTACTTGGGTCTGTAGAATTACCAGCTCGTTTAAATGGTGCTGATTACTTACATTTCCAGCAAAATGCTTAACTTGATTCATTAGATGATGTATCTTTAAATATTCGGCAAAACTTATGGTTTCTACCATAATACCTGATTTTTGGCTTCTTTTCCCAAACTTTTTTTACAAATTGTGTGCTGCATTTATTGAAACAAAAGATAATGTATAATTTTATTAATTTATTATATTCATCATCACCATCATTGGTGCTACAGCCCTATAAAAGAGCCTCGACCTTCCCAAGTCTATTACGCCAGTCAGTTCTATCCATTGCCAACTGTTGCCAGTTTGCTGCGCCTATTTGTCTACCATCCTCATCTACACCATCCCTCCATCTGAGTTTTGGTCTACCCCTACTTCTACTTCCCACAGGTTGTGACATAAGGATTCTTCTAGGAGGGTTGTTCTGCTGTGATCTTGCCAGATGTCCTGCCCATCTTAGTTTTCCTATTTTTATAAACGATACTACGTCTTTACCACTAAATATATGTTTATATCTGTGATATATCTCGTAGTTGTACCTCCTTCTCCAAACACCATTTTCACAGATGCCACCAAATATTCTTCTCAGGATCCTTCGTTCAATTTATTATATTACCTTTTAATTTACTTTCACGACGAAAAAACGAAAAATTTTAAAATCGTTTTTTTCTAGAAAATGGTGTATCCTACCGATTTAAAATAACAGTACTTTTTACTACTAGAATACCTCAACATTTATTAATCTAGTATAACGACTGCTTAAAAGTTAAAGACAAAAAAGATATGCATTAAAATAATCGTTGACCTAGCCAAAATGACCGTATGTATGACCACAAGTATGACCGGTACTAGAAATTCGCAGTTAATGGAATCGATTCAATTTTGGATAATAAAAATAATCATACCAGTTTTTGTTCTTATAAACAGAAGCGTTCTAAAGTTATTTAAAAAAATCTAATTACAAGGCGCCGTCTTCCAAGAGCTCTAGCTCCCTTAGGAGGCATTTTTGGACTAGGTGAATTGGATTAAATTGTCAAAATTATTAGGAATCAAAATTAGAAGGAAAACGGAATCCAGGTCGTAGAAGAATGTCATGGTTGCGTATTTTGAGAGAGTGTTTTGGCTGTACCACTAATTAACTCTTTAGGTCAGCTGTAAACAAGGTCAGGATAGCCTTGATGAGTCCCAATCTCCGATAGGAGTGGCACAAGAAGAAGAAGAAGTCAAAATTATCTAAGGAATCTCCGGTCATCGTTTGTCAGGAGAGTTTCTGGACACCCTGTATAAAAGAAACTTGACATAATATGTTTATAACTCAAATTATTTGTATAATGTATAAATGTAAAATTTAATTTATCCATACTGTGATATAAACCATACAGCTGAAGACCGAGTATATTTATCACTGATTTTAAAATTAGTTTTAAAATCAAACTTAATTTTAAAATCAGAAACCTTTTAGGCAGATCTCTACAACTTTTAGTAACAACTATTTTTGTTAATTTAACAATACCTACATAATATTTTGCACTTAGCCACAGAAATCAATTACTCCGTATATTCGTATATTTACTCAAATACTGAGTCTTTATATCAAATAGCCACAATTAGAGAAGGTTAATGAGGTTTAAACTAAATAGTAATAGTTCCATTCATCCAAATGTTTCATTGTGAACATATTCGCTTTTGATGTTTCTAACATGAAATCAATTTCTGCAAGTAGGTACAATCTGCAATATAATTCAATCGTTAACTATACTAGATAGAACTTGGTTGTAGTGAAGTTTAATTAAAAGGATTATGCAAAGGAAAGACATACCACATACAAGATTTGAGTTACAATTAAATGATTATTAAAATTATTAGGTAAATACATTTATAAAAGTATTAAAATACATTTATAAAAGTAAATAAATTTGTAAATACATTTATAAAAGTACTTTATGTAATAAATTAAACTGTTATGACGACGGCAATATAAATTTTATGTTAGATGAACATCTTGTAAATAAAAAAAAATTGCCAATTACACGTTATTTTTGTACCTGCTACTCTTTAACTCATGTTTTAATTTATTGATTGCATACATTTCGTTTTAGTATCTAAGCACTTAGCACACTATCGCTCTGATCTTAAATACCGGACATACCGAAGATACATGGATGTGCGCGGTGGAGGTCACGGTTGCGGTCAAGGTTTATATCGATGTCGGGCAGAACATACCGAAGATACCTTCCTTTCAGTGTTCTTTGCGGTTACTGAGGTGACTGACATGTCTTCCGGGAAAGTTAGCTTTTTTACATTATAAAATTATGTACATGAGTAACAGTAGTGATGGCAGTAAATGCATGTGTTCAAGTGAAAAGTAGTAGATCATTTGTAATTCTTTAAATCTCCAACTTTTGGCTCATCCTACAAATAAAAAAAGACAGTATCTAGCAGAATACCTATTTAAAGAGCTTAAGAAACACCACTCAGACAGATTTTATGCTTAAATGAGAATGAATCTGGATACATTTCAGTATATTTATCATACCATATCTTAGGCGGCTGTCACGTGGTTTAAAAACCACCAATAAATTTGTAATTTACCGCGTGATCAACAGCTCAATCGACATCGCTGAACGATGACATCCTTGGTATGTGCAATCTCATAAGAAAATGAGGTTTGTTTTGACTTCGATGTAGTCACCGCGACCTCCACCGCGCACATCCATGTATCTTGGCATGTTCGTACCCTTACGTATTGGTTCCAAGAAAATATTCTTAGCCACATTGTTCTCGTTTCAATTCGTCTTTGATATTTTTCAAGGTACGAAAGCAGACTTAGTTTGTTTATTTATATAACCCAGTATGCTATAAGGGAAAGTGTGCAAAGCTGTAGAACGCACAGGAAGGTCCATAATCTGTTTAGATAAATAACCATTTTAATTTCGAATATTAGAGCGATTTCGAACCATGCAACAATATGTAATCCCTATTTTAATTGTTCTATAGGCAGTGTGGAGTTAGCACAATGAAATTTTTTGAAATATTTACACTTTAAAAATAGTGAATATATACTTATATTTATACAATTTTTAGTTTTAACAAAATAAACTGTAGCAATTTAGTAGCTCCTTTTAATTTTTACGAATAAGTCCCACAAGTAGACACACGGAAAAGTATTTAATTCTACCATCGATCAGTAAAAACTAAAGTTCTATAATCGTTAATGATCGTTGGATAGCATGTTGGTTACCATACTCGCTATAGTAACTCATTGAAAGTAGTTCTAAATAAAGATGTAGTCGTTTTGCCATACCATTGTCTTAAATTTTTCAGCCACAATGTTTTTCTTCTACCAGGAAGACATTTATCTTGGATCTTGAGATGCAAAAGTTTATATTATTTAAAGATGTCTCATAATGTTAACAAAGTATTCCAGCTTGATTCTTTATTCTACTGACCAGTTGTGTTGTTGTGTTGACCAAAATAAAAACACCATGGTTTAGGGAGGAAGTGAAGACAAAATGTGAATAAAAGAAGAAAGTCTTTTTACAATACAAAACACCAAAAACACAACAGGCATACAACCACTATAAACGAGTCCGAAATGAAACGAATACATTAGTTAGACAAATAAAAAGGGAACACTGGCAGAGCTTTTCAAAACAGATGGAACACGACTTCTACAAAGTAAAAAAGAAATATGGAGAATAATCAGAGGACAGAGAAAAGAGATGAACAAACTGATAAACACGAAATACATTCAGAAGCAAATATGGGTAGACTACCTTCGACCTCTATTTGCTGAGGGTAACGATAATGAACCACCAATACCAGGGGTGACGACCAACAGAACAGAAACAGAAGTCCTCAAGAATGGACATCAAGCATCCTAATACGTCTCTTTAAAAAGGGAGACAAATCGGACCCGAAAAATTAACAAACAAAGTGATAACAAATAAACTGAATGAAATTATATCACTAACAGAAGATTAACCAGGTTTTAGGTCGGGAAAATCATGCACTGACGCTATATTTATAGTGAGGCAAGTACAAGAGAAATCATTATAATGCAACAAACCGGCATATCTATGTTTCGTAGACCTTAAGAAGGCATTTGACCGGGTTACATTAAAGGACGTTATCCACTTATTGTACGCAAGAGAGATACCTCTAGGAATAATCAAAATGATCGAAAATATCTACCAAGATAACACAATAAAAGTAAAAGTAGAAGAAGAACTAACCGACCCTACTAAAGCTGGCAATTGGATAAGACAGGGAGATTCCCTGAGTTCTTTATTATTCTACCTGATCTATTATTCGACCTGATTGTGGATGAAATAATAAAAAAAGTAAGAACTAGAAGAGGATACCAAATGGGAGACAAACAACTTAAAATAATCTGCTATGCAGATGACGCAACACTACTCTTTGAAAGTAAATATGACTTTCAGCGTATGCTGCACCAAGTTAACATGTTATTTCCCCAAAAGAACACAAAATGCATAGTTATAACAGCTAATTTACTAAGACGTAAATTGGAGCTTGAAGGTCAGATAATAAAACAAGTGATACATTTTAAATATCTAGGCAATACATTATCTAGCTGCGGAAAGCTCAAAACTGGAAACGGAGAACCGAAAATGAGTTTATTTAACAGCCCTATAGGATAGGAGTTTTCTTGTAATATAGATCTCAGCTTTTTTGCTTAAAGCTTAAAAAAGCTGAGATCTATATTACAAGAGAACTCCTATCCTATAGGGCTGTTAAATAAACTCATTTTCGGTTCTCCGTTTCCTTCGCATTTTTCTGACAACCAAAATTTTCATAACAATGAGGTCCGACAATTGACATTGACACAGAACACATCAGTGATACCATCCAAAATAACTTATGGTTGCCTACCTTACATTCCAGTTTTGACACCGAAGCTAATGAACATCTTCAAAAATGTTAGTGATTTAAAAATAACAACCAAAAATGTGAAAACGATATCGAAGTTGTACACAAAAACAAAAGATCCTTTCACAATACAGGAGTCATCGAATATTGTTTATTCTATACCGTGCAATCATTGCAACAAAATATATATAGGAGAATCATCTCGTAATTTTCACAGTAGGGTGATCTCACATCGTAGCGATATAAAAACCAAAAAAATAAATGCATGTGCATTGACAGAACATGCATTAACGTTGAAACATGAATTTAATTTCGAGGATTCCTGTATTTTGGCAAAGGAAAAGAACCATTCAAAACGTGTTTTCTTGGAAATGTGTTCCATAAAATCAAGTACATCTTGCATCAATAAAAAGTCAAACATAGATAAACTGAGCAACATTTATTGTTACTTACTGGAAAAACATCCAAAATAAAATTAATATCTACCTGTACCCGTACCCACACAAATTACAGTTATATGCATAACATGTTGCATACCATTAAGACAGGTTTAAAAATTAAAATCACCTAAGATGGGCCTCTAGTATTTCTTAAAAAGAAACAAGATATTAATTACACCTAATTACTTTTTAATCATAGGATTTTTTCTTTTTGTTCTCTATGTGCCAGAGTTAAAACACACTAGTAAAAGATGACAACAAAATTTTTACTACTTTTACCTAAATTTTAAAGAATTTTAAATGTATTTTGTCCACTATTTTATATTTTATGTGTGTTGTTATTAATGTTGAGTGTCTATGCTTTTGTAAATAATCTCAACGACTAGTAAGTTGCACTGAAGATTTGTGATATTTTATAAATATTTACACTTTTTTCTTATTATAGAGTCTTGAAAAAGGAACAAAACGATTCCGAAAGCTAGACGAAAAGTCATAAGAGTGTTTCATTAACATCCCGGCCAATTTTCTGACTGCAACCCTAATAAACTGTGTTGTTTGTTTATATTGACAGTCACTAATATCCAGTAATTCTTGTATATATATATATATATATATATATATATATATATATATATATATATATATAATACGAATATACAAACCGAGTTTCTCCACTCTGTCCAATATGGCATGTCCGACTTTTATACCTTCATCCTGTATGTAATTTTGTTTGTTATCCATCATATATTTAGTTTTTGTTCAAACGTCCAAAAGAGCTGTTTTGAATATTTCTAGCATTTTAATATGTCGGACCTTGTCAAAATACTTTTTCAAATCCATTGCACAGATGTACACATTTTGATTTATATCTCTGAAACTTTGCATTAATATTTCGATAGAGAGAAGTCCCTTAATATGGGGATAGTGCCTAATATGGGGTAGGTCGCTTTCGTGCAAGTCTTCTTCAAGTGCCCTCTCCGCTACGGAGTTTGGCAATCATCATTGCTATTCGTATCTTTGAAGCTGTTGCTCTAAATAATTGGTTAGATGTGCACTGGAACCAGTCTCTTAAATTGCGCAGCCAAGATATACGTCGTCTCCCCACGCTTCGTTTGCTCTGAATCTTTCCTTGGATAATTAACTGGAGCAATCGGTACTTTTTCCCTCTCATCACATGACCAAGATATTCTAACTTTCTTCTCTTGATGGCGATCAACAGCTCCCGTTCTTTGTTCATTCTTCGAAGAACTACACTATTTGTTACTTTGTCTGTCCAGGGTATTTTCAAAATTCTTCTGTATATCCACATTTCGAAGGCCTCTAGTTTATTGGTATTGCTCTTGTTTAAAGTCCAAGTCTCTACTCCGTACAGCAGGATCGAGAAGATGTAGCATCTAACCAATCTCATTTTCAGGTCATGACTTCCCAGAATGTCCTTCATATTAACAAAAGCAGCTCGAGACTTTTTAATTCTAGTTTTTATTTCTTCTGTGATGTCATTGTTGTTATTAACGCTTGTTCAAAAATATTTATATTTGTGCACCCGTTCGATTTCGTCATTGTGAATGTACAGGTTTGCATTCAATCTTTGTTTTTTTGAAATAATCATGAATTTCGTCTTCTTGACGTTCATTGTTTACCCTTTCTCTTCTCTAGCTTTGACTACCTTGTTTAAAATGGCTTGCAGGTCTTCTACTGTCTCCGCTATTAAAACCGTATCATCTGCGTATCTAATATTATTAATTGGTTGGCCGTTAACTTTTATCCCAATCTCTTCCTCCTCCAGTGCTTTCTTCATAATTTCTTTCGAATAGAGATTAAATAGCATTGGTGACAGCACACATCCTTGTCTAACTTCTTTTTTAATTTGAATTTCATTTGTTGTGCTATTTTCGATGCGTGCAACTGCCTTCTGATTATAATACAGAGTAGATATCATTCTTATATCGAGAGTGTCTAACTGTTTAGCTTCCAAGATCTCTAAAACTTGGTCATGCTTGACGTTATCAAACGCCTTGTTGTAATCAATGAAACAAGCAAATACATCCTGATTCACATCCAAACACCTCTGTGTCAAGATGTTAAAGGCAAATAATGCTTCGCGAGTTCTATATCCCTCCCCGAATCCAAACTGAGTTTCTCCGATATCTTCTTCCAATTTTCTGTAAATGTTATTGTGAATTATTTTGAGGAATATTTTTAAGGTATGGCCCATCAGATTGATCGTGCGATGATCACTGCACTGCTTAGCATGTGCCTTCTTGGGAAGAGGGACATCTTAGCCATTCTTCAGGAATTATACTGTTTTCATAAATCTTGTTAAATAAGTCTACTAACAAGTGGATTCGATCTTCGTCTATCAACTTTAGTATATCCGCTGGTAGCTCATCTGGTCCTGGAGCTTTGCTATTCTTTGATGACTTCACCGCTTGCATTACTTCTTCTTTGCTCATTTCTGGACCTGTCTCCTCTGGAAAATTATCACAAGGAGGCTGCCTTTGATCGTCAAACAGTTCTTCTATGTATGTCTGCCAATGTTTTAGTTTCTCCTCTGTTTCCATTATCATGTTCCCTTGTTGGTCTATAAGTACTGTCTGCTTCCTGTTTCTATTGTTGATCATTTCTTCAACTTTCTTGTGAAGATAGAACCAATTATATTTGGCTTCCAAGTTTTCAATCTCTTTACATTTGTCTTGTAACCATTGTTTTTTTATCGTCGCGGATTTTTCTTTTGATCTCTGTGTTAATTTGCATCTACTGTTCTTTATTTTTTGCCTTTCGATAGTCTTCGAGAATTCATCAATAACAAAATTTCGTCACTCATTCATTCTTTCTGTTTCTTTGCTTTTTCTCTCTTCAGAATATTTTTATCGGGCTCCAGCACGTTCTTTTTAATAATGGCCAAGTGTTTATTAATGTCTAGTTCTGGTATCTTCTCTGTCTTTTCAAGTTTTTTAAGATTTGCCTGAATGCTTGTTTCTACCTGATGTTTAATTGTTTCATCATTTAAACGATTGATATCTATTACTTGTTTGGGCTTAGGTGTTTGTACTCTTTTAAGTTTTATTTGGAATTGTGCCACTACTGGATTGTGGTCTGACCCTATATCTGCTCCTGGATACGTTTTCACGATTGTGTTTTTATATCTGTTGTTTATGGTTATATAATCTATTTGATTTCGTATAATATGGTCTTTAGTGTCTCCAGGAGATTTCCACGTGTATACTCGTCTTCTTGGTAGTTGATAAAATGTGTTTTTAATTATAAAATTATTTTTTGGCAAAATTGCAACAGCCGATCGCTTCTTTCATTTGTTTGGCCTAGACCATATTTTTCGACCCATTTGCCACATTCTCCTTTCCCAATTTTCGCATTCCAATCTCCCATTATTATTGTAATGTCTCTAGACTTAACAACTTTCAGTGTTTGTTCAATGGTTTTATAAAATTCTTCTGTATCTTCTTCGCTACTCTCCGCTGTAGGAGCATATATTTGAACTATATTTAGTTTTCCCTGAATGGTTGACAGTTGTAGAAATATAAATCTATCTGACACTGGTACAAAGTTTATAATCGACTTACTTATTTCCTGGGTGACCATTATTGCCACTACATTACTATGATGATTGTCATTTCGTCCTGAAAAATATATGGTACCGTTTGGGGTGACGCATTGACCTGCATTTGTCCATCTGACTTCGCTGAGTCCTAAAATACTGATCTGTAACCGACACATGTCTTGACTAGCATTGTGTAGTTTTCCAGCTTCAAATAGCGTTCTCACATTCCATGTGGCGATACGGATCGATGTATTATGCATTTTGCAGGGGTTTTACAGATTGACGACCGGAGGAGCCCTACAACTTATTGAATCTCCCATCCTGCCGGATCTTGGTTTCCGATGACCATGATCAGTAACTTCCAAAGAATCGCTATTCTTTGCCATGATGATTTATACTAGGGGTACTCTACGAGTCTTTAATACAGTGGTTCCCCGTTGCCTTCTGTATCCTTATGCCGTTGACCTTGGTTCATCCGCCTTCGAGATCGATTTCTCAATTTTAGGACAAAAGAGTGCCCTACCACCTAACTCATCCGCCCGAAGCCGTTGGTCAGTAAGTGGGGGATTGCATATACCGGCAATCGCTCGGTGGAATTTTCGCCATATCTGGCTACCCTCACTTAGTTTAGCCTGCAGACCAATGCAGTTACCCGGGGTGTGGCACGTGGAGTCATAAGTGAGAGTTAGTTGTCTTATGAGGACCAGTTATCAAGAACCATCTCTTGTTTATGACGCTCGATGTGATCGTTCCGATAAAAGGTGCTACCTCTATAACACAACTCTACACCCCTTGCGCAAGTACTGGTTCCGAAATATATCCTATGCATTGTTACTAACCACTACCTTGCCAAGAAGTAACCATTTTCTCTCTTTGTGCAAACTTGTTCTCTTATTTGACGTTTGAGGTTAGAATAATTTTGTGCAGTAAGGAAAGTTAATAGATATATAATTTAAAAAGGCTGAGTACTTAACGATACAGTCGCGTTTTACCAGTGCGATAGAGAAAACTGACGCTAAGCACTTCTTTCTAATCTCTTTCTAATTTGATAGATGTTTCGACCACGTGACCTAAATAACCAATGAGAAGGTCACGTGGTCGATAAACCCGGCCCATTAGAAAGAGATGCAGGGACTGCTTTACGTCAGTTTTCTCTGTCGCAATGGGGAAACGGGCTGGTATTGCAACGATCGGTCTATCTTGTATTATATGTCTATGGGAAAGTTTTTTGTTCGTGTTACATTTTGGGTGTTCAAGGAGACTTAAAGGTGAGTTTTTAAAGTATTGTAATATTCTGTACAAAAGTTTGCATAGTTTATGAAAATAATTTTGTTTTTTTTAAACAGAACCATATTTTTTGCAAAAGCTCTCCCCTTATAAAAGTCTAGTGTGTTCGTAATATGGGTTACTGCTACGATTATTTACTTTAAGCAGCATTTACAAGCAAGCGGGTGAGCTGACAGATGTCAACATCATTTTCGGCTTTCTTGTTACCTTGAAAAATACATATCATAATTAAATACATACGTTTAGGTTTAAAAAAATTCTAGGAGTTTAGACTTTCCAAAACAATTTTAATATCTTTAATTTATCTGTAGTTAATTGAAAGACAACTTTTGCTGTGCAATAAAATATATTTTCGTTCAGTTGCCTAAAAAACGGAAAGCGTGGAATAATGAACAAAAGATTTCCGCAAAGCTGTTTGGCAAGGAGTAATGGGCTACATGAAAAGTGAGCGAACCCACATCGTACCTCAAAAAACCTTAGAGAGGTACTCTAAGATGGAGAGAAATCTTTAAGACATAGTAAATTCACATTTAGCACGTAAAATAGTATTTTTGGAAAAAAATGGAGTCAATGCTCGCCAATCACTGCTTAGAAATGGAAAAAAGAATTTTTGAAATTACACCAAAAGACGTGCGTAAATTGGCATATTGATTAAGCAAAGCAAATAATCTAAAAAATCTATTCACCATGGCAAAAGAAAATGCTGGAAAGAAATGGTTTGCCGGATTTTCTGCAAGGCACAAGGAATTTTTTGACTTATATGAGCCACTTTTAGAAAAAATAAATTACAATCCAGCAAGGGTATTCAATTGTGATGAAACTGGTCTCAACATTGTGCAACATAAACATCTGAGAATTGTGGGAAAAAAAAGAAAGCTGAAACGCGGATCTTTGTTAATCATAGTTACGTGTTTTAGCTCAACAGGCCAATATATACAGTCCTTTTAAAATTTTTACCGGAAGAATATGAAAATGGATTATTGACTGGCAAACTGCCTGGATCTCAGTATGCGTGTCATATATCTGGCTGGATTAAAAAAGAAATTTTTATTGATTGGATCCGCTATTTTATTAACATAACAAAGCCTAGCGCTGACGATCCAGTGGTTTTGATCCTTGATGGCTATTTATTACCCCCATACAAAAAACTTGGAGATAATAACTGTAACGCGAAAAAATCATATACACATAAATTGCCTTCCATCGCATTCGACACATAAAATTCAGCCATTAGACGTGGCATTTATGTCACTAATATCCTGAAGAAAAGAGTACAAGAATTGGCAAAGCTGCCATTGTAACAAGCACTACATACAAAGATGAATTATAGAGCAGTATTGAAAAAAGGAAATAACCTTTAAGGTTATTTCCTTTAGATTCGGAGGATCGAGCAGTTATTTACCTTTAGATTCGGACCCTGCGGAAAACCTTGATGAAGGTGCGGTTTGTATTATTTGCGACACTCCATATTCTGAAGATCTTAGAGGCGAACACTGGGTCAATGTGATCTGTCAGGGCTGTTTTAAATGGGCTCACTTTGACTGTTCTGAGTGTGAAAGAGACGGGTATATTTGTGACTTTTGCTCTTATAACTAGATTTATTGTGTGTTATTCTTACATAAATAGATTTTTAATTCATTTAAGAAAAAACACCTTTTTGTTAGATATATTTTTATATGTCATTTTCATAAATAAATAGTTTTAATTAAAAAAACCCAAAATAATTGAATTTTTAATACGCTTAAAAAATATCCAAGAAAACCTTTTTTTGTATAACAGCTGTACGGTGTTTGTATACTGCTATCTGGTCTTTTTTACGTGACATCCCTGCGACGAAGGTTGGCAATTATCATGGCTATTCTGGTCTTAGATGCTGCCGCTCTGAATAGTTCGATAGATGTGTATCATTACCATTCCCTCAAGTTACGCAACCATGAGATTCTTCTCCTTCCTACACTTTTCTTGCTCTGGATTTTTCCTTGTAGAATTAATTGAAGTATGTTGTATTTTTCATTACGCATAACATGCCCCAGGTATTCGGCTTTCGTGTCTTGATGGTTTCTAATATATCCATTCTTTTGTTAACTCTTCTCATGACTTCGTTGTTTGTTACATGCTCGGTCCATAATATCTTCAGGATTCTTCTATACACCCACACTTCAAATTCTTCCAACATTTTAGTAGTCGACGCGTTAAGTGTCCATGCTTCTTTTTAGTAAAGCAGAGTCGAGAATCTGCTTACAAATAACCAATTATCAGTTATTTTCTGACCTAACTTAATAAACAGCAAATACTTAAATCTCAGGGCTTACACTATGGCTTACTCTTATTTTATCTATCAACTAATGCACTACAAATAACATGCAATAACTTTACAGCACTATACTCTGCTTTTTACACTAAACTGTTACACATTTACACTAACTCAAACGGTTTTGTCCTTATAAGTCTTCTCTTTAGTCCAGTGTTACCAAGAAGCTGGATTGTCTCGACATTCACATAGCTTCTCAGCCTCTGCTCGTGACTCGCTGCTGTTCTCTTGATTACTTCGGTCACAATTTCCATACCCAGGTCCTAGTGGATATTGTTGTTACGGATAGTGATGTTACGGATGTACCAATAAGCATCAACAATGTTCCTCATTACTTTGTTTTGAAATCTTTGGATAATATGTAGATTACTAGATTTGGTACAGCCCCAGAGTTGGCACCCTTATACCCATACTGGCCTCAGTGCTTGCTTGTTAATAAATAGTTTATTATAAATGGATAATTTTGACTTTTTTCTAATCAGCCAATACAATTTCTTATATCTAATATCAAGTTCCCTTCTTTTCTTTTTGACATTTACTTTCCAGCGCAGTATTTTGCTGATGTTGCATAAGGAACTTAGGTATCATTTATTCTAATTGGAAAATTTTCTGTTTTTTATTTGTAAAGTAAATGTGTCAAATTTAGTCTCATTTAATTTTATTCGCCATTTTCTGGTCCAGGTATGTATTTTATTTACTGATAGTTGCAACTTATCAGTCGCTTCTTCACGAGTGTCTCCTATCGCTAGTATGACTGTATGATCTGCGAAGGTGGCAATAGTGTTTTGTTCTAGCTCTGAAATATCACAGGTATACAATAGGTACAGGACCGGACCTAATACACTCCCTTGTGGCACGCCAGCTTTGATCTCCCTTAAGTCGGTGTACATTTCTACTTATTTTACTCTGAAATATCTATTCGCAATGTATGATTCTAAGATTTTTTTTTATTTACAATTAAGGCACATCAACCTATGTGGTTATTAGCGCCGCTCGGTATTACAATTTTTTTTACATTTTTGAATACTTAATATGTACTGATTTTGACACAAATAGATTTTTACATACATAACTCTGAGTTAAACTAAGTACATTGGTCATTAGAAGCGTTGACTATTATACATTTATTTGTACACTCACTGATGTTTATATTTGGTTGTATATTCCTATTGATTTTAGAAAACTTAAAACTGACGAATAGACACAATTTTCTTCTTAACACTCTCGTAGCGTTGTCGGTAGGTTACACTTTTTCCACTCATTTGAATATGTAGAGCATTCGATTAAGCAATGTCGGACACTTGTTAAAACACTTACCGCACATTGGATGAACACTTCCAGTAATATGGTATTCATGTGTTAAGCTTATATGTCCTAATCTCAGTCTGTTTATTATAGTTTTGTCTTTCCTGTTGCTATACTTATTCTTCCATCTGGTAACTGTTGTTTTTATGTCTCGTAGTTTTTGTTGAGATTGATTTCATTCTTGAAGCCACTGTTCTTTCAATGTCGAGTTAATCCAGTGATGAAAATCTTTCTTATAGGTACATTCTGTCAAGTCTTCGTTGTTAACTAAAGATTTGACGGCAGCATCTACAGCCAAACTGTATTAAACGCTCTGGTTAATTTAAAAAATATCCAGCGCATGTTTTAAAGAGAGAAAAGTAAAGCGTTGGTTAATTTATTTTTCGAGAACTTTGTTCTCATTGCACACCCTAACGATACTGGACGGTACGAGTTTGGGTCTGAACGTGGTTTACCAGGTTTAAGAATGGTATTGTGTAAACATTATTCCAAAAATGTAGGCAGTTCCATTTTTATGCACATTTTTAACGAAAATAATAGGAATATCATCTGGACCAGGACCAGAGTTTTAAATAGAATTTATAGATTGAGTTAACTCTTCTTCTAGTATTGGTGCATTTATTGGTAGGTTATCGCTTTTATCATAATTAAATTCTTGTAATTCTTCTTTGGTTTTAAATTTAAATTGTAAAAACTTTTGAGAAAATTTTTCATTCCTTGAATATGACTCGTAGAATAAAGCTAATACATTGGCTATTCCAGATCTAGATGTATGAATTTTGTTATTATATTCTAAAACTATCAATGATGAGTTTGTGTGGCGTCCCGAAATTTTGTTAATTTGTTTTCACACTATTGCTGCTGGGATAGAACTGTTTATTGTTGATAAAAATTTCTTTCGCGATTTCTTTTTTGCTTCTTTTACCACTTTTCTACTAATAGCCCTTAACTTTTTATGTTCTAGAAGATTTTCTTGTGTTTTTTGTTTTTTTTTGTGAGTCTTCTTTATAGCATCCTGACAGTGATTGTTCCACCACGGTACTTCAATACGATTTCTTACTATTTTCTTTTTTCCGATGATTTGATCTGCTGTGAAAAGTATGACGAAGAAAAATTTATTTACTAAGTCGTTTATATTGTCATGTGGGAAGTGGGAATGGATCTGAAAAATAATTCAATTGATTCTCCACAAATTGTGTAAACGGTGAGCAATCCTCTATTTCTGTATTCCATCTAGTGTATGGTTGAATTTTTTGTTTGTTTTCGAAATGTATCACTATGGAAAAATAATTGCTTCCATACAATTGTGTACTAGCTTCCCAAGTTATGTTTTGAACTAAAGAAGGGTCTACAAGGGATAAGTCAATACAACTAGTGTTTCTAGTAAAATAATTAAATCTTATTGGAGATCCATCGTTAAGTAGGGTAAAAATATTAATGACAGTTTCTATTATGTGTCCTATTTTGTTATATCTATTAGATCCCCAAAGTGGATTGTGTCCATTTAGATCTCTATTATAATCTTAGGCGATGGAATTTAATCTATAATATGAGTTATCTCTTTTATACTTATATCAGTATGCGGTGGAAAATAAATGTTACATATGTTAATAATTTTCATGGTTGCTGCTACTGCTTCAAGATTTGGTATTTAAAGATATTTGTCTAAATTAGTTATTAACATAAACAGAAAACCCTTCAATGGCTTTTTTAAAATCATGTCTGTTTTTTTGATAACCTGTAAATGCCTTTAATTTTGCTAATTTTTGGTCAGTAAAATTCGTTTCTTGGAGACATATTATTGAAGGTAAGTGCTTAGTAATTAATAATTTAAACATTTCTAGTTGTGTATAATAACCGTTTATGTTCCATTAAAGAATTGACATTTTTGTTCTATATGTTAATTTTTATTCTTGTACTTGATCACTGTCTAATTCAGAGGAGGAATTTGTATCCAGCAATTTGGATATTTTGCGCTTAATCTTTATGCAACGTGTTTTCATTATTTTTTCATTTAACAGAGGGTAGATGTTGTCTAATAATTTTAGTAACCCCTTAATATCTTTTGTAAAAGTTTGAGCAACACTAAATGGGTCGGTTGAACCATACGCGTCTAAAAAGTTATCGTTTCTTGGTAATTAAGAACACTTTCGTTTGTGTCGTCTTCAAAAAATACTTTTGTTGGCTACATCAATTTCTGTATATCAATAGGATCTATTGTTGGGATAGTTCTCTTCTTATTTGAATGTGTATCGTTAGCAGGCCGTATAAAGCATTCAGTAGTTTCAGGTGATGTAACTGTTTCGAAGAAAGCTCTTTTACTCTGTGTTTGCAGTGTAGGTTCTATGGTAATTGGTGAAGTGATCAATGATTCATTACTTTCTGATCTTGTTTCATTAATGTTTATACCTTCATTTGTAAGCGGGTTATCGTTTTTTGACCTTGGTTTATTTACATCTACATTTTTATTTTTGCATTGTTTAGATTGAGTGTTGTACCAAATAATTTGGTTCTGAATGGATTTGTGCTGAGTGTTGTGTTACGTCGGTTATAATGTCTGATGTAGTCACTGTGTTATTTATTATTGAAGTGGAGTTATTATTTTGAGGGCAGTTTGAGGCGATATGGTCAATCTTTTAACAAATATAGCAGGAGTGTTGGTCTACAGACATAAAAATTCTATAGTTTGTATTGTCATGACAAATTAACAAGGACTCAGGAAGTATTAGGTCCACTTAAGGTGAAATATATTCCTGTCTACGAAAACTTAGTACGTGTTGAAATTCGGGAGATGTGCTAATTCTAAGGAATGATAAGGGAGACATAAGTTTAAAACCTAGTTTCTGTAGTTCTGATTCTAGAATATTATGTGGAATTGTTGGGCATACATTGGATAATATTTATTAGTCGTTCACTAGGAGTAATTAATCTTCTTCCTTGTATTATTTGATTGTTTACTACGATTTTTCCTTGATGAACATTAATAAATTTGTGAACTAATTCTTCCTTAGATAAATAAATACAAATCCTGTTGTTAGCTACACGTGAAGAGAACAATATCTTTTGAAGAAATAACTGATCCTAGTTATACAAGGTAATCTTCTAATTTTACATTTTCTAATGAACTAAATACAATAGACTGCTTTCTGGATGGAAAATTAAGAGTACTGGTTACTGATGAGTACGATTTTTTAAGTGATGGTGGTGAAATACAGCTTATTTCCTGAGCTAATTCGGAATTAATATCATCTATTTAAATAAACTTTGAAACTAGTCATTAGATCTGAATGCGGTCCTGTATCAAAACTATAAAAAGGCAATTAAGCCGGTGAAAAAACAATAAAGATAAGAAATTCTTGTTTGTATTTGAATATTCGGTGGTTCTTCTTATGTTGTCAAATAGATATTTTTGTTTATTACTAATAATTGAAGTAATATGAGCTGACTTACAGAGTCTCTGATGTTACTCCTACTCAGGAACTTTACCAACTCACTCTTGTAATTTTTCAACGGGTATATTTAACTTAAAATTCACTTAACTTAAGAGCCGATATTTTCCTATTATACCGGTTAACTTCCAGGTCAGGATCTCCGATTCTAAGATTTCTGAATACTATTTAGGCATGAACGTTCTTAGTTTATAGTTTAAACCCTCATGCCAGACTTTATCAAACGTCTGTGCTACGTTCAAGAATATTGTAGAGCAGACTTTCTTTTCTTTTAATGTTTTTTCTATTATATTCGTTATTCTGTCAACTTGATCTATAGTGGAATGTTTATTTCTGAAGCCAAATTGATGATTTGGTATAAGATTTTTTCTTTCTATTATTGGTTTTAATCTTTTCAATAGAAGTTTTTCAAATAGTTTTGACATAGTTTTGACACCGGAAGAAGTGATATTGGTCTAAAGGATGTCACTTCATTAGAAGGTTTACCTGATTTGGCAATCATAATGACTTCGGCTACTTTCCAGAGTCTGGGAACATATCTCAATCTAAAAGCAGTATTTATTAGGTGTGTCACAGGTGTGTGCATAATATTTAAAATTATCGGTGAGTGATCCGAGTTCCTGTTCCAGCCGTCATTGATATCCAGATAGTTGGCTAAGATATTTTTGTAAATAAAGAAATCTATTAGGTCTGGAATTTTTGTTCATATCGGTAAGCCAGTATGTTGGTCTAGGTAGTAGATATTACTTCACCCTTTTGTTCTTTGACAGCTGACAATAGTTCTTTTCCTTTAGTTGTAGTTAGCCTAGAGTCCCAGTTGGTATTTTTTGCATTAAAGTGGCCACCAATGATGTATCTTTTTCCTAAAGTGTTTATAAACTCTTGATATTGTTCTATTTAATGGAGTGTCTAGGAGGACAATGTATTGAACTTATATTTACGGTATGTGTTTCCATCTTCACACATATTGTTGTAGCTTGTATGTGCTCAGTTGCATATTTTAATTCCTTATAGTGCAACATGCTACCTTTAATTATGATAGCGCTTCCTCCTTTAGCTGCATTATCTGGATGTACAGTAGAATATACTCTATACCCCCTAAATTTTACATATGAAGAAAACCTAAAATCTAAAAATGCGTATTTATTCTAAAAATCTAAAAATTTTTTAGTATTTAAAAAAAAGTACTCCATATTAGAAGCCTTTCCTATACCAAAGTCACAGTGTCCTAAATTCTGTTGAAGAGACCGCACAGTACTTTAATCCCATTTTCTCTCAAAAACTTTGGTATTTTAGCACTCACTTCATGGCGGCCAAGTGGTTACTTCATTTTCTTTTATAGAAGGACATGTTATGGAAATCATTTTATAGTGTTCTACTCTTCAATCTTCAAATAATTCAGAAATGTAGTTTTCCCATTCCTTTAACTGTTTATTGATATACAATATGTAGTATGATGTAATGATTAGTAAAAGTATATTATTATATTCATAACCTCATCGACCTATTTGTATTTTTTGTATTATATTGTAATTTTTATTTATTATACCTAGGAATAAAAAAAAAAAAAATTTTTTGTTAAAATTTATAACTAAAGCTCGGATTTATAGGCAACAAAAATTGAAGAACAAGGCGCCTATATGGGCAAAGATTTTTATTAAAAAAGGCAGGAATATTAACATTTAAGCAAAATATAGGCAATAAAGGAATATAACTTATTATTTATTGTACAAAGTGAATTAACGTAATCTTAAGACAGGTATATTTACACATCATAATCATAACATTAGTATAAATAAACTAGTAACTTAATAACTGTAAATTAATAATTAAACATTCTAACCACTTAAAATTTTATCATTAATAGAAACAACTAAATGTTTTTCAATATTTTCGGTCTTAAAACAATGTCTTCGATCACTTAAAATTAATTTGTACATTGAAAACGAACGTTCGACATCGACAGATGTAATTGGAGCATATTTTGTCCCATTCAAAACTTTAGCAACATTAGATAAAAACGAAAAACCTTCATTCTTGTCGAAAACATATTTCATTTTATTTTAAATTAATTGACCGTTACTTCCAAGTGCCGATTTAATTTTCGTCTTTAAATTATCTATTAATTTTACTGACTCACATAAATTTATCTCTTGTTTTTCTAATTAGGTAATTGTGGTAACTATTAATTTATAATTGTCAATGATATAAGCGAGTTCCTGTTTCAATTTGGGATTTTTTAATATTTTTTTTGCTTCTCGAATGGCTTCGGAAATATCATCATCAAATTCTGACATAACTAATTCTATTTCATTGCAGTGTTCAAAGTAAAAAAAAACTGCTTCGAGCCAGGTTCCCCACCTAATTACTGGTTTAGGTGGCAAAGACACACCGGGAAGTCTTTCTTTATATATTTGCACCCTCAACGGAGCCTTTACAAAAACTTTTTTCATAAAATTTATAAAATTATTTACCAACGGAAACAGATTTCTTATTTCTTCAGCAATTCTATTTACCCCGTGGGCTACACAAGTGCAATGAATTAAATTAGGATAAAAAATCTTTAAATTAACAGCAGCTTTTAACATATATGCCGCAGCATCTGAAAGCATTAAAACTATTTTATTCACTGGTATAGCATTGGGTAAAAAGAGGTTTGTTAAACTATCTTGTATAAATCGACTTATTGTTAAATTGTTTTGTTTTTTCCAATTCTTTAACGGCAACTAAATAAGGTTTTCTCGCAAAGTTTTCGTTTAAAATTCCAATCATTAAATTAGCTATATACCTGCCGCATACCTCTGACGTTTCATCCCCGATAATATACAAAAAATTGCCCTCTAACTCCCGCTTAATTTTTGAAATACATTCCACATAACATTTTTCCACAGTATGTTTTCTCAATGTACTCTCGTCCGGTAAGGATTTATTAAGATATTTTTCGAAAAAGCATTTAAAACTAGGGTTATTAACTTTATATAGAGGAATGTTGGATGCAATCATCATCTGGCATAAATCAAATTTAAATGCGTCTTCCTCCCTTTTTTTTGAACTGCTTAAACTATCCCGCAGAGATATTTGGGCTAACTTAGAGGAATTTAATTTTTCCAAATTACGTTTATGAAGTGGGGTTCCACAATGCTGATCAATAAAGTACTTTTTTCTACTTGAAATTTGAGAATTTAAAAAAAAATAATTAGAATTCTAAAACCGCTTTAGAATTTAGTTATGTTGTGGGACGAGAAAAAAAGAGAAAAAATAAAACTTACCGATTTGCCGCATGGTTAACAAAATGCTCCATCTCCTTCTAGAGAAAGTTCCGAATAAGGTGCGATCCATAGCCTTAATTTAGATTTTAACTTTTCACACAAATGTCTAAAACGTTTTAAAACGTGTTCTTTGCTTTTTAGTATACGCAACAAAACTAAACTAGGATATAGTAATTTGTGACTAAACTCTGATACAGTAACCGACTGTACAACTGATAATAAACTAATAAAGCTTAGGGATTTCCAAATAGTTAACCCTCAAGTCTCGATCAGGTACATTTTCCTAGAAATCTGTTATAGAAACAAACCATTGATATTTTATTATTGACCCAAAATTTTATTATAGAATGGTTTACTAATAGAATAATATCATGGGTAGTACCTTGAAATTTTAAAAAAGGCACAAATAGGCGGAATTTACGAAAAAAGGCAAAAAGTGCAAAAAACAATTATAATAGGCAAAATAGGCAAAAAATGCATTTTGCCTATAATCCGAGCTTTATTTATACTATTTATACTAACCTATAAACCATTGACGTCAATGGTTTATAGGTTTATTTTATTATGGTTCTTTTTTTATATCTTCTCGTTCCTGATTTTAAAATCTCGGTAGAATAAAACTACTTAGGTATTTAAATTTCTCAGCCTGTTGTAATCTGAATTTTCTGAATGGTTCGGTATAATGAACTTGTAAATAAGACCACAATTGATTATTAATTTATAATTAATATTCAGTTGTTATTTTCCAAAGTATATGTTAAAATCTACTACGAAAATAGTGTTCAGGTAAACTCCTAACGACCAACACATGAAAATTTTCCTTACTCTTTTGTTCCCTGTTCAGATGCTATTTTTACAGGTTTTCAAACGGGAGAAATGCTGATGTTACATAAAATGCCAACAGATGGCAGCAGCAAACTTACAATTTAAAAATAATATTATGGGTTTATGATTTGCCACTTTAACACTCACATTAGCACAGAACGTTTTTTAACATTAGTAAACATTTGTAATATTTTTAAACTTTTATAATATTTAGCTGAACATACATGTTTGTTATTGCATCGGCATGCATATAAATTACTTGCAAGTATTTTTTACTATTATGTTTACTTCTTTTAAGAAATACCTAAATTTCACACAACTTTATTCCTTATCGGTTATGGATATCGATATCGATAAAATGCATATAAATTTATCAAACAATAAAACAAGGATATAAACCAAAAACTAATTTCTAAAGAAATATAAACGGCCAAATAACCAGCAACTCTAAAGAAATTAAAGAAACTTGAAAAACATATTTTGAAAAACTGCTGACAAAACTCGCACAGTAATGATGTAGAACACGCAGAACATAAACTAGTGGAAGAAGAAAATGAAGAGAATTAGATAACAAAAGCGCCAACAATAGAAGAGCTTGGATGCGAATCAAACTGCAGAAAAATAACAAGGCCCCTGGATGTGATGGAATACGCGCAGAATTATTAAAGTTAAGAGGAAGGAAGTTAACGAAAAGGAGAAGTTACCGAAAAGGATGTATAATATCATACATGGAATATGCAGATAAGAGAAAATGTCAAAAGAGTGGAATAAGAGTATCATCTGCCCAATCCAGGAAGAGGGCAATAAACTTCCCTGTCAAAACTATAGGGAAATCTCCTTGCTATGTTGTGGATATAAAATATTTACCACTGTGCTTAACCATACACTACAACTACTCCTAGAGAAGATCAACAGAGAATATCAGGCAGTATGGTCAAGCAAGGAAAATCAGCCATCGACCAATTATTCACGGTTAAGCAGGTTTTATGCAAAGCCTGTGAACATGACATATATGTGTATATAATACGTTCTTCGATTTTAAACATATGAATAAATAGGGCAAATTTATACAAAACATTAAGGGAATTTGAAATACCGTCCACCGTGACTCAGATGTAGATACAACGTGATATGAGAGATCCATTTCAAATAACCTTCTTCTTCTTCTTCCTCTTTATAAGCAATTCTGCTTGTTCATTGGCGGATTAATACCTCTATGGAAAGTTGTAACTCCATTTTTTGCGCGGTCGTTTGATACTTCTTCTGCCAATTGTTGACTTATCTCTTGCTATTTTGACGATACGGGTCTCCTCCATTCTGCTTATGTGGTTATTTTATTCTTTTTTTTTATTTTGTGTCCATTTATTTATAAACTGTAAGTACGTTACATTTTCTTTCAATGTCTTCACTTCTCTTTCGATCTCCCATCGTATTTCCTGTAATTCTTCTCAGTACTCCCATCTCTGCCGTTTCTCCAGTAGCCTTTGCGTTGTGGCTGTGTCGAGTCTTGTTTCAGAGGCATATGTCATTATTGGTCTTACACTTGCTTTATAAATTCTTGACTTTATCTCAGTGTTAATTTGTCTGTTTTGACAGATAGTGTTATTAAGGTATCCTGCCAGTCTATTTGCTTTTTGTAATTGACCCTTCACTTCTTTGTCTAGGTATCCATAGCTTTTTCTTCTTGATGTGTCTGTCCGTTACGAACTTTGGCGATCATTATGACAATCTTTATCTTATCTGCAGCTGCGCGTAAAAGCTGCACAGATGTATTGAACAAGGTTCTCACTATCCATAGCTAGACAGTGTGATTTCCAGGTATTTTATTTCCATTACTTGTTCAATACTGATGTCATCAATTTATATTTACCTCTGGTTGGTTTTTTGCTGACTACTATTCTTTTAGTTTTCTGAAATGAGATTGTCAAATTAAATTCTTTTGCTCTTATGTTAAATTCTGTGGACCAGTCTTTGTAGACTATCTTCATCTTGGGCTATCAATATTGCGTCGTCTGCGTAACAGAGTATTTTTATTTCTTTGTTTCCCATTCTGTATCCTATTCCTTTGTTAACGATTTTGATGATTTCATCCATAATCAAATTAAAGAGCATTGGGCTCAATAAATCTTATTCCGCTGCCTATTTCTATAGGTTCTGTAAGTTGTCCATCTATTCTGACTTCGATTTTGTTCTTTCAAATAATACAACGATTAATACATGGTGATAGGCTGAAACCATCACTGTTTAATTTAACACTGGAACTTGTAGTTAGAAATGCATAAATCAGAAGATAGAAACAATACTTATTAATAAATAAGCCCAACTGGCAGAATTTGCAGATGACATACACATCATGAGTAGAACCAAAGTAACAGCGAGAATAAATATATGGAATTTAAATAACATGCCAAACAAATGGATCTGTTATTAAACACAAATAAGACTAAAATCCTAGTAAAAAGCCGATCGGAAAAAAAGAACACAACCCTACCTGATAGTTGCCAACTCAGAAAAAGTAGATATCTTTATCTATTTAGGAGTCAACATCACAAAGGACAACAATGACGATGCAGATCTTAGTAGAAGAATTATCCTAGCCAATATGGCATACTTTGCTATGAACCAGATATTTAAATTATGGAACGTATATAAAAGAGACGAATACTAGGCCCTCTAAATGAGAATAACAAGTGGTGAATCAGATACAATTGTGAAAATTTTTTGGCAGTTGATCGTGGAGTAGAATGGTTACAGACTGTAATGAAGGGAGAGGTTTCCTGAGGGAGGCCAGGGCTCGAATTGTGCTGTAAAACCATATTTTTGGATGGATGGATGTATTTTAATTGTAATTTATTTACATCACCATGTTTTATATTGTTGTGAATTTATTAAAAGGTTCAATATTTATAACACTTACGGATTTAATTTATTTCTTTATTTATATTAACTTATCTGACAATAATTTATTATATCCGTACGTACAAATTCGCGAGCGCGGGTCTTGAGTATTAACTAACTCTCCATATAAAAAATGTTGTATTTATATACGAAATCCTGATATACTGGAATAGTCGAGAACATCAAGTTGGAGAATTCACCATAATTTGAATCTAGACTTCCACCGAAATTTCTACAATAAAACAGAATAATTAGTCATAAAAGTTAGGCCAGTATATTTATCGTAACATTGCCCCCCTCTTAAAAGATGGTTCCTCCTGGAACCTTGTCGGGACTGGAACCGGAACTGTATGCTGGTATCGGCAACTGGACCCTCTTTTACAACTTCCAGTTGTATAAAAATGACAAGGGACGGTTTTCTCTCCGCACCAGTAACTATGCGGATTGCAACAGACTAACACCTGGACTTCGGTGTCTTTAAAGATCTCCTCCACCATATTTCGGATAACCCTCCAATCTAATTGGCGGCACTCCAACTTTGGCATGGCTAACTTTTGCACGTCGGACTCTAGTACGTGCCCTCTCAATTGAAGTAAGGCTTCCCATACATCTCGGTAGGTAGGTTGGTCACGGGCAGTGTCTTTTGTTACCAGGTAGAAAAGGTAACGTGATGCATCTTGGAGTTTCAAGGTTTTACCGGGAGCTGGCACTTGGCATTGAAGTTCTGCAACTCGACCAAACTTCTTTCGAAAGACGGATGCCAACCCTGGTGCGTCTTTGATACTGGCCGGGATGGTAAGGGCCAGCGAGTAGTCACCGGGGAGCGCGAGTAGATCTTGCTTTTCTTCAGTGGTAACACCATGTCTCGCTTTACCGGTACCTCCATAGGCACCCATGAATTCCTCAAACGTGAGGTCAGACACATCTTGGACTTGGTTTACTTCCACTTCTTCATCTACGTCGTGGTCACCTTCGAAAGATGCCAACCGGTTATGGTGTACTATCATCGGCTTTCCCCTCGGAATCTTGCTTATTCGGTAGATGACATCGTTGATCTTCTCCATGATGAGGTATGGACCTTCCCAAAACTGCTGCAATTTGGGAGAACAACCTTTTCGCTTCTTGGGATTATACAGCCATACTTTGTCGTTCTTCTTAAAGCAACCCTTTTCGGCTTGTGTATCGTACCGTTTCTTCATTCGGTCGCTAGCGATCTGAAGGTGGGAACGGACCAACTCATGTACATCGTCCATTCTTCTTCGTAATTCGATCACATAATCTTCACCTGCTACATCTTCTCCAGGTCGACACCCAAACTCTAGATCACAAGGTAGTCGCATTTCGCGTCCGAATAGGACTCTGGCTGGTGTCTGGCCCGTTGATTCGTTAACAGCAGATCTGTAGGCCATTGTGAAGAACGGAAGGTATTGGTCCCAGTCTCGCTGATGATCGGACACCATCTTTGTCAAATACTTGCCAACTGTCCTATTCATTCGTTCTACCATACCATCCGATTGCGGATGATACGCGGTAGTTCTTGTTTTCTTCATGCCTAGTCTATCACATATTCCTTGGAATAGATCACTTTCGAAGTTCCTGCCTTGGTCACTATGGATCTCCAAAGGCACTCCAAATCGGCTGATATATTCTTGGATCAACTTATCTGCAACGGTGGCGGCCTTCTGGTCTGGAAGTGCGTAAATCTCGACCCACTTAGTGAAGTAATCCATTACTACCAACATGTACTTGCCCCCATTTTCACTTTCTGGAAATGGCCCTGCAATGTCCAAAGCTATTCTTTCAAACGGGCTTCCAACATTATATTGTCTCATAGGAGCTCTCCTTTTCCGGTGAGGCCCGTTACTCGTAGCACAAATAGTACATTTCTTACACCAGTCTTTCACGTCGTCGGAACTGTTCATCCAATAAAACCGTTCCCGAATTCGCTGAAGGGTTTTCCTTACACCAAAATGCCCTCCCGATGGACTGTCGTGTAACTGACGAAGTACTTCGGCTATTCTGCTCTTTGGAATCACCAACTGTCTTCTTTTCTCTGAACCGTCATCATTTTCCAGGACTCGTTTGAGCAAGCCATCTTCGATGATAAATGAGTCCCACTGGGCCCAATACGTCTTAACTACTGAGCATAGGTTTGATATTTCCTGCCAAGGTGGTCGACGGTTTTCCTCTTTCCATTTTCGGATTTTCTCTATAACTGGATCTCTCTCTTGTTCTTCCCTTATCTTAGTAGGCGTCCAGTCGTCGTTGACAATCGTCGTTCTTAGCGCTGCTGCTTCCTTGGATTCCGTTTTGTTGCAGTGGGGACACTCTGCTGGGCATGGCCGTCTGGAAAGAGAATCAGCGTTTCTGTGGCTAACTCCGGCTCGGTGCTCAATCTTAAAATCGTATTCTTGGAGTCGTTCGATCCACCTGGCTATCTGACCCTCTGGATTCTTAAACTGCATCAACCACTTAAGGGCGGCATGGTCGGTTCGGATTAAAAACTTCCTTCCATAGAGGTATTGATAGAAGTGCTCTACTGATTTCACTACTGCCAGAAGTTCTCTTCTCGTGACGCAATAATTCCGCTCAGGTTTTGAAAGAACTTTACTAAAATATCCGAGGACTCGTTCCTGTCCTCCTTGAATCTGAGACAGCACTCCTCCAATTCCCACATTACTTGCATCTGTATCTAAGATGAACTCTCCTTCTGGCAGTGGATACCCTAAAATTGGTGCTGTTATTAAATGCTTTTTCAAGGTCTCAAAGGCATTTTGGCAGTCTGTATCCCAGCGGTAATCTCTTGCTTCCTCCGTAAGTCGCGTTAATGGCTTAGCGATATCTGCAAACTTCTTAATAAACCTCCGGTAGTAAGTACATAGTCCAAGAAAACTTCTCACTTGATGTTTGTCAGTTGGTTTTGGCCATTCCTTAATGGAATCGATTTTTCCCTTATCCACGGCCACTCCTTCTTTACTGACTATATGACCCAGATAATTGACTTTACCTTGAAATAGCTGGCACTTCTTGGGGTTTAACATCAATTGGGCAGCTTTAAGTCGATTAAAAACGTTTTCTAAATTCTTCAGATGTTCTTCGAATGTCTCCCCCAAGACGATTATGTCATCCAAATAAACCAGGCATGTTTTCCAAGATAACACTCTCAACACATTTTCCATAAGCCTCTCAAATGTCGCAGGAGCATTACAGAGTCCAAATGGCATAACGTTGAATTGCCACAATCCAGATCCTGTGGTGAAGGCCGTCTTTTCTTTATCTACTGGGTCCATTTCTACCTGCCAGTATCCAGACTTCAAATCCAAAGTAGAAAACAATTTACTTCCAGCCAATGTGTCCAATGTGTCATCGATCCGAGGCAGAGGATAACTATCTTTCTTGGTAACGTTGTTCAGCAAACGGTAATCCACACAGAACCTTGTCGTTCCGTCTTTCTTCTTAACCAGGACCACCGGAGAGACCCATGGGCTCGTAGAAGGTTCTATCACCCCGTCTTTCTTCATTTCCTGAACAATCGTTTCAGCTTCCTCTCTTTTCGCCTGTGGTAATCGTCGAGCTGTTTGACGAATTGGCTTAGCATTACCAGTATCAATTTTATGCTTGACAACGGTAGTTCTTCCCGTCTTTCCTCCTTTCGGTACGAAAATATCACGATACTGCCGAAGAAATTCCCTTAATTTCCTTTTCTCCATCTGATTTAGAGACTGTCCTGCAACTGCAACCATTTGGTCGAATTTGTCGTTGGAATTATCAGATGTTGTCGCCTGACGGATTATGGATGTCACAGGTACACAAGTTCCTACCTTTGTCTCTTTCTTGATGGTCACTGGGTAGTCGTTGACATTGATAAGTCTCACAGGAATTTCTTTAGCCGAAGTCACCAATTCCTTTCCAATTATGATTCCACGGCCAACCTCATCGTCGTGGTTCCAAGGCTCCATCATAACAGGTGTCCCTTCGTCTACAATTCCCTGTAGTCGCGCTACTATGATCGTTTCGCTTCTCGCAGGCACGACTGTATCTTCTGTAATGGCTGCTTGCACGGTGTTGTCATTATGTGGATGAAGAAATACCTCCTCGTTGCCAACCTTGATTACCTTATTCTTAAAATCCAATTGGAATCCATGCATATTCATTACGTCCATTCCTAATATAACATCCTCTTCGATGTCAGCAACTATAACAGTATGGACGAACTTTTCTGCTCCAACTCCCAATTGTACCTGGATTTCTCCATGAATGTTGGCATTTTCACCTGTAGCGGTCCGAAGTCGCAACCTCGTTGGTAACAGTTTCTTACGGCTGTTTATAACTGTTGGACGTATAATGGTTCTGGTCGCTCCGGTATCCACCAACAACGTATGTCTTTTACCATTTATTTCTCCATCTACATATACACTATCTTCACAACATTTCAAAGAAGCTATTAGTATGAGAGGGTCTTTGGAAAAGTTTTGGGTCGAAGCTGCCCCCCTAAGGCTGACCCGTTCTAGTTTTCCTGATGGTGAGTTTCTTGATTTGCGTCATACCTAGGGTGCTTACAGGAGCTTCGTACGTGTCCTATTTCGCCACAATTCCAGCATCTGATGGTCTTCGTTTTCTTGTATGTCATGCTTTTCATCATATTAACGAGCTGGTCAAGTTTATCTTCATCTCCTTCCTCTTTTACAGTCCTAACTTTACTGTACCCGCCAGAGGCCTGCGTAGCTGACTCGTATTCGAGGGCGGCGGATAAGACATCAACCAGCGTCTTGTGACGAGCTAATCGTAGTGTTCTCTGCATTTCATGATCACGAAGACCATCAATAAACGTTTGAACGGCCAATTTTTCCATCATGTCTTCGGGAGCTGTTGGATAAGCATATCGTACCAATCTGGCAATATCTACCTCATATTCTTGAAGAGCCTCATCTTTCTTCTGTCTACGATTTTTGAGCTGCGACTGATATACATGCTCCAAATGTTCGTGGCCATATCGCATATTTAACCTCTTCTTCAGTTGTTCGAAATCATCGGTCTCCTCTACGGCTATGGTCTGAAGCACATCTAAGGCATCTCCTCGAAGAGCGATAGTCAGGTTTACAGCCTTTTCTTTTTCAGACCATCCATTTGCTCTTGCGGCTGATTCGAACTGTTTCATGTAGTTGTTCCATGATGATTTTCCGTCGAAAGTTGGGACTTTAACATGAATAGAACCTCCACTTCCTTCAAATTTCGGCCGTGTCTCCAACTTACATTTCGTCTTGTCTTCTTTTATCTCCACTGTAATCGGATTGTTACCTCTCTCTGCTGTCCCTGTTTCCTCCATCTTCCTTTCCATCTCTTTCCATATCTTTTCTTCGAAGGCCAACATATCGGCAGCAACTTGGTTTTTTAACGAAGACACTCTATCGTCAAGAGCAGATATCTCTGAAGTGACTTTAGAGATGTTAGCAGAAACTTTGCTTTCCAGAGAAGAAATCTCGTTAGAAACTTTGCTTTCTAAAGAAGCGATGTCGCCGGATACTTTGTTCTCCAATGATGCGATGTCGCCGGAAACTTTGGCTACATCACCAGAAACTTTGGCTACATCACCAGAAACTTTGGCTACATCACCAGAAACTTTGGCTACATCAGAAGAAACTTTCGAAATATCGTCAGAAACTTTGTTCTCCAATTTCGAAATCGACGAGATGACAGCGTCTTCAAATATATAAGTCTCTGGATCTAGACCTTCTTCTAGCAAAGCGTTCTTTAGTCGTTGGACTAACTCAGCCTTTTTTCCGGTGGAAGCTAATTCTCTGTCTTCAAGATGTCTTCTTAAATTAGTCACTGTCAGCTCATAAATCGTAGCCATTTTCACAATTTATTTTATATTCACTTGTATTATTATGTCTAATTTATGTTCTATCCCACTTCTGACACCATTTGTTGTGAATTTATTAAAAGGTTCAATATTTATAACACTTACGGATTTAATTTATTTCTTTATTTATATTAACTTATCTGACAATAATTTATTATATCCGTACGTACAAATTCGCGAGCGCGGGTCTTGAGTATTAACTAACTCTCCATATAAAAAATGTTGTATTTATATACGAAATCCTGATATACTGGAATAGTCGAGAACATCAAGTTGGAGAATTCACCATAATTTGAATCTAGACTTCCACCGAAATTTCTACAATAAAACAGAATAATTAGTCATAAAAGTTAGGCCAGTATATTTATCGTAACAATATTCTAGAATTATGATACGTATATAATACGTTTAGGATACGTTTTATCGGATACGTAATTATATTTTATAATACGTATCCTAAACAGTCTTTTATGGGCATCATATAAAAAAAAATTTAGTCTTATCCTGTAACAGTAGTTTAACCGTAAAACCTGATAAAAAATATTATTTTTAATAAAATTTACATCTCTTATTTCGATGACAATGAATTATGTTTCTTTTTATATAGCTCCTTTTATTATGTTTTCGGTTCCTGAAATCTCTGCAGAAACCAGCTTAAAATAAAACTATTTAGATTTAACAGCCTGTTGGAATCTTGATTTTTCTGAATAGTTCGATATAATAAACTTATATAAATAAGACCACAACTGATTATTAATTTATAATTAATTCTCCGTTATTTAACAAAGGATGTTAAAATTTCCTTTAAAACTTTACTAGTGTTCAGAAAAGTTCAGATAAACTCTATAAGATACGTGAACATTTTACGAACTTACTTTTATTCCCCGTTCAAATGATAAATACCTTTACAGTTTTCAAACCAGAGAAATTCTCGTCGGTTACATGAAATGCCAACAGATGGCAGCAGCAAACTTGAAATTTAAAAATAATATCAGCTTGAGATATGTAATTTCAACACTCCCATTTAACAGGGGATGTTTTTTTAACATTAGTAATTTGTAATATTTTTGAACTTTTACAATGTTTAAAGAAACATAAATGTTTCTTATAACATCGGTATACATATAAATTATATGCAAATATTCTAGATTAATAAGACGTTTGGCTATTTTATAATCTCTCACAAAATGATGCTTTAACGTTATATTTACTTCTTTTATGAAATATATTAATTTGAGATTAATTTATTCCTTATCGATTATATGTTATAAGTTTCGAAACACCAAATAATTGTGTACAGTCCATCTAATTTACTTACCGTTGCACGTCATTATCATTGACAGAGATCGAAGTTGACATAGTTGCCAAAGTATAAAAAAATCCTGAATGCATTTTAAATCAGATTGGTCACATAATTATTGCAAAAGTGGATTATACAACAAAACAAATTAATATTTAATGTAAATAAATAGAAACAAAACAAGAGTTAAAAAATAATCTTGTTAAAAACAATTTGAGCCACAAAAACAACACTTTTTTCATTACTTATTAACATTAGTCAACACTCTCAAATCAGTGTTACCAATTTATGCCAAAATATCTCATTAGTTCGATTACAGTTACAGTGTGTTCTGAACAAATGTTCTTCATTAAAACGCTTTATAATGCATTTATACAAATTAAATGAAGAATATTATTACGTATTTCTTTAAGTTAACATTAATAGAAATCTTTAAATATTATTTCTACGCGTATATAATAAAATATGTCTAGTGGCTGTAACGCCAGTGTACTCGGCAAAGTGATTCTAAAAAAGAACACACCTACCGTCTAAATATTTTGTGTTGGTATCATGTGACCTCACGGGCTATGACGCGGATGACGTGTGACGGTAAGTAAATTAGATGAAGTATACGTGTATTGTTAACTAAAAGTCCTATTTTGACGTTCCCGAAATGGCTTATATTCACCTTGTGGCTTGCGTGCTTTAACTGCGACGCTATTTAGACCGTCGGATTTCCGACGCAGTTCGTCCACTATTTTTTCCCTTAGGCCTTTGAGAGGACTGAAAGATGAAACCAAGGAGAGTAAAATATGTGAAAACTGTGAGGTTTCCTGGGAACTTTTCGTGAAAATTAAATAATTATTTTCCTGTAAAAAAAAATTTCTTTTGTAAAAAAAATTTCTTCCTTATGGAAGACGTATTAATTATTTAATTATAGGGGATATATATATATATATATATATATATATATATATATATATATATATATATATATATGTATATATATATGTATATATATGTATATATATATATATGTATATATATATATATATATATATAGATATATATATATATATATATATATATATATATATATATATATATATATATATATATATATATATATATATATATATATATATATATATATACTCCCCTTATAGGGAGTATTAATTCTATTTTAAAAAATGTTGGCATAAGAGCTACACCAGGTGTCATAAGGGTGTTAATAATTATGACCTAAACATGTAATGTTTTTAAGTCAATGCCCGTGATTTTCTCCTTTATGCCACTTAAAAGTTTGTTAGTTTTTACGATAAGGAACCTGCAAAAAAGGCATAACGACAGATCGTGAAAACAAAAAATTTTACCTTGAAAAAATTGTGGAAAATTAGTTAAATTCGTTTTTTAGAAATCTCCCTGGTTCAAGTCTAAATTTCCTTTGTTTTTGCTTATCTTATATGGCATTTTCAGTACACAAAAAGACATAAGGGATAAAATCGTGGTCGAACTTCGTATTGAAATCTGACATACTTTACTCTTGAGCGAAATTTATATTTTTTGATATACCCTTTTGACATTTGATATCTGATGTTTGCATCTTAGGTTTTAAACCATCCAGAGCTTTTTATGAAGGATAATTTTTTTCGTAAAAGCAATAATAAAAGAGTTATAATAGATATTTGTAATAAAAAAATAATGTTAGGTTAAATATCCGTAGTTTGCAATTTTTTTTTAATTACAAGGATAGAATTGTATATTAACACAGTTTTTAATTACAAACAACTTTTTGTACTAACAATTTTCGATATTTTGAAATATAAGGACACTTTACTCTTGAGCTAAATTCATATTTTTTGCCTCCCTTACATGGTCGCTCTTCATTTCTGCCCACCATTGTCTAATTTCGCTTTTCTGTGCCATGTTGTACCGGATTATTTCCTTATGTCATAGTCCCATCTTAAAATTGAACGTCTTCTTAGTCTCTTGACGTCTCTTGGATATCCCAGTCTAATTTTAGTCGACCATGTATTATCAGTTCTTCTCCCTAAATGTCCCGCCCACTGCCATATTAAAAATTTAATTCTATGGATTACATAAGTTGGCCTTGGTTTTCTGTCTGATCCATTCTATTCTTTATCGATCTCTCTTTGTTATACCTAAAATGCATCACTCCATTGACTTTTGACTGACTTTGAGTTTTGACTATTATCTCTTTCCTTAGTGTCCAAGTTTTGCAGCCGTATGTCATGATTGGTAGTATAAACTAATCGAATGCTTTTTTCTTTAGGTAGAGTGGCATGTAATTATATATGGTCTTCAGTAAGAACATGACACAACCAACAAATATTAGTATAAACGGCATTCAAATTGAAAAAGTAGCATGTTACAAATACTTGGGTACTTCAATAAACGAAACTGGAGACCAAAACAATGAAATAAAAAGACGTATCGAAATTGCCAGGGCCACTTTTATAAAGATGAGGAAATTCTTCTGCAACAGAGATATAAGCATCCCTCTCCGATTAAGAATGCTAAGGGGCTACGTATTTAACACGCTATTATACGGTGTAGAGGCCTGGACTCTCAAGCAGAACAATATAAAAACTATTGAAAGTTTCGAGATGTGGTGCTACCGTCGAATGCTGAAGATAAGTTGGGTTGAAAGAGTTACAAATCTTGAAGTAATGCGAAGGATAGAAAAAGACCAAGAAATTTTTGTCAACGATCAAACGAAGAAAACTCGAATATTTGGGTCACGTGATGAGAGGACATAAATACGCATTACTTTAAAATATAATGCAAGGAAAAATATAAGGAAAACGGAGTCCAGGCCGTAGAAGAATGTCATGGCTGCGTAATTTGAGAGAGTAGTTTGGCTGTACCACTAATGAACTCTTTAGGTCAGCGTAAACAAGGTCAGTATAGCCTTGATGATTTCCAATCTCCGGAGTGGCACAAGAAGAAGAAGAAGAAGAAGAGTGGCATCTTCGATTTGAATATAATTGAATTTCTACCAAAAGATGCCCAATCCAGTTTCATTCTTATGTCGATTTCTGGGAGTAAGGAGCCAGATATAAATATGTATTAATTGTACGTGGTATACATACTCGCCTACTGTCTTAAATGCAGTGTTGTTTATCATTACATCTTTGATATCCATTAGCTTGCTGTAAATGGTTTTTGTTTAGTTTATTTTCAGGTCAACTTCACTGCTATCTGCAATTAGGTCGCTTATAAGTTCTTGTACTTCTGCAGGGTTACTAGCAATTAGAACGATGTCCTCTGCAAATCTTAGATGGTTGATGTAATCTCCATCAATGGATAGGCCTTTGTTCTGCCAGTTCATTTTGCTGAATATATTTTCTAGAGTTGCAGTGAAGAGCCTTGGTGATATTGCGTTTCCTTGTCGGACGCCTCTGGTAGTGGGAAATTCTGGAGTGTCTTCATACATTTTTATATTATTTTTGCTTGTCTCTATAGTAGTTTCTATTACTGCCTCGGGATATATAGAATCGAAAGGCTTCTCGAAATCTATGAAGATTAATGCTAGCGGTATTTAATATTCTTTTATATGATTGGTAGTTGACGTATAGATATTTAGTTTTTGATATCCTCTTTGCTACAGTTCTTATAAATGAGAATTATGTTTGATGTATTCCAGTGGTCTGGTATGCATATTAATCTTAGGCAGTTCGTGAATATGCATGCTATGATTTTCCAGGTTTTTTTTTGTCAGCGTATTCTAGTAGCTTTACCTCTTCTCATTTGTGTAATTGTCGATTCTGCCAGAAGAACTTCTGGTACATGTTCTTAGAAAACTGATTGCTTCATTAAGTGTTTTTGTAGTTTTGTCTAGTTCGCTGTAAAATTAAGTCACCAGTTGTATTATTTAATTTTTGTCTGTAATTCTAGTGTTTTCGTTCGTTAAAGCAGTGATTTGCTTTTTTCCAATTTTTCTAATGATTAATGCTTTTCTTGTTTTCTTATAACTTTTTCTATTTTTAATTGCATTTTCTACTTTCTTGTGGAGAAGAAAATGCTGCAATATAAGCATTCCAATCAAAGACGAGATATTGTACATGATACACTTTCCTGACGACCAAGCCATTTTAGCTGAAGACGAGAGTGATATAGACTATATGCTTAGAAAACTGGAAGAGAATACACCAAGTGGGACCTTACAATTAATATACAAAAAACCGAGTATTTAGTGACATAAGAAAAACCAGAAAGCCTACAAATTGAAATGGGAACTATAAAATCAACTAAAACCTTCAAATACTTGGGAGTCCAAATAACATCAAAGGCAGGAAGTAACGAAGAAATACATTCTAGGATTGACCAGAGTAGCCACTAGACAGCTATATGGACTATTGTGAGATAATAAAATAAAAAAATAAAATAAACGAGTTATTTATAAAACGTAGAATTGGTTGCTAATGCAAACAATAAAGACATTGGAACATGTTTTTAAATCATAAAACAAATTAGAGTCTGTTCAGAGTTAATATTCAAAATGCAAATAATTTAAACCCTCCTCATAAAACAAATGAAAATATTGAGAAAGCAGTTCATCAATTTACATCAATCATTTAACAGGCAGCTTGGAGAGCAACTCCAGATCTTAATCAGAGGAATAACTGTAAACCATATCCACATCATATAAAAATCTTAATCAACGAAAAGAGAAAACTAAGAAAACAGTGGCAAATTTCCAGATCTCCTGAGGACAAAACTGAACTCAATAGGGGTACACGTTTACTTAAAAGAGAACTACACAAATACAAAGATCAAGGCATAAATGAATTTCTTGAAAGTTTCACTGCGACGGACGATACAAATTACTCTATTTGGAAACTCTCTAAGAAACTTAAATATCAGATTACGCATGATGGTCCCATTAGAAATGAAGATGGTGATTGGGTCAAGGCCGATGAAGATAAAGCACAACCACTCCCTAATCATCTCAGCCAAGTTTTTCAACCTCTCCAGAACTATCTCAATGGAAGAAGAAGAATCCATTTATAAGAACTTAGATTGATCCTACCAGATGTCACCTCCTATAGAAAATCCTCCTATCACAATGAACGAAATTAAAGATTTAGTTAAACATCTCAAGACTAAAAAAGGGTATGATTTAATATCGGGAAAAATCTGCAAAAATTTAAACGAAGAATGATTTCGGTTGGTTATGTACATATTTAACGCTATACTAAAGTTAGGCTATTTTCCGTTTCAATGAAAAATGACACAAATTATTCTAATACCGAAACCAAATAAAGATCCAAACGAACTATCATCCTATCGTCCAATCAGTTTGATTCCCATTATCTCTAAGATATTTAAAAGGATACTCTTTCAAATAATAAATTCTATAATCGACAGACAAAAGTTAATAAAGAGTAAAAGACTGATACCGGATCATTAGTTTGGATTCAAGCAACAACATGGAACAATTGAATAGGTACATGGGTTTGCCAGGGTAGCAAGAGATGCAATTGAAAAGAAAGAATACTGCACTGCAGCCTTTTTGGATGTCTCACAAGCATTTAATAACATATGACATGAGAGGCTGTTGTCTAAAATAAAAACTCACTTTCCTCATTCTCTGTATGCACTTCTAAGATCCTATCTTACCAATCGATACTTCCAGGTCAGACATAATAAAGCAGTATCAAACATTATCTCCAATTCTATCGGGAGTACCTCAAGCTAGTATATTGGGACCAACTTTATACTTACTCTATACGGCACATATTCCGACAAGAGTAAACAGCACAATTTCTACCTATGCAGATGATATTGTGATAATGGCTTCTAGCTCGGTTCCTGCTACAGCCTGTCCAAATTTACAAATTAATTTAAATGATCTAGAAAAATGCTTAAAACTGTAGTGGTTAAAGTAAATGGCAGCAAATTAGCACATTAGCACATATAACATTTACTTTACGCAAAAAAGTGTACTATATATAAACAATACCATAATACCCAAAAAAAGAGATGTTAAATACTTGGAAGTACATTTTGACAGCCGACTAAGTTGGAAAAAGCACATCTGGACAAAGCGACTGCAACTAGGATTAATATATTGCAAAATGTATTGGTTCATGAACCAAAAATCCAAATTAAGTCTACATAATAAATTTTTACCGTATAAATGTATTCTAAAGCCAGTTTGGACTTACGATATACAGATATGGGGTACAGCATCTAATTGTCACTGAAACTTCAGCGTTTTCAGGCCATATATATATATATATATATATATATATATATATATATATATATATATATATATCTATATATATCTATATATATATATATATATATATATATATATATATATATATATATATATATATATACATATTTAATTTTGTTAATTATAATTAATTTTATTTACATTTAATTTAATTTTATTTCATTTTTGTAAATCGTTGACGTTTGTTAAACGTCATTTTACTTTTATAATAAGTGTCTATGTAAATATATGCTTTAATTTGCTGTTTATAGTCTCCTTCCATTTTTCTTCGGGCTTTTTTCATTTTTGACGTATTTCCATCTTTTCTAGCTTTATGAGTTCTTCTGGGACGAAATCACTATTTGTTTCAATACCAGTATCTTTGCTAAATCACTGTGATTCTAAGTGGCATTTGGCATGGTGGCTAAGATCTGGCATTTTCTTGATCTACATTGCATATCGAGTTTTTTCATCTAAACCAATCATTGGAGACCTGTTTCTAATATTCACAGTAGTATTAATCCCTCTCCAGAACTTCTTATGCAGATTCGCATCTAAAACTAAGCATCTAGACTTTTCAACACTACAACAAAATCTACAATATTTACGTGCCATGTTTCACCCGAAACAGAAGATAAACATTGCTATTCTGGCTTATTGTATACATTCAATTTATAGACCAACAAGATTCGCCGTAGTAACAAGTTTTTTTATTTTTTTTTAATTGTTTTTTAGTAATTGTTCCACAGAAAGTAAATTTACCGAAATTTTAGGCTCCTATAACAGATTTTTTATAGTGATAATATACTATTTATTTACTATTATACTATTATTCAGTATTTGCATTTTACGAACATTCTAGAGCATATAATGTGGAATAATGATTTATTGGTCACCACTGTTCTACGATTTTACTTACCAGTCCGATTTATTAAAACTTTTAGTGAGAAAATTTAAATGTAACCAAATCCTATTTGGGAATTTTTTGGCTTAATAGATATTTTTAATAGAGGCAATTTATTCTTGCAATGATTTCTCATATTTTTAACAGTTAACATTAAGCTTAAGACTTCTTTCATTTCTGTTTCAACCACCTGCTGAATAGCTGGTCGATTCTTAGTTTAAGCGCGTTTCCTGTTTACTAACGTAGCTAGAGTCATAACCATGTCAAGTAATTTTAATGTAAAAGAATCGGTAAAAGATTATTTATTTACTTGATTGCTCTAAGGTCATTATTATTGGCATGTATATGTCAAGCAACCATGCTAACGGCAGTGATCAGATCTATTCAGTGGTAAGTTTAGAACATGTTAAAACTCGTACTATGGAGCCTCTGGCTCAATTCTATAATTTGGTTCAATTATATCGCTATAGAATCATAGTGTGAATATTTAATTTGGAAACAAACTAATTCGTCGAGTGAAACCTGAGTCATCATACATGGATTTCAAGTTATTCCATAACGATCGCGTGGATTTGACGTCCTTCAGGTTCAAAAATCTTCTTCTTAGAGTGCTGTCTCCCTACGCAGTTTGATAACCATAACGTTTATTTTTATTTCTGAACGTGCTATTCTAAACAGATCGAGCGATCTGCATTAATAACAATCCCGTAGATTCATCAACCAAGAATTCTGCCTTCGTACAACAGTGATAAGTTCTGTTTCTTTACAAACCATCTCAAGTACTTCTTTATTTGTAATTCTATCAGTCCATGATATTTTTAATACTCTGCGGTTTAACCAGAGTTAGAACCCCCCAATTCTTTGTAAATTGCATTTTTTATGCGTTTTCAGTTCCATATAATAATATTGAAAATATATAATATCGAATGGTACTTGGTCTGATTCTAAATTAAGATTTCTACACGTTAGGAGTGGCTTCATTTGTATAAATGCTGATCTGGCTGTCTCTATTCGCCTGTTTATGTCTGCAGTATGATCTCTGGTTTCATTGATTAAAGTTCCCAAGTACTGATATTTTTCTACTTGCTTTATCACGTTCCATTAACTCCCAATATGTAGTGAATATTTTGTGGTCTTTTTGTAATTAGCATATATTTTTAATATTTATAGTAATTCAAAACCCAGCACTATTCATACTTAAGCTTTCGATTAGATATTGTAGATCTTCTATACTCATTGCAATGATCACAGTGTTATATATTTACATATCATAAGTTGATAATTGTTAATAATGTTAATATTCCCTTAACCGTAACTCCCGCATATTGAGCGTGTCTTTTCTAAAATTTCTTTAGAATATAAGTTAAACAAATGTGGCGATAAAACGCGTTCCTGTCTAACTTCTATATTTTTTCTGACTGTTGCCCATCAATTTGAACTATGATACTTTGGTTCCAAAATAATGTTTGGATTATCGTTATGATTTTACTGTCAATGTGCTTATTCATAAGTACTGATACCTACTAGTTTTTCGTATCTTACTCTATCGAAAGCTTTTTCATAGTCAACAAAGCACAAGTTTAAGTCGAAGTTTACATCCTGACATCGCTGAATCAGTATCTAGATGACAAATAGTCCTTCTCGAGGACCCATTCCATTTGTTAAGCCAAACTGTATTGTATTGTGTAATACTTTAAGCAGTAATTAACATACACAGTAATTACAAAAGTATGACTCATGAGCCTCAGTGTTGAATAGTCCGAGTACTCTTTTGCTGCTTGTTTTTTAAGGATGGTTATAAACGCTGACTTCAGCCACTCTTGCGGTAATATTCCCATATGGTACACCGTGTTGAACAAATCTGCCAATACTTCGAAGTTATTCTCTTCCACTAGTTTTAACAGTTCTACGGGTATTTCATCCAATCCAGCTGCCTTATTGTCTTTTAGTTTTTGGAGGTATATTTGATTTCATCTATTGTTATCTTTGCTATATTATGCTATTGCTATAAATGAAGACAATGATAGCTCAGCAGAAATCAAAATAAGAGATTTGAGCCTTAAAATGAAACTTCGCCTGATGAGATGTTACGTACTTTCTGTGCTGTTCTACGGAATGGACTCATGGACGTCAAAAAAGATTGATATCAAAAAATTAGAGGCATTTGAACTGTGGATGTATCACAGAATCCTGAGAATATCATGGACCGAGAGAGTCACAAATGTCGAGGTCTTGAGAAGAACGAATAAAGAAAAGGAAGTCATATTTACGATCAAAAAACGAAAACTGCAATACTTGGGACACATTACAAGAGGCGAAAGATATGAACTGCTTCGAATAATTATGCAAGTGAAAATAGCAGGAAACAGGTCCATAGGAAGAAGACGAATCTCCTGGCTAAAGAATCTACGGGAATGGTATAGCTGTAGCAGCAACGAGTTGTTTCGGTCAGCAGTTTCGAAAATACGTATAGCCCTGATGATAGCCAACCTTCGAAACGAAGATGGCACTTAAAGAAGAAGATTGTTATCTTCTGTCTCTAAAAGATTGAATTCTTGTATCTCCTGCAGTTCACTTCTTTTATCTTGGAAAAGTTCTCTAACGTACTCCTCCCATCTTCTTAATTTCGTAGGTAAATCTATTAGCAGTACTTCTTTCGTGCATTTTATGTGTCCTTGCTGTCTTTTTTGACCCATTTCGGCCACTTTTCTTATTTTTTGTGCTTATTTCTCATGTCATATTTTAGTTATTCTAGTTCTTCTATCTCTTTACATTGTTTCATCAAATACATTTATCAAATACATTATGTATTTTTATTTATGTATTAAGTATTTCTTTATACTTCTGTAGATCTTTTCTTTTATATTAACTTCTTTCTTCCATATGTAGTAGTATTTTTCTGTCATCCATTGTTTTATTGCCTCTGACCTATGTTGTGTCAAACTTTCTTGAGCAGGTTTCAGTAATATGTTTTTTATATTATTCAATTTTTTATTTACATCCATAATTTGTTTGTTGTGAGTTAGTGTTTTTTGCATATTACCATTCACATTGTTTTTAATTCGTTTTTTATTTCTTGGTTTTTTAGCATTCTTATATTAATTTTTGGTTCTTGTCTTCTGAGTTTAATTCTTTGTTATTTTATTTTCACGACAATAACTAACGGATTGTGGTCTAAGTTAACATCTGTTCCAGGATAAGTTTTCACTGGTGTTATATAGTTTTTATATTTGTTTTTTTATAAGTATAAAATCTATCTGATTTCTGACAATATGGTTTTCTGTAGGCGAAGAAGACGTCCATGTATATAGTCTTACCTTAGTAAGCTAAGTATTGGCAATTCTCCCCATTCATATTTAAAGCTCCGAATCCGAACTCTCCAATTAAATTTTCAACTATAACTGCTCCAATTTTTGCACTAAAGTCTCCTAAAATGTACGTAATGTCTCTAGACTTTGTTAACTTTAGTGTATTGTGAAATTGTGAATAAAAAATTTCGAACCTATCTTCGGTCTTATATGTGGGAGCACAGACTTGGATTATATTAATATTGCAGTTCCGTGCTTGAATTTTTAGCATTATTATTCTTTCTGAGATTTGAACCACACCTAGCACTCATTTTATAATTGTGTTGCTAATGATAAACGCTACTCTATATCGATGATTTGTCTCCTTCAGTGTAATGCATATTGTGGTTATTTATTGATACCTCTCCATTTCCTGACTATTGCACATCGCTAACATAAAGTATATCTATATTTAGCCTCTCTTTCTCTTTGGTTAAAAAATAGAGACAGGTTTATCGTAAGACAAGTTTTCACAAGTGGAAAATTTTACATGCCCAACTGTAAATTTTTTTCACGCCTTCATAATTTAGACATACCAAGGAATTGGACAACATGGACTATTTCCTTTAACAATCACAGCCTTCTATTTAAACAAATATTGATCTTATATCTGTTAAAGTGTCATCTGAAAGTTTATTCGTATTTAGGTTAACAAAAACGACATAACTTCTTAACGACACACACAAACGCACGTAAATGTATAATATATATATATATATATATATATATATATATATATATATATATATATATATATATTGTAAATGGTAACAGATAACAAAAGCAATCTAAAAATTTAAAAATTATATTGCTGGCGCAGGATTTGCAAGTTCAACAGTATAATGAATTACTGAATATAATATATTGAGTTACCCAACTCTATCCTTTATACCTTTTGGGTTACCTGATCTTAAATAAAATTAATAAGTAAATTAGCGTCTAAGATTGCTGTCCACTGTTTATCGGATATCAATTTTTATTAGTATATTAGTATTTCGGAACGCATTAGTAGCTAAAAAACTTATTTAAGAATTTTATCAAAAAAATTAATTTGAACACTCAAATTCTGGTATAAACCATTTCTTTTCGATTAGAAACAAAATTTTTAACTGTCGGTTTATGACACTGTCAGTGAAATAATAATAAAGCGGGTTATAAGACTTAAGGGCGTTTCATTCATCCCCATCGTTCCGGTAAATGAAGTTTTCGACCACAAAATATCGAGCGATCCCACAAATCATGAAAAATAATATCGAATCAGTTATAAATCCGGTGAAAATCAGAACATTAATCGGCAAGAGGCGATAGAAGCAGCAGGTTCTTTGCTGCATAGGGCTGGGCGGCGCATCCAGACGAATATACATCGACGCCGACGCAACAACTAGAAGGCGCCTCGACCCACAAAGCTGCGGACTAACATCATAGTGCGGTGAACTGAATAACAGAAGAGACGCGATTGCATGCTGCCCGAAGTTATCTCACATTTACGCGGTTCGTGTTGAGAGTTCTTTCTCTAACTCACCGATCACGGAAAACGAAAATAAACCGAGGCGCATTGACCTATCTCACCCGATGCATTTTTACGATTTATTTATTTCAGACAAGTAAACGAAAAGTTTGCGAAGTTTTCTCGGGTGTTAGTGACTGGAACTTTATTTAAAAACGATGTGCTTCGATAAAGGTTTATTCGCAAGATGATGAGGAATGGCCAGTTTTTGTTTGTTAGTGTTTACTGTGGCGCTAGCCCTAGCGGCTCCGGACTGGACGGATTGTCCGTCGCCGTGTCGGTGTACTTGGAGTAACGGCAAAAAGACGGCGTTATGCAAAAAAGCGGGCTTTACCGGTATACCTGGCACTTTGGACGAAGGCATGCAAGTGCTCGATCTCTCGGGTAATTTTTTGTCGAAACTGCCCAAAGCCGCGTTCAGATCCGTAGGCCTATTAAATCTACAGCGAGTGTATCTCTCACGTGCCGGGTTAACGGAAATACACCGTGACGCATTCGTAGATCTGATTATTCTAGTGGAAATCGATTTATCTGATAACGAAATATATTCTCTGCACCCGGAAACATTTCACGGCAACGAGAGACTGCGGATACTTTACCTCAACGGTAATCCTCTTAAAGAACTCGTTCGGGCTCAGTTCCCTACGTTACCACATCTTAGAACTTTGGAGTTGGAAAATTGCCATTTAAAAGTTATAAACAGAGAAACATTTATTCATTTAACTGCTTTAGAGACTCTTAATTTAAAGTATAATCTTCTTCAGAATCTGTCAGAAACAACCTTCATGAATTTTGCTCAGTTAAAGACTTTAGCTTTAGATGGAAATCCGTGGCAATGTGATTGTGATTTGCGTGGATTTAGAGACTGGTTTCTAGCTAGTAAACTGCATTCCGTTCCTTTAATTTGCTCAGAACCGAAATTATTGGGTGGTAAACTATGGGACGAAATTCCATCTGAAGAATTCGCATGTGTACCGCAAGTGTTTGCATACCCACAACAACAGGTGCAAGCAGAAGCAGGAGGAAATGTAACTTTTGGATGTCATGTTCGCGGAGATCCCGAACCTCAAGTTTTGTGGCTATATGAAGGTCACCCTATTAATCATACGTGGTTAGTTGTAGAAGCAGAAGAAGGACTGTTAGATAAGTGGGCCAATATCAGCATTTATAACGTTAGTGATGCCGACGTCGGTCGGTATACGTGTGTTGCCAAAAATATTCTAGACTCAACTTCCGTTAACGTCAGTTTAGTGCTTCCGGAAGTTGTCACTGCTACTACACTTAGTAAATCAGACACGAAAATGGTGTGGTGGAGTATAGTGATAGTGAGCATTGCAGTGGGATTTTCTGGTGTGATAACAGTGATAACGGTTTGTTGTGTAAGGAACAGAGGCCAAAGAAGGAACATTAAAGCCAGTGTCAGCTTCACAGACCAAGAAAAGAAGCTACTGGACGTTAGTATTGCTACCACGACTGATAGAGGAACCGGTAGTTGCGAAGCGTTAGGACCGGAACTAGACATAATGGAACCTCCGGTACATATTACAATAGAGAGGGAGCCTCATTTACCTCCGCTAGCAGTATATCCTCCTCCGCCAGAGTTTTCAACTAATACGCTGCCAGCGGGGGCATACGGCAACATCTTTATCTCAGTTTCAGTAAGTCGAGATCCTTCAGTTGACGTTTCTAGGTGTCCTGATCTACTGGACTTACCCCACAGGCCTAAACCAGTCTACCATGGCATGGCAACGTTGCCGCGACGGCCGTACGCCATTCCACAGTACGACAACATGGGTCCCAGGGTGACTGCTGGCGGAAGTTCCACACTGTCTCTTCCTGATGCATCTGCTGGTGTAGCTGTTACCCCCGTAGTGACGGAATTACCCCCTCCCCCGCCGCCCCCTTGCGTTCAACTCACCCCAGAGTTTGTCTCTCTCTAACCTCCCTGTGGTTAATCTTCAATTAGTGCCTTTGCTCACATCAATATATTAATTTATATCTCTACATTTATCAGCAGGATTTTGTCAATAAGGTAAACATATTTTCTATTAGTTTGGTAAATGTGAAAACGTTATTCAATAATTTTGATTGTGTATATATTACGTACATATTCCAATTTGTTATTCATATTATAATAAATATTGGTTTTAAGCATTGAGACGACGAATATTTTTAAATTTAGCTTTTTTAATAAACTGCAACTACTTATTTAGGCAAAACATACTATTTTAATAAATAATTTTTTTGGGTTGCATCATACATCTTTAAATTTAATTGACAACGAATAATACAAATGAAAATAATAATATTTGTTACAAGTTACGGAGTGACATTTTTTTAATACATTTATTTTGGAAAATAATTACGTATCTTTTAAAACTAATCAAGAAATAAACACATTAACAAATGAATTTTATTGGATTACTTTTGTTAGCTTTTTTTCTGCCTGTTACAATGATTTTCAATCGTTTTCGTCAGTCGATACATATTTTCTTTATTCTCTTTTCACACAGTCTTGAAGTTTATCTTTACACGTTTTACGTTACAATTAAACGTAAAAATATAAAATAGATATTTATAAAAACGGGTGCCAAATAATCGGTTTCATAATTTATGGTATTAAAATGTAGTTACCCTTTTTGAATTATTTGGTATATCGTCCAGTTTATTGACTTAAATATGGAAAATATATTTCTTCTTTGTTTTTCGTTATTCATTAATTAAAGCACCATGTCCTTCGATAAAAATTCTTTCTTCTAGTCGCCTTATTGCTTTTATTTTTAAGATCTCAAAAGACTTAAGGTCTTTACACAAATCTGTAAACAATACAATATTAATTACTCTTTATTGATATATTTCTAAAACAACTTTAATCTGAAACTGATATTTCAATATATAGAGGTAGTAGCAATAAGGAATACATAGGGATTCGAGGATATTGCTTACGATATGAAACGATATATTATTATCTGATGTCTCCTAAAATAAACAGGTATTCACTCATATCAAGTTCATGTTATATGTTATATGTTATATACCCATTCCATCCATCCCAACCGCTCATTCTTAAGGAGCATTTTCATCTAACATCTATTATATTAAAAAAAACCTATTTGTTTTTTAATTGTGATATCCTATTCCTATGTTGGGAATTCTAACATTGTAATATCAACATAAATGACTTCTTTATATTTCTAGATCGGATGGCATTCTCAAAATATATTTTAAGCTAAAACAAGATAGTACGATAAAAAAGTATGTTTAACTTAAAAGTTATATTTCGAAAATGATTTTTCTAATTTGGTATCCGAAACGTCAAATAAAGATTTTGTTTCATAATTTGTCGTTTACTCTCAGTGGTATTTGATAAAAAGTGATGTCCCCCAAGGAAATAATTGTAGCTTTTGTTATTTCTAATTAGACTAAGTAAACAAAAAATTGAATATACGGACATAGATAACGATGTAAACTACTTTTTCCCAAACATATACATTTATTTTAGAAAATATGCATACAATCATATAAAATAAATCCAAAAGTTCTTTAAAAATAGTAGTATTTTGACAATACACTAAATTTCATTAATATGTACCAACTATAGCACTCTTTTTTTATAATAAATTCTTCGTATATTCTTATACCTATTAAAAGTGCAGAATTCTTCCAAACTTTTACATCTTTTTGCTTCCATTTCTTCTATTATATTTTAATTGCTTTTTCGTGGCTTGCCTCAATATTCAAGTTGTTTTATTTCTATTTTGGTTATTATACTTTCTTGTTCAGTTATTCTTGTAATATCCTAATTTTTTTATCGCTCGCACTTTGTTTTTTTGTAACATTCATGATTCGCTAGCATTATGTTATGGTAGGTAGTGCTATAGCATTCTAAATAATTTTAATGTTCAAGTCTACTTATTTTTTTGTCTATAATGGCTTTGTTTATTACATAGTATCGATCATTTGCTTTTTTTACCTGTCAGCCATGTCTAAATCAAATTTTCCGTCATTTTATATGACAAAATATACGTCACATAAAATGTGTGATATTTATCATTTAACTGGCTCATTAGGTCTCACGTTTATTCTAGGTAATTACCTCTTTTGTATTTTATTTGATTATAAAGGATTTTTATTATTGCTCTTCGGCAGTGGTGAAGTATTCGCATTGAATTTTCGAGGGTTTCGAGGGCAAGGCTTCGATTTGAGTACATGTATTTTGCAAATTGAAAAATTCTTTCGAGTTCAACGAATGTAATGGGGCATTTTTCAAATTTACTAAATTATTTGGATCTAAATTAATTTTAAAACTCGAATCTTCTCTACTTGAAAACAATCTGACAAACCACTGTTTTTTTTTAAATAATTGTTTTTTGTAACATACATTTTCCAATATTCTATATTTAACCTTTTGGCCAAAAAATTGAAATTCTTTTAATATTACGATTATACTATAATTTTTATAGGTACGAGTTGATGTTATTTTACTTTAGAATATGTTGACTTAGGTATAATATTGAATATACAATGTTTTTTTAAAGCGCTTTATTATTTTAACAGCGGTATATTGGAAGATAGATCCATGAGATCCATGACACAAAACTTCATTAATTTTCTTTTATTTAGAAAAAGCAGTCGAATCCACTGTAACGGTTAGTAGCGGCGGCTACAAAATTCCTTAATTAAGTTTTATAAAACATTCCTATATATTTTAAAAAAATTACAAAGTCATTAGCTGAAAAATTAGTGCCCAATAAAGTACTTATACTGTTAAATGTGTCAGGATAATTAGCAAAACGAGGGCATACAATTAAAAAATGGTTAACGGTAACTTGCACATTACATATTTCACATATTGATGGATCACTTTTAGACAATAAGTATAAATGAGTAAGTCTAGTGTGCCTAATTTGTAATCGCGTTATCACTAACTGTTCTCTTTTGTTCTTGGTTGAAAGTTCTCAAGCTGTAACGTCATTTTTAAATTTCTTCAGTGATGTTTAAGAAGATTTCTTTTCCCACTTGCAGAAAATTCGATTCTTAATAAAAGCTTTTATATTATTCGAGGTATTTCGATACTCGGCTTTTTTTATATCGGCACATACAGCAATTTCACTCGCGCACTGGTCTGCTCTTTTGATTGCCGCAATGCGAATGTAAAATGGCATCTACTGCAATAGTTTAGTGAATTTTATTATATATCGAAAATATAAATTTACGGGCTAACCTGAAATGCCTCGCCCTCGGAATCAGATATTTCGTTATCTAAGCGTCGGTGGATTTTTTTTAAGGAGGTTATATAACCTTTGGTTAAACTATCTTTTAATTGTGGATGAATTTTAACTAGCATGTGAACTAATCCCAGTAGGTCAGAAGTAAAATCTTAAATTATGTTAGGAGGATATTGCACGCTAGTAACATTGCTTAGAAGTAGATGCAGTTGGTCATAATTGAGAACAAATGTGGATGAATGATTTTGGATAAAACTTTTAGATTTGATTTTAAGTCATATAATTTTGATGACTTTATTGACGTATGTTCCGCTTTGTTGTTAAATTTTTTGACTCTGGGTTTACATATATATATATATATATATATATATATATATATATATATATATATATATAAAAGAGTAGTATATTATACTACGTAAATCAATTGAATTTGTTGTTGATTTCATTTTATCGGGACAGTTGGTAGCGATGTGTCCAGACTTTTTGAACTTGTAATAAGCCATAGTTCCTTGAGATAACAATATTTGATATCTTATATTATCGAAGTCTTAGGTGAATGAGTCAGATATGGGGAGACTATATTAAGCCCTATTTTCTGTAAATAATCAACTAACAGGCTGTATGGTATTGTGGGACATACGTTTAAAAAAAATGCTTTCTGCTGGGAAAATTCGTCTCCTAGCTTGTACTATATTGTTCTAAATTTTAATTTCTCCATGGTTTTGCATGAATACGTTTACAATTTGTTTGTTTGCAAGGTACATCAAATCCTATTATTAGATATTCGAGAGGAAAATATAATACTTTTGGGATGAATTAGGTTACCCAAAGGAATTAAGTGCAGAAGGCAATCGCTTCATGTTTTGAGGGAAATTGTATAGAAGTTGCTGTAGAATGGGTTTTGTTAGTATTTGTCTGTAATTATGATACATGTGGTGTATTAGAAAGACTCTGAATATTAGGTTTCACTTTGGTTTAAACACGAGACATGTGTTCAAAAATAATACGAAGCTGACCAGTAATTAAACAGGTAATGAAACTGAAATAAATATAACTAAAGCCGTATCTTAGTGATGGCTGTTAAATTGCAAAATCTCGTTCACCTCGTTATTTTAATCAAAACTAATACAATGTTGTCACTTACTGCTGTTTCTTATAATTGTCCCTTAACTATTTATACCTAAACTGTTAATAATAACGAACTTATTTTAAACCAAAATTTACAAATTTGCGGAGAAATTTCTTCTTCTTATTCATTTTTTGGGCTATGTGCTTGACAATTTACCCATTTTACTTCGAGGGTAGACACTTTTTGTATTGGTATTTTTTTTTTGATATTTTTCTGAGGCTAAAGAGGCTCAATTTTAGTAAGACAACACAACATAGGTATACAATTTTCTCGCTCGGGGGGTAGCCTCCAAGGATGAAAGAAGGAAGATCATAGTTTATAATTTAATATTGAAGATAGATATAAAGTTACATAAGATGTTTATTGTATTTTTATTAATATTTGTAAGGATTGTGCAAATATTTATGGGAGTGGGAAGTTTAGTTTTAGCTAATTCGGCATAAAAGTCGAAATATGGGTTTTGATTTAAGCGACATTCTAATAAAATATGATTTAAGCATCCCACTTGTCCACATTCGCAATAAGAATCATCTTCGACTCCAATTCTGAATAGATGAAGAGGTGATGAGCAATGAGTCCGTTCTAATACGGATGATCGTGGTTAAATGTCTTCTACTAATATATGAGAATTTATTAAACCATGGTAGAGTGTGGATTCGCTTACTAATTTTGAGATAAAGTAAATTACATGTGCCGTATCCTTCGTACCATTCAGCTGCCCAGTTGCACCATATCTCTTTTTTTTAAGTAGGGTGTAAATTTTTAATTTGAAAACTGTAGTTTGATATTCATGGGAATATTCAGGGAACGACCTATATTAGCAAGTTGGTCAGCATTGTAGTTTCCATTCATACCAGAATGTCCTGAGATCCATACTAGTAAGATTTTAATAATATTGGTCCTTGCTAGGATAATTTCTCTTTTCGTTAAATATGATATAATGTTCTGTGTCTTTATAAAACCCTGCTTTTGGGATTTTTGTAGTGCACTTTTGGAGTCAGAAAAGATAATGACTTGTGTGATATTTTGTTTCAGTATAATTTGGTCTGCATGATTGATCGCGGTTACCTCTGCTGTACATATTTGGGTATGGTTGGGTAGTTTAGACAAAAATGAATAGTTTATATCTGGGAAAAAACTACAAATCCCGCATTTGCCTGTGTGTCCGTTGAGCCACCTGTAAAGATTTTTTTGTATCAACGGAATTTTTTAAGCAAATTCACAAAATTCATAACGTTAAATTAATTTTTCGTAATATTTTTATTCAGAATTCCTATTGGTTGAAGTTGTAGTTCCAGTTCATATTCATGACAAGGAAGCAGTTTACTGAAGTATAGGTTCTGCAAATAAGGTTGGATTTTTCTAAGAGTTGTTATCAATATGGGTTTTTCCTTATTTCTACAGTATTTATTTTCCATATTACAAAGTGCTTTTAATTAAACAATTGATTGAATGACAGGGTTGTTTTTAACACTTAGGTTTTTAGTAAACATTTTTTTGTGATCCATTCTCTTCTGTATTTTAATGGCAGTTTTCCAGACTCTGATAACAAGGCTTGGATTTGAGTTGACTTCATGCATGCTGTGATAATCCGTGCGAAGAATTTTAAAATGCATATTTACACTTTGACAGACATCTGACACTTCATTAAAATTTCTTGTTCTTTCAAAAATAAATTGAAAACACTGTAATACCGAAGGGTTATACTTTTTTCAGATTTGGTTTTTTCTTTTTTGACTAAATGCAAAGTGGTGTGGTGCTCTAATGTTCTCTGTAAATTTTATTTCCACATAGTATTACAATATAAACATATCATCTTTACATATTTTTTTAAAATACAATATAAAATATACAAAATAAACAAGTTCTAATTAATACATTCATATTTGCACAACAATTAAAATATTTGGAACAAACACATGAAACACAAATATTTATCGATATATGATAAAAATTAACTGATAGAGGAACATTTCTAGTGGTTGGCTGTATACACTAAATTTAAAAAAAATACAAGGAAGTGTCAAACTTCTTGTATAATTGTTATAATAAATTATTGAGGAAAATATTCAAAAGAATTACAAAATCTCAAAAAGTTTTTGGTCTTATCAGACCATCACCGGTAATAACTAAAGTAAGTAATTTCGCTTTCATTTATTGGAGGGATAATTTTGACTGTTAATAAAAACATGTTTACAACATTATTACATAAGCCTTTGCAAAAGGGCACTTAAAAAAATCTATCAAACATTTGCTTTACAAAAAGTGGAATTATTATATTACTATTTAGTTTGTGTCATTAAATTTTAAGTACAAATAAATTTCATGACATAAGCTAAATAATTATGGATTGTATTGTAATACAAGGGAACGTACTGAACTTTCATTGGAAAATAGTGACCACGTCTAGGTCAAATCACATTTACCAGCAAACTGAGTTAAAAGATCATAAAAACACTGTCTGTACTCAGACATGTAGCAAAGCATTTAGGCAGTTACTTTGACCTACACTTATTCATTTCATCTATCTCAAGTACCTTTACATTGGCTTATATATAGATTTAAAAACTTTACTTTACATTCTTTACTTGTGCGTCATCATTTAAAGCATACGAGATGAATCGGAAATTTACTCCACGCAATAACAAGTGACAGAAAGTGGCTACTGCTCCAATCACGGATTATATTATAAAATTTGACGTTATTAAATATTGGTGCTTTTAATATCATTAGTGGTTATTAAATAAATAAACAATTTATAAAAACAAAATATAATTAAATATACAAGAATATATACAGTGTGTTGAGGACAGTAAAAATATTTAAAGAATAAAACATTAATTATCTCCAATGTTAATTATTACAGGTTCGATATTCATATTGCACATATTTTCTTCTTTAGTAAACCACTGTTCAATTATTTTGTTAGTACGTTCTACACACTTTTCCCAGACGACATCGTTAAACTTTTGAAATTCTTCCTTCCCCATACTTAAAACATGTTCATCGCTATATCCATCTCTGCCAATATATGTATTATAGTAAGTCTTGCAATCTGCGCGTACTAATTCAATAGCATTAAAATCTGTGTGATACGGAAAGAATCTAAGCAGTTCGTGTCCATGTTCATTTATCAATTCATCTAAAATATATATCTATTATACATCAATTCATCTATTTCTTGTCGATTTTTCTTGGCTAATTGTAAGAATTCTGGTTTTAACTGATTTTCATCAAATTTAACATTGTATTTCTTCAACCAATCTATAATGTCTGATTTTAATCATTTAGCGGAAGGTTGTTTATTCATGATTTCACTATGGTAGGGTGCATTGTCCATGACAATCAAACATAGATGTTCTAAATTAGAAAGTAGTTGTGTACCTATCCATTTAGTAAATATTGTACTATTCATTTCACCGTGATAATCTGCAGTCAAGGATTTAGAACAAAATAACAAACTGCCGACAAAAACCTTTTGCCGAACCGGCATGAGCCACAATATCTCTTTTCCATGATAACCACCTGGTTTGCGTACACTTTTGTTGTTGTCATCTACATGCCACATCATTTTATTTCCCCTAGAATAATGCACGTTTCGTCTGAAAATACAACTTCTCATGGATATGTACTATTTCTGTTTTCTATTTATTTACGTAAGAAAAACGCTAGTTTTGCTGCGATATGAGTTCTTTCAATTAAAGCTCTTTGATGATCATCTTTTTTAAATTTAAAGCCCAAATCTTTTACTATTGTACTCAAGGATGTTTTAATTGTAGAAACAATTTCTTTAGTTTGCAGCTCATTGATCAACGCTTCACGTGCTACATGTTCTTCTAAAAAGTTACTTTTACTTACTTACTCTTCTAAAAAATCTTGGAGTAAGACTCAAAGATGAATTACATCTTTGAGTCTTACTCTGTCAAACGCTTTCTTTAGGTCAATCAAACACAGAAATGCTGGTCTATTATACTCTAGTGATTTCTCAGTAATTTGCTTTATAACAAATATTGCATCTGTACACGATCTTCCACTACAAAAACCTGTTGTTCATCTACTAAACTTATACTCTGATTTATTAGAACTTGTAAAATTTTAGTTGTAAGTTTTAGCGTAGTAGTTAACAAGTTTATACCTCTGTAGTTTTCTGGCTGTTTTTTATCTCCTTTTTTGAATAGTAGAATTAGTTCGCTCATTCTTCATTCTTCCGGTATTTAATTGTGTTTTATAATTTTATTAACTAATGTTGTTAATTGTTCTATCATTGCTGCTCCACAATATTTCTGTAACTCGTTTGGTATCCCGTGTTTACCTGCTGCTTTTCTGTTCTTCTGGTTTTCAAGTATTTTCTGAATTTACAGATGATAAAATATGATGATTTAAAAATAATTATTTTTTAATATCTAGAGAAAAAAGTTTGTCAGGCTATTGAGTTGGCTCTATAATCTGTAATTTCCTATATAGTTTCATTTTTAATTTTTATTATATAATAAAAACTAAATAATGTATTAATAAAAACTGTCTTAAACCTTATCTGCTTCAATCTGTTCAAAGATATTTCTTTTCTTCTGTTCTTAGGTTCTACTGTAACTTCATTTAAAGTAGTTAAGATATACAGTTAAGATAAGAAGATAATTCTCATAAGAGATTTACTGTTAAAGTAAGATTCGTTTGTCAATATTTTTTATTATGTTATCAGTATTGTACTTGTTGCAATGATATATTTACTTGATATATTTATCATATTTTTGTGCAATAACTAATTTTCGTCCATATCCTGATCCGCATCTAGGTTTTGTGTTCGGATTAATCCCGTGATAACTCTGGTTAATTTTTGAAACATAATTTAAATTTAAAAATAGAAATCTACGCAGTTTTATTTTGATTCTTTCAAACGATTAACATTATATGTATTTAAACTATTCGCTCTATGGGTTCTGTACATAAAAATGAATATAATCTAAACATAAATGCTGTAAAATATGAGTACACAATATTAACTGCTACATTAAATAGAAAAAACTAATGGTTTTCTCTTTGGTAACCATATTGAGGATGAATATTTTTTTGAGAAAAATGATAGCTTTTAAAAATATTCGCGCAACATCAACTGTAAGTGAGGAATGTGACATAGTGAGCGAATAAACTATATTATAAAGCATCTGTTTCAGTTTGAGCTAAGATATTTAATTTCTTACACCTCCTTGATCGACTTAAGGCTTAATAAGCAGCATATAGATCGAATATTGCTTGAATCATTTATTTGTAGAAAAACCATGCGAAATATTACTTCCTATTTTAATTTAAGCCGATGCCGATGTGTTCTTATATAAATTTTTTATACATTAACATGTAGGTATGTTAGTTTTCTCGAGAGCCTTCCAAAGTTTTGTTTGGCAAACGGTGTCGTATACCTTCTGTAAATTGAAATATACCACATAAAGTTTCTGATTACAAGTCATTTTATTTTTAATTATTTAAATTACAAAATAAAATTGATTGATGGTTAATCTATATACTTAAAATCATGCCTGTTTCTTCGACACTAAAGTGTTTTCTCTAAATTTTATTTTATTTTGAATGTTTCCATTGTTTATGGATATTTTCTCCATTGAGGGGATTTAATCAATATTTAAGTAAACTTCTGTACAATTTGTTACTCTCAGACCTTAATCGTTCAGAAATATCCAGGGCCAGCTTCTTTTCTGTTTTGTAGATGTTTAAATAAATTTCTTTACTCTTGATTTTCTATGTTAATTGAATGTTTTCTATGTTAATTGATTTTCTATGTTAATTGAAGATTATGTAGTAATTATATTGTTTGTATTATGTATCTTGATAAATTCCACTATACCTGAAACCAGATTCTTGTATGAACTCTATGGTTTCACTTGTAATATGAGGCCTTGTGTTATCCTGTTAAAAGATCGCATTTGGAATGGTTTGTAACTAGGGATGTAAAACCGGTTGCATTACTTCACCAATATGTTGTCGACATGCCAGAGCGCCGTTAATAAGAACAAAGGGTGATCTGCTTCCCAAACACAGAGCACCTCATACCATAATGCTTGATTGTCTTGCTGTAAGACGTTCAACAGCCAAGTCTATATTTCGCCTCTCACTTTGAAAACGTCTGATCCTTATGCGTCCATCAAAGCCATCTAAATAAAAGCTAAATTTATCACTGAAGCAGACAAAATTCCATTGACCATTCCAGTTCTTAGTTCCATTCCAAGTATATTTGATTTTCCTGTTACTGCAACAAATTCATCTCTTACTTGATTTACATTGTCCAGTCTATTCCTGAGATCAAGAAGTTTAAGATGGCGCAAATCACGGCCTTACAATATTCTAGGAGGTCCAGACGCTCCACGATGCCGATAAGTCTCACCATTGAACAACCTCCTCCAAACTCTTAACACCATTGATAAAGTAGCTTTAACTTTTCGTGAAATTTTCCGTAAACCAAAACCGGCCGCTTAAAGCAAAAGTCGCTTAAATTACAAAATTGCGACCGTAAACTATAATTTAAAATTTTTTGTGCAAATCAAAAACAATCGAAAATAACTAAAAATTACTTTTAAACTAAAGTTAAATATACAGAAATAAACTTTCTTATCTTTTTTATTTTTGCTAAAAAAAGAAGAAAAAACTTCGGTTAAAGAAAAGTTAGTTAGGTAAAAACTTTATCACATATATATTTTTAGATAACACTACAAATAAGTACTTTTGATCCAAATACATAATCGTATATAAAGTGTTAAGTACATTTTTTTGGCCATCAGTGTAATATACTATAAAATTAAATAAATTATATAATTAAATTAAATATTATATTATTATATAAAATTTATTTTTATAATTTCTTAATTATGTATCTCACAAATTGTCAACTTTATTCTGTACATTCAGAAGATTCAGATTTTTAAATTTCTTAGAAAAGCCATCCTTTATTAGGTAGAACATGAGTATGAAAAGAAAAGAGATATCTACCACGCAGAGCGCAAATATAAAGCTAACCAACTCGGATTTCATTTAAATGAAATATTTACGACCTAAAGCTATAAGCAAATTTAATATTGCTCTAAAAATAAACTTCATTAAAGCAATATATGAGCGGCAAAGTAAATATTAAGCATCAAAAGAGAAATAAAAAACGGATGAATGTGCAAGTTAAATATACAGGGTGTTTCAAAAAAAGGTAACCCCGTCTCTAGGGTAGGTAAAAAATTGAAAAATAATTGGGGTTTGCTTAGTAAAAAAATTTTGTAACGCCATCCGTTTTCAAGATACAGGGCAGGGCGTTGAAGAAAAAAAATTTTACGCATTTTTTACGATTTTGCCGAAACTACTGGCAACATTGTAATGAAATTTTATACGAATATGTTTTGGAAGCAGATACATCCCATGAATTTGTTTTTATATCTGATTCTCATAGAGGGCGGTAGTTACACGGATCGTACTAAGTATTAGTCAATATAACTTTTTTAGGAGTATAATTATTAATCAAAATTTCAAGTAAACTTAAACATCATTCAATTTTACACGAAAAAGGTACTCTTGGTAAAACTCGATACTGTGTACCGTTTTCGGAATATTTTGATTTTAAAATTATGAAATAATAATTGATGCTGGTAGTAATGATAAAGTTCTAATAGGTATACCTCTATTTTCTCCAAGTGTGCCATGGAAATCTGACATTTATTGATTGTTATGACGATAAATCAACAATAATTAGAGTTTTGAAACCTTGTTATTTGTAAAATCAAATCAAAATGTACTCAAATGTTGAATACACTGACATGTTATTAACCTTAGGCAAATGTTTAGGATGTTCTAGTGCAGCTGTGACACGTTATGCAGAAAAGTTTCCTAGAAGAAACTTACAAAGTAAAAAAAAAATTAGAGCCGTTGAACGACGTTGTCGAGAAACTGGGAATGTGAGACCAAATAAAATAAATTACAACAACAAGAACAATTAATAAAGAAAATAATATTTTAAATTTACTTGATCAAGATCCAACAGTTAGCGTAAGGAATATAGCAAGACAAACAAATACTTCTTCTTCAAGTACTTGGCGGATACTGAAAGAACAGCAATTACATCCTTATCATTACACACAAGTCCAAGAGCTCTTGCCAGATGATCTACCGGTTAGAGTGGATTTTTGTGAAACATTGCAACAAAGGACAGCCCATAATGCAAATTTTTTAAAATGCATTCTTTTTACGGACGAGGCCACCTTTACGCGACAAGGCATGTTTAACTTTCATAATGCACACTACTGGTGTGATGAGAATCCACGAGTCAAAAGGGTATCACATTACCAACACCCATTTAAAGTTAATGTTTGGGCAGCAACTTTAGGTAACAAATTAATAGGTTATCATATTCTACCTGGAAATTTAAATGGTGATATGTATCTTGATTTTTTAAACAATTTCGTATTCGAGATATTAGAAGATTTAACGCTAAATGAGCGAAGATCTTTATTTTTTATGCACGATGGAGCTCCACCACACTTTGATAGAAGGTGTCGTAATTGGTTGAGTAATCATTTTCCGAATCGATGGTTTGGTAGAGGTGCAGAAGCTCCGATTCATTGGCCTCCTCGGTCATGCGATTTTAACCCTTTGGACTACGCAGTTTGGTCGTATATTAAGGAAAAAGTCTATGCTACAGAGGTTAATTCACGCCAAGAATTGGAAGAAAGAATTCAACGTCAATTTAATGACATCATAGCTGATCCCTTACCGTTTAAAAGGTTAATGGAATCTTTAGAAAAAAGAATAGACTTGTGTATTCGCGAAAACGGAGGGCATTTTGAACATTTACTGTAGTTGAATTTTATTTTATGTTCTTAGTCATTAATTTAATTTTCTTCTTGTGAGTTTTGTTTAATTACTAACTATTTTATACCAGCATAAATTATTACTTCATAATTTTCAAATCAAAATATTCCGAAAACGGTACACAGTATCGAGTTTTACCAAGAGTACCTTTTTCGTGTAAAATTGAATGATGTTTAAGTTTATTTGAAATTTTGATTAATAATTATACTCTTAAAAAAGTTATATTGACTAATACTTAGTACGATCCGTGTAACTAGCGCCCTCTATAAGAATCAGATATAAAAACAAATTCATGGGATGTATCAGCTTCCAAAACATATTGGTATAAAATTTCATTACAATGTTGCCAGTAGTTTCGGCAAAATGGTAAAAAATGCGTAAATTTTTTTTTCTTCAACGCCCTGTATCTTGAAAACGGATGGCGTTACAAAAATTTTTTACTAAACAAACAAAAGAGAGCAAGGTTATTATCGCAGACAACATTAATAATATGAATATAACTAAAACATTAAAATCACAACTTATCCTAATAATCAAAATTGATAATATTGAAACTTCCTGTATAATTTAAGAAATTAAAATTATAAATAATGGTGTAATTAGGTATATACCATCAGAGAGATACTGTTGTGTTAATTATTAGGGCACAAAATTTGGGGATTTTGATACTTTAAAGTAAGTTTTGTAAACTAATTTTACGTAACAATTCAAATATAATACCGTAATTTTAAGTCTTTAGACTTTATATCCACATCCAAATTTTAAAGGTAGACATATACATATACAGCTATTCTCTCCCTACATTTGAATAAACTGATTTTATATTATATTGCTAACAAATATCTCGCATGTCTATGTTACAAAAATTATTAAAAGAGCTCTAATGTGATTATTAGTATCTACTACAGAATCCCTTTCACAGAGATTAGTGATTCCGTGTAGCTATGTTGTAGGTACTCTGCCTTATTTTCTTTTCTCAGGCGGGATCCATTTCAATGCCTTTTTTGAAAGTCAGTCCAATCCCATTCGTTTTACGTACCTATCCATACCATATTAGTTGTTTGTTTTCTATACGTTATATAATCGTTTCTTATACTTTTGTTCGTCGTATGATTTCTTGATTTCTAATATGTTCCAGTCTAGTTATTCTTGCTACTCTTCTTCAAAAGTCCATTTCTATCACTAGTAGTGCGTTTTTTTTGCTTTTTTGTTAACTTTCAGGTTTCTTAACTATAATAATAACCGGTCGTAATAAGCTACTTTATATTTTTTTTTGTTACAGGTTTAATATGTTTCTGCCATAAAATAGCATTCAATGCTCCTATTACCCGTTTTCCTTTGAATATTTGGTCTCTGTTTGTGTCTATACAGCTTTAGTCTATGCTTAGCTTTATGCTAAGATATATAGATTCATTGTACTATTTAATTTTATCACTTTTAAATGCAGATCTCCAGACGATTCTTCACTTCATATGCATATAGGTACCTACATATACAAAGCATTTCAAATAAAACAATCCACCTTAAACTTTTGAACTTCTTATTTCATTTAATATTTAAAGGGGAAGACAATATGTCATATTTAAATTTGCTGGTCAAGGCTCACCATCCTTTTATTATTTTTTTAATTACTTCACCCTCTTTTATTTTATATTTGGATTCTACTTTTTATTCTGATTTCAAAAATGTATAATACATTCGGCTTGAAGAGATTAGTTTATGACATAGACAATTTGTCTTTGTCCACACTTTGCAAGAAAGAATCGAAATTGTAGGTTTACACTACAAAAATAATAATTGCGCAAGACTTGCTGCTAGAATTTTACAACACAATAGACATGCAACTTATAAGTACGTGATTGAACTGATGCAGAAATTTAGAACCGCAGAGTCAGTTTGCAATAACAAACATAACCGACAGGGACTTGTAAATAATGAAGCAATCTTAGTAGCCGTTTTAGGGCAAGTTAACTTAGAGGTTGATCAATCACAGAAAGAAAGCAGAAAATTCTAACTAAATAAGATTATGTTAAGTATTCGCATGCAGGAGTTGACTAATCTTCTAACCGAAGAAAGGTAGCTGCATAGCATAGCATAGTCTGCTGTAATTATGTTTGTTTTTCAATGGTTTGACACTAGAAGCCACATACATGCTTATACAACCAAATTATCTCTTCTTAGAGTGCCATCTCTCTATGAAAGTTGGCAATCATAATAGTTTTTTTTTATTTTTAAACTTGGTTCTTTAACCAAGAATTAACCAAGAGTTCTTTTTTCTTAAATCTTTCCCTGTAATTTGAGTCTCAAAATTTTATATTTTGGTCCTCTCATTACATGGCCTAGGTGTTCCAGTTTTTTGTTTGTGTCGTGGTGATTAGTTCTGTTTCTTCACCAACCCTCTCCAGTACTTATTTATTTGTAATTCTGTCAATCCATGATATTTTTAATACTCTGCAGTATAACCAGAGTTAGAAAGCCTCGATTCTTATTAAATGGCTTTTTTAATGTCAAAATTATACAGCTACCCTATTGTCTTACCAATAGGTAAGAAAATCATTTAATGACTTTTATTTCAATGGAAATAGGTTAGGCTAGTAGTACTAAAAGTTAAATAGGTACCCGCTTCTTTTATAATTATTATAAGTTACTAAATACTGATTGGTATTACTGTCTATTTGCTACGCATAAGCTAATTTGTTAAGCATAAAGTCATTTAAGTAACGCAATCAAAATTAAATTTTAGATATAGCCTAATAGTTTACACCGAATTAACGTATATCACAGGAAAATATATTTTCTTCTACGTTTTCTTAATTTATGACAAAGTCCTATTTATTCTTAGAATATCGTCGAGGGACTCCAATTTCCAACTCTCGTACTATAGTTTTGGAGGTATCCCAGGTGGTCTCGATGTGTTTTTCGGACTTTGCAACTTTTGTGTACCACTCATTGTGTATATTACTAATGTGGTCTTTCTAGTCCTTGCATCTCTGTCTAGCCCATCTTATTATATCACGGATGCTGCATTGTTATCTTATAAACTCATTGCTTTTTCGGTCCTTAAGAGTGTAACCAGCAATGGATCTCAGTGTTCTTATTTTATTTGTCCTTATGGGCTTCTTGGTTGCAGTGTTTTCGCTGTGGTCTTGATTGCATAGGTCAATATTGGTCTTAAGCAAGTCTCATAAGTTTTCACTATATTACCTATACTCATGTGATTGTTTCTGTAGATAATGTCAAGTAAGTATCTAGATACCACTGCTATTAGTCTTTGCTTTGACATCTTCTGGTTTTTGCTACTGGTACTAATGACTCCTAGATATTTAAAGATCATAACTTATTTAACACTTACGATGTTTGCCATCAGTTTACGTCTCTTAGTTTCTCTGTATCTTCTCAATAGATATAACCATATTAAATTTTTTTGCAATGTTTTTTAACCTGTATAGTAATCATTGTAGGTTATCTTCATCGTCCAATATAATTACTACGTCATCAGCTTAGCTTAGCATCATATTTTAATTTCTTTAATTCACATTGTGTAATCTCTTATTACTGTATTAACTTCTTTTATGCAAAACAAATTGATTAGCGCGTTAGTTCATTCAGCTTTTGTTTTTTACACATGATCGATCTTAAAAAAGTACGCAAAAGGTGTAGGCTTAAGTCGTTGTTAAATATTTAGAATTACTTTCCAAAATCATCTTTGGTTGTAAATTTCCTTTCATATAATTCTTTTTAATCGATAAAATACTAAAAACTTTAAACATTTACGAGCCTCGTTCGTAATTCTCGCATTTAACTTAACGCATGCTTAACTCCATTAGAGATACATGTGTTCGGGATGTAAATTTAGACTTTGCTACTAAAAGTCGGGAGTTGGCTTTTTATAGTATGAAATATTGCGAGGGGATCCAAAAACAAGGGTATGTCACAATTAAAAATCCAGTAAAATTAAACTTTCTCATCAACTTAATTAGAAAACAACATAAATAATATAAAGTCAACAAACAATATCTAAAATGATATAACACTAACATATTCAGTACGGTATTTAAGTTTATAGATATAAATATAGAATTTTTGCGACTTATCTCAGAATTAAACTTGAATTGGTTCACAATGTCATGATGACATAATTACCTACATGATAGCTTCTATTTGTGGAATTCTTATTTGTGTAAGTATTCTCTACGTGGAAAGAAATTGGGATTTTTTTTATTTTCTATAAAATATTTACTTACATAATATTAATTTCGCGAATTTAAACAATAATTAAAATGTATAAGAATACTCTTTCTAAATTTATTAGTATTTTTCTTTATTTAAACGTATTTTTCCTTTTAAATATACATGGAAATTATTGGACTATTTATCATATGATTTCGCTGACTGTCCTTTTTGTAACTCACTAGCTAGCTAAAGCTAACTATACTGAACTAAACTGAACATATGCCACATATATTCTAAAAGAAAATTTGAGGATAACAACGAAAATTACCAAGAACACAAAATAATTAACAAAAAAGACAAGAGAAAAGTAACACAAGAGGAAAGGTAGCAAAATATAAATGAAAAATTCAGTGGATGCAAAGGAAACAGATCCAGAGATGTTAAAGTAATTAGGAAGTGTAGATAAAATATGACTACTAGAAATAATTTATTTATTTTGTTCATTTACACAAATCTCTTTGTTCTTTGCACTTTTGGTTGACATTGTTTAAATTGTAAAGTTTAATATAATTGTCTCTTATTTTTAAAATTCTTATTTTCTATTTAGTTTCCACTCGTTTGTACCCTGCATATTACATTTTTACTTATACTATTACTTTATATTTTTCTAATTTCGTAACTCATTATTTGGCGTTTTAGTTTGTTTTCTGTAATTCTTCTGAGTACTCACACGTCTGCTGTTTCATGCATACGCCATTATAGGTCTTATACTGGCATTATGGAATCTTGATTTTAGGTTACAGTTAATGTATCGATTACGCCATATAGTAATATTAAGACATTCTGCATATATCTTTGTTTTTTGTACTACTTGGTCTCTTACTTCTTGTTCAACGTTTCCATAGCTGGACAGATAATCCCTAGATACTTAATTTCCATTACATGTTTAATGCTAACTCCATCGACTTTCAGTTTACTCTTATTGGTTCTTTATTGATTACCATTGTTCTAGTTGGAGTAAAATCATCAAGTTAAATTATTTTGCTTTTGTGTTAAATCTGTAAACTAGTCTTTGAAGGCTATCTTCACATAAGGCTATCAACATTGCGTAATAGAAAGTTTTAAGTTCGTTGTTAGTCATCTTTTATCCCCTTTCTGTATTGACGCTCTTTGATTTTTTCTGCTCCTTCTCATTCACTGTGCCCTTGTCAGGGCGTCGTGATACTCTAAATATCATATACTTGCTGACCCCATTGGCTGCTATCCTGTGCAATATGGACGGCTTTATATAGGGATTTTCTCACCAGAGTTTTATTTGGTCTGCTCATCATATTAGAGAACTTCGTCTTGGTCTTCGGTCTTCTAACTTTCCTTCCTTTATCAATAGTTTCATAATCTCATTTCTTCTAGCTATGTGACTGAAATAAATTAGGCATGTTCTGTTTACTTTTATGATGGCATCTCTTTTATATAAAGCTCTTCCAGAATTAACAGGTTAGTTCTATGTTTTGTCCAATACATGCATAGAATTCTTTTATAGACCCAAATTTCGAAGGCTTCGATCTTAATCCTATCGATTTTTAATGTTTCAGCTGCATATACAGAAATGGGAAAATAAGCATAATACATTGACAAACCTGAGCTTATTTCTTATAATTGTTCGGTCTTTCCATATCCATATAGCCTACGCTTGATTTCTAAGGAGCAATCGTCATTGTTGGTTATCAGGGAGCCCAAGTATACAAATTTGTCTACCACTTCGAAATGCTTCACTTGGTATATGTGCGATAGAATATTATTTTTGTTTGACACCACCCATGATTTAATTAAGTAGCATAGAACTTAGTGAATCTCTGTCTTATTTCATTGCCTATATTATCTATAGGTTCCGTATTGATACAATTCCGTATAAGTTTACTCTCAGTTTAATTAGTATCCTTACAGTTTTTTGCTGCGAATTATCAGATATAATGTCTGTCTGCTCTTAGTTGTTATTCCACTTCTTTTCTATATTCAATTTTTGAATAATTTCCAAATAAACTAACGTATATTGATTTGTCGGTTTCCGTAGTAAGTAGCAAGGATTTCCGTTGTAATTCATACATTTGAAATTTTTATTATCGGTTTAAGACTTTTGTATTGAGACAAAATTATTTACTATTTTTACTGGGAAATAGGGCGTTAACCACAAATTTTATTTATTTTAGTTAAATTTTTTTTTAATTCAGTTCTACTTCGACTTCCGAAGTGGAAATCGAATCATCAAAATAAATTTATTTTAAATCATGAATGTGTTGCTTGTGTGAGTCCATTTCAAAAGGTAAAAGAAATAATAAATTAGACTTACTCACAATCAATTTAATTTAACTATCAGACGACCGGTTTCGCTTTCTACAATATGCAAAGCATCTTCAGGTCACGCTAAATAGTTAAATAAATGATGCCAGTACTCTATTAATTGATGGTTGAAAGAACATGGTTCAAACTATCTTGTATTGTTGATTGGAGAACTCAAGTCAACTATTGTAATTGTTTAACAGTAAACGGGGAAGTTCTTGAGGAGACAGATTTTATCCAATGAAGTAGAGATAGGTAAATGTAATTGTTTGTTTGATGAAAGTAATGTTCTATACCATTAAGTTCTTTAAAGTTATTTATATTTATTCTGGAGATATATTTATGAAATGTGTGTTATTTATTGAGATTTTTATTTTTATTTTGGAAGGTGACAGTTGTGAGACAATGAATAAGAATAGATGTACAAATTGTGTGGGTGTGCAATTATATCAGCTTGTAATTATCAAATTTCTTTGATTAAGTTATGTTGCAATATGTGGCAAATTGTTGTAAAGTCCAATATATAAAGTTAAAATTAAAATTGAGACACTTTAAGACACACAGAAAACACACAGAAAACACTTATAAAAAAACGGGCGGACGAGACAGACATTAAATTTAAAAAGGGGAGGATTTTAAAAAAACTACATCTCTTACTTGGAAACAATGAGTTGTTTATCTTTTATTCTTTATATTTTTATTTTTTTTTTTAAAACTCAATGTCTCCAAGTAAGAGATGTAGTTCTTTTAAAATCCTCCCCTTTTTAAATTTAATGTCTGTTTCGTCCGCCCGTTTTTTTTAAGTGTTTTCTGTGTGTTTTCTGTGTGTCTTAAAGTGTCTTAATTTTAATTTTAACTTTATATATTGGACTTTACAACAATTTGCCACATATTGCAACATAACTTAATCAAAGAAATTTGATAATTACAAGCTGATATAATTGCACACCCACACAATTTGTACATCTATTCTTATTCATTGTCTCACAACTGTCACCTTCCAAAACAAAAATAAAAATCTCAATAAATAACACACATTTCATAAATATATCTCCAGAATAAATATAAATAACTTTAAAGAACCTAATGGTATAGAACATTACTTTCATCAAACAAACAATTACATTTACCTATCTCTACTTCATTGGATAAAATCTGTCTCCTCAAGAACTTCCCCGTTTACTGTTAAACAATTACAATAGTTGACTTGAGTTCTCCAATCAATAATACAAGATAGTTTGAACAATGTTCTTTCAACCATCAATTAATAGAGTACCGGCATCATTTATTTAACTTTGTATCGTGACCTAAAGATGCTTTGCATATTGTAGAAAGCGAAACCGGTCGTCTGATAGTTAAATTAAATTGATTGTGAGTAAGTCTAATTTATTATTTCTTTTACCTTTTGAAATTTATTTTAAACTAAAATTTTGGTTAATTATCAATAGTAATATCCCTAGGACATTGATAACAGACGAGATAATTTCATGACAATCGAAAGCTCGTTCCTTGGTAACAGCACGAAGCAGAAGGCTGAGTGCTGTTACCAAGCAACAAGCTTGAGAAATTTGTCATGAAATTATGAGGCATACATTAATGTCCGAGGGATATTCGGCGGATAATCTTTTGAAAAAAAAAATCATAACTCAACATAACGAAACATTTATTTATTAAAAGTACAGTTAGTGAAAGTACAATTATTAAAATTTAAGTTAACATTAGATTCGTTGCTGTTCTCTACTATACAAGATCTATTACCACGCATAATATTTATAATCTTGTTGTGGTGTTCTTGATCGAGATTCAAGTATGGTTTTATAGAATTCTGATTGACATGACCAGTAATTTTTAGCAATTGTTGTTCTTCTACACCACTTTTTGCTAATTCATGAATTATTAGCAAAATTCCATGAATATTCCCCAAATATATTTGTGACTGTAGGTTGTATTTCTGGGAATTTTTTCTTTGATTAGCGCATTTATACTTTGAACATTCTCATTGCCGAAACGTGACATTTTGAAATTTATTTGGATGAAGTTGTCAAACTCGATCGTGTTGTCATAGGGATTGAAAATTGCACTGAATGCAATTATCAGTCTAATGTTGACATGATTGGGTGAAATTGTTCCACATGACACAAAATGATGAAATTTGAATGGTTGTTAGAACAGTCGAAAAATTATCAGTAAATATACTTAATTGTATTAAGATGCAACAAAAATTATATTAAATTGTTTTCTCAGTACGTTTTGGGCTATATTAGTTACTGATGCAATGAGTACTTTTACAGGAAGTTTTTAGATTTATCATTTAATTTCATAATTCCTAAGTTAAAGTAAGTATGAAATTAACGCTTTTCTTGTTCTTAAGTAATTCTTTCCTTACGCCACCCCAAATAAAAGTCATTACCAACCGAATTAGTTAAACCATGCAGTGAAAATGCCTACGAATAATAATTTTCGTCCTTGCTGACGAAAACCCCATTAGAATGAGTTATTTTAAATTTCCATAAGATCATAATTAAAATGTACTAAACTACATTTTTTTAAATATTGTCAATTAATAGCTAAAGACAAATAAACTCGTAAAAGATAAAACTTAATTAAGAAACACTATACTGAACAATATTTTGAAAATTTTTAGTTTCTGTATAGACGATGCACTCACTCCGAATACAACGAGGACAAAATAGACCAGTAAATGTCCATAGAGTCTTACAATAGAGACTTTCCATTTTTAACAGTTGGTAGCAGCTATATTGTTAAAGCTACATCTGTTAAATTGGCTGTCATTCATTCAGTCTATTTTTCCAGACGATAAAATTTGTTTTATCAAAATTTGCGTTCTGTTCGAGCAATGTTTTGCGCGCTTCGCCAATTTTACAGCCGCCAAATCATTGTACCGACAAGACTATTCGCAGTTTGGTGGATAAATTTCAAGTCCAGTGATTCATTAAACAATCAAACAACACGTACCTTAATGAAAAACAAGATCTATTAAATAGATCGCTGTTGTCCGTAAGAGTGTGCAGAAGTAGGCTGTCGATTTCACGTCGCTTACAAGAATTCGGCTTTCACAGTACAATTTAACGAATTTTGCGTCAAGACTTGGACCTATACCCATAAAAAATTAAACCTAACTAAACAATTGAAAACATAATAATTTTATCGAAAAATCATCCTCGGCGACGTGCGACTGGGCCAATTTTTAGATGAATCGGTACTCCAACAAACAGAATTGTCGAATTTTTGATGAGATCCAAAACTATTTAATCAATCCCAAAAAAGTCTCTGTTTGGTGTGAGTTTTGTCATCGGTTCCAATTTCTTTAAGAACGACATTGGCAGGGCTTTAAGAACGGCATTGGCAACGTTAACGTTAAGGACTATAGGTCGATGACTACTAATTTTTTTTGGCCTAGATTACATGATATGGACACCAACGACACTTAGTTTCAACGGGTCGGCGCTACATGTAACATAGCTCATGCCACATTGGACATCCTGCACGAACGATTTGAGGGCATGGTCATCTGACGTGGAGGTGATGTGAACTGGACTCCGTAGATAACTAAAGAATTAGTTTTAAGTAAAAAACAAACGAGGATAATTCTTATTATTGTTTAAATCACTCTTTTGGTTTCCTATTTAGTTTAGCTGTTCAGCAGCGTCAGAATTATACGTTTATAAGAGCCAATGTAACTCTGTCCATTTCTGACGAATCAGATTGAAAAAAGAATAAGTAACATTTTATGATATTAAGGGTAAATAAATAAAAAAATAGTAAATCAAAGTTATTTTGGTTATTTTTTTACCCTTTGTCTTAGGACTACGCCTTAGGTTTCTTGTTTGAACCGCAAGGAGATCTCTTCTCAAATACCATCCGCTAAAAATTACAAAAAAATTAAATATATAGTCTCTAATAACCTTGGTTGTTAGTGGAGACTATTAAATTATCATCCTTACCAACATAGTTGACGTGGATAAATAAAAATTAAAATTATTGTAGCCAACAATACTAAAAAAATAATACTTTTTACAAGAAAAAATTATAGATTATCTAAATACAAACATATTGTATACAATATTTTCAACTTAATATATCTGTTTTACAAAAAACTATAAGATTAAAGTTCAAATTGAAATTTATTGTACTAGACTATTTTCTTTTTTTGGCCAATAACCTTCAAGCAGAGATATTGACCGATTTTTCCATTCTTTGGAATGTTTTTTAAAGGTAGCCACAGCGGTAGCGGCCCTCCAAATCCACTTGGAACTGTTGACTCTAATGTTATGTGATCAAAGGCTCTTTTAGCCAAGTATTTTGTTACAAAACACAGCAGCTTTAATATACGTTGATGGATTTTCTCTAATACGATAATTTGATTTCTATACTCAAAGGCAACGTCGAAAATATTTTAAATATTAAAAAACTAAATGTTTTAAAACTTAATTAATTATGTAAGAAATATATTAAAAGGATAATTAAGTTTTTCTTAAAAAACCTTATTATAGAAGACGTTTGAAGTTTGGGTAAAATACTGTATTGAGTATAATTTTTTGAGTGATTTTAATACTTCTTCTTTTCATATAATCGTTAAGCTTTTTTGATACTCTTTGATCAGTTTTTTTACTTACAAATTTTACATTTTAAATTTTTGATTTTTCAAGAACCTAAATAACGCAGATATTTGTTAAAATACTTATCTATGGAAGTATGTATATATGTCTAAGTACCTACTATATACATGATGAGAGTTTGAATAATAAATTAAAAAACTTATCAAATGTGGACAGGGTTCACACAAAACAGTAAAATTATAGACAGGATTATAATAAACAGTATTAGAAATAAAAGAAGCTTAATTCTTAACAAAATACTGTTTTAATTTGCTGTATAGGGAAAGACAAAACTCGCGCCTATAAGAAAGTAGTTTTAAAATATTATCAATTTTGTAAAGTGCGTTCATTATTATATACTTGAAAGTAAACCAAGAAAGTATATGTTATATCGATATAGATATATACATATGTTATATATATATATATATATATATATATATATATATATAATATATATATATATATAATATATATATATAATATATATATATATATATAATATATATATATATATATATATATATATATATATATATATATATATATATATATATATATATATATATATATCTACATATTGTTCTCACAAACGTTCTCACGTTTGCTATATTGGCCTGTCCTGTTATAATATATATATATATATATATATATATATATATATACTATATGTATATATATATATGTATATATATAAATATATATATATATATTTATATATATATATATATATATATATATTTATATATATATATATATATATATATATATATATATATATATATATATATATATATATATATATATATATATATTATAACAGGACAGGCCAATATAGCAAACGTGAGAACTTACCTCCAAGAAAAAAAAATATAAAAGAAATTGAATTCTTCAGAAGAAATCTTCAGAATCAACCCAATCAATAATCTATTATTAAAAAAAGACCTCTTATTTATCCCTGATACAACCAATATACATAAATTAAGGTGACATATAACCTCATAAAAAGAAAAAGTTCTATCGAAGCTGATTCAGTTTGCTGAAATTTCAAATCTATGACCCTCATCCATATCACCATGAACTCCTTAGGACATAGATAAAGTCCGCGACCAGTCAACTGAAAGAAATTAAAGTCTCCAAGCAGATTATTTTAGTTAAAGTTTGCTTAAAACGACATGGATTGAAGTAGTCTAGAAAGGAGTGTTAAAAAAATTTAAAATTCGATCCTGGAAACGAAAAGAGACAAAAACAAAAATAAACATCACTATTTAGCTTTTATTGATCATCTAATAAAAGAAAAAAAAGTTAAAAACTTTAATAAGAAAAAAAGAAATAAAAAAATTGAAAAAAGCCATAAACAAAGAATAAAAAAGAAAATGATTTTGTACTAAAATTGAATAACAAGATACATGCTAATGGGTGATACTCAACAAGAGAAGGAAAAAGAAATAACGCTCAAGGCGGATAGAAAACGACAGTAAACATTTAAAAGTGTTCAGTGTTCAACTTTAGTGTTAAACTATCCAAAAATACATACATGTAATAAAATAATAAAATCAAATCCAAATGGATGACCAAAATTAGATTGTAAAGACAACAGCAAAAAAGTATAAAGAATTAAACTAAAGAAAATGCCGATCTGAGTGCCGGACAAGACAGCATTCGATGTGTATTGTCTAGAGGTTTTATGATATAACTTTTGGCGTGGTCCTACTTTTTCGTGCCCGAAAAACTATAGTTTCTGAATCCAGTATTGGATTGTGTCCAATGTTAGTTGGTTGCTTGTCTATAACTCGTTGAGTATCAATCTATTCGGAAAGGTTATGCAGGCTACTATAGTGGAAATCACATTCAAATGGCAGTGTACGGATATAGGATAACAGCGTTGCCAATTTTACTACCATTGAAAATTCTGCTACTTTTGTAAAATAAGCAGGGCCAAACTCAGGGTAGAATAAGATATGTTTAAATAAGTTAAATTTTTTGATAGAATATTCGAGAACGACATAAATGGTCATAATTCCAAAAATGCTTTTATTCGTCGTGTGCAGTTGACGGAAGGGGATATACGTCACGTTTAAAGCGCTCATATCTGCAAAATTTGCCATCACCGTAAGGTCCGCTTGCCATTATGCTAATTTTCGTACTAAATATAATAGTTACAAGTCAATTTAGTATGAAAAATATGGGTTTTTATTACTTAATTACATCATTACGACTTAATACATCTTAATTTTTATTAGCGTCTAGGCATACGTTCTACGAATTATTTTGCATTAATAACCCAACAATAAAGTTCGTTTTATGATTAGAGTAAACAAAACACACAGGTAAATAATGATGGCGAAAAAGAAGTTAAAAAATTATGTGCAGTAGCTCTAATTTAGTAATAATTACGCCTAAGAAAAAAACGTACACTTAAAAACCGTTTATGCAAAGGAATATTAAATATTATTATGTTGAATGATGAATTATTAGTAGAAGACCGTATGGCATATAAAAACTTTTTACGAATGAATAATAATTTGTTTAAAACGTTGTTACCACCAGTTGAGAATAACCTCAATTTTAATTAATATTTTATCATTTTTAGTTCAAGAATTTAGAATTTAGTATTTAGTACAATATTTAGTACAATTTAGTACAATATTTTTAGTATTCAATTTAGTACTGAATTTAGCATAATGGCAAGTAGACCTAAGGTTATAACTTATAATTGAGGGGCTTGGTAGTAAACAATGGTAATGAACAAATTTTGATTTTTCCCCAAATCTTATGTAGAAGATGGCAAGGGACATGGCAACGCAGAAAACTTGACTTATTTTATCCTCCGAATAATAGATGGCGCTAGATTAATTTCTTAAAATTTGGTAAGAGACATGCATAATCAAAATAATGTTATGTATCCATGATGGCGAAAGACAAAGCAGGTTGCTCAAATCTAAATGGCTTTTTTGATGTTAATTGTGACAATTCTAATAGCTACGATAATTACGACTCAGATAAAGATCCTGAATTTCAAATATGTAGTGAAGCTATCTCGAATAACTTTTTACAAAGAAGGTAATTTATTTATATTCTCAGAATAATTGTTTGCAAGTAAAACATGGTAAAGGATGTACTTAACATTGTTTATATTCACATTCACTTGGCTTTCCTAAGTATCCATGGCTTACAGAAAAATCGAGATCAAGTTGAAAATCTAGTAAAATAATTAAAAACTGGATCAAATACTCCAAAATCAGATCTAAGAGGTCGACATTTTCTGAAATATTTTATTGAAAGCTTACCTAAGTAAGCCGTAAGTAAACCCGTGCTGACAGCTCTAGATAATATATGACTATGGAATATTTTATTCAGACTTGTTATGAGAAATATGTAGGAGAATGCATTTTGAAAAAGAAAAATCCAGTTTTTGCAGATAACTTTAGAAGAATATTTATTGAAGAATATAATATAAGTTTTAAAACTCAAAAAATGGATACATGTCAAGCGTGCGACAAGTTTTCAGTAGCTTTAGAAAATGCTAAGTTACACAATGATGAAACTGTTGAAAAAATTAAAACTGAACAAGAATTACATCATAGAAAAGCTGAAGCAAGTCAACAGGCAGTCAGAGACGCAGTAGAGGAAGAAAACTTAAAACCAGATGTGCATGCAAATTTTGATCTACAGCAAACCCTTCCCACATCAAAGCTTACCACTGATCCCATGTTCTATTAGAGAAAACTGTGGTGCTATAATTTTACACATACATTTCCATGGAGAGATTTACAAAACAGCCATCGGACCAATAATGACATACGCGGCAGAAAAAAGACCTAACACAGAGAGAACAAAAAGGATGTTAGAAACAGCAGAGATGAAAACAATGGAAAAATTGATGGTAAGACAGATCTAGAAGTACAGATATACGACGTAGATACAAGGTGAAGAACATTAAGAACTGAGTAATAAATAAAAGAGTAGAATTGAACGATAATATAAGCCGAATGACAACAAATAGAGTAGTAAAGACGGCAAGAGACGGTTCCCTAATAGGAAGACGATCACTAGGAAGACCACGAAAACGATGGAACGACAACTTAATAGAGGCACATTGAAAAACAGACAGAGTTATGTCTATAAAAAAAGAAGAAGAAGAAGAAGAAGAAGAAGAAGGTTCCCTTGGAGATGGTCTGGGTCACTTTTTTATGTGGGATGAATCCACTGCTAAAAGAGGGTTGGATGAAATAGCTAGCTGTCTCAAAATGTACTTTGAGAAAAATAATATTCGTGGTGGAAAACTAATAGCTATTTCAGACAATTGCTATGGACAAAATAAAAACTGGACCATCATTGGTCTTTGGACTTATCTTTTACAAAATGACTATTTTAAAGAAATAGTTCATATATTTACTCAGGTAGGACATACAATGTTGCCAAGCGACAGAAACTTTTCTGTTGTAGAAAATTATGTCAAGAAAAACTGTGAAATGATCTATTCGCCCAATCACTGGGAAGATATTTTGAAAAAGTGTCAGAAAAAGAAACCTTTTCTGGTAACTAGTGTCCAGCAAGAGGATATGTAACGATTGTTTAGTACTGACAAGCTATTTTAATCAAGCGGTAGGTATTTTACAAACTAGTCTGAAATTATGCCTATCTTCAGAAGTTCCCAAAAATATAAAATATTCAGCATCATACAACGGATTATTTAATTCTATGTCCTTAAAAAAAATAGGAAGACCAACAGCTGCAGAAGAATAATTTCCTACACTTACTCAAAAATATAATCATCCCCCTAATATTTATCCAGAAAAACTGAAAGATGTAAAATTATTATTGGAATGGATTCCAGCAGTTTATCACGAATGGTATATAAATTTAAAATAAACTTCTAGTACCTACCAAATTAGGTTACCTCAACACCACTTAACATGTTACGTTAAACTTTTTCAAATATTTTAGGTAAATAATGTTAAGTTGTAGTACATATTTTTATATTTTCCTCAATAAATATTGAAAAAAATATTTGGTATTTCATATTTTGTCTACTGATTAACAACATAATCAGCTAGTTTTAGCATGATTCATATTCTTATATTTTTTAATAAAAAATATAAGAATATTTGTTTCAAAATTCAACACTTCAAAACTCAAATCTTCTTTACTGTCTTTATCTCAAACTGCTACAGTAATACCAAAAATGGTTGCACTTTTTTTCGATTTCAAACTGCTACAGTAATGCCAAAAGTGGTTGCACTTTTTTTCGATTTCCGAGTCAAAATTATACAAAGCATCAATGTGAACTGTGGTTTGCAGCTATAAGGTCTAATTTATATAGACTTTTATATAATGATTGCTATAAATTAAATTCTACATATCACTTCAACATATTAACCAGTTTTATAAACTGTTTTGTGTAAAACAATAATACTTTTATAATAATACATAAATATAATTTATATATTTATAACAGTAAATCTGCATTTACAATTGCAAAAGTGAGCTTAGAATTAGGATCTCAAAAAATTAATATTGAAATAATTACTTACTGCAATTCGTTTTTAGTACAAATAAACTCTGTAATTAAATAAATTGGTTTAATAAATATAAAATATATAAATAAAATGTTTATCATATATAAATCCAGCTTATGTGTTTGTAAAAATATACAGATTTTGAACTGTCAACAAATTTATTTGTAATACATAAATACTACGATAATGTTATTTATGTATAAATAATTAATATGCAGACAATATTTAAGATTAATTACAAATTTTTGATTTGATTACTGCAGATTTATAAATGTTTTCAATGGTGTAAACCTTATGGTGATGATATAATAACCAATAGATGGCGATACTTGTTCAGCTGCACGAAGCGAATACATAATAAAGATAGTTTGTTGAATAACGCCACTATTAAATTAGTATATAAACTACATTTATAATTTTAAGTACATAGTTACCTTTGGTGAACATTTATTAATAAGTATTTAGTGAGGGTGCTTTAAGAGAATACCCCAGACATACAATTTACAATTACAATTTTTTTTTCAATTACATAATCTAGTTCATCTTTCGAGTTATCTTTTAATGAATTTGTAAAAAGTTCAATGTCATCTGGCATGTTGTCTACGGCCAAAAATTGTTTTTCAATTTTACAGCATGGTTGAGATAAATTTTCCAATGTCCATTTTTCTGCACTTTTTCATTACCTTCATAAATCAATGTTTTATCGGCGTTTTATTTAAAACTTGAATTTTTAGAAGGCTCGTACCATTTCACTTTACTCCTCACCATCTCTATTGGGTTTAGATTACAGTGATCAGGCGGAAGTCTTAAGATGTGGACATCTACGCGATATTATTCGCCACTGTTATTTCTGTATTTTTTAACTATACAATTAATTTTGTATTTGTCATAAATATTTTTAAATGCACTGAGTTTACAGAAGTTCTTTTTTTAAGTAATGCACTGAGTTTACAGAAGTTCTTTTTTTTAAGTAAGCTTCTTCATAAATATCCTTTTCATAAAGCCACTCTTTAATTTCAAATCCCAATATTGTTTGGGAGAATTTAGTTCCCTAGAATGATAAGATGCATTGTTCATTACAATCACAATCTTTTTATTTTTTATTTTTTGGGAGATTCGGTATTCACGTACCTTCAAACCATTTCTCTTCATCGTAATCTTAAGCAGCTCTTTTTCAACAATTTTTTTTGTTTCCTGTATGGACTAAAACAAATCTTGGTCCTTTTCTGCTCAGAGTTTTTAAACCTGTGGTAAGTCCATTTACGAAAACCTGTCTTTAATTTTTATCGTTGTATCATGGCATACTTGTCCATTGGTAGTTCCAGTATTAACCCACGGTTCGTCTATATAAATAATATTGTCTCCTTAATACCTCAGTTTCTTCATTTCACTTAGAAAGTGGCGCCTCCAAGCGACTATTTCTTGTGTTTCTATTAATATTGAATTTCTACCCTACTTGCCATATATAAAACCCATATCGTGCAATAGTCTTTTCAATGTACTCTTCGGAAGTAAAATTCGGAAGATGCTACGTTTCATTTAACACTATTTTTTGCATTTGATATTTAACAAAGTACCATTTTTGAATTTTATTCAGGACTAAAGGTGGAAAGCGGAGACCTGAGATTAAGTTAGATTCGCTCTAATTTTCTTTCTAATAATCGGACATCAAATTCAGTGTGGGCTCTGCCACATAAGTTATCTACTTATATTAAGTTTTTAGTAAAAGTTGGCGTTGGTTGATCATTGGTGTAAAGATAAAAAGAATATAGGTGCTAGTACACTATCTCAAGCTAAACCGTTTATATGGGTTCGCCAGCGACTTTTTCTCCCTTCAAGACTTACGTAAAATCATCCATTTTGTAGTAGCGATTCCACTATTTTGGCTAGTTGGTAGTCTTTCAGAGTGAAGTAGACCTTCCACAACAGGCTCCTGTAATTAACGGTTTCGTACGTGGCATTTAGGTGTCGAGTAGGTGTAGGCCTGATATATTTTTCTTCAAATCCATTCCCGATGTGTTCCAGCATTGCTAGAATTTGGCTGGTGCAGGTCCTTTCAGATCTGAAACCAGCTTGGTGTGGTATGATTTTGCTATGCGGTACGGCATGTCTTTCATATAGCTTATATAAGTTACAAAAACGTCATATAGGGCGGCAATTCTTTGGCGTTTCGGGGCTTTTCCCAGGTTTAAGTATGACTACGACTTTAGCTTTTCTCCACAGTTTTGTTATTTGGAATGTCGTTCGACATTTATTAAACAAACGTAGGATCCAGCTCTTTGCATCTGTGCCAAAATGTCCAATTTGTTTTACGTATAGATTATCCAATCTTGCGGTTTTCGCATTTTTGAGTGAATTTAGCCCTTTAGTGAGTTATTTTATGGTAAAAGGTGTTTTAAAATATTTTCTTGGTTGTTTGAGAGAGGCTGATATCTGTTTTTTGCATGTGGTGTCAGGTTTGCCGTTAAGAAATAGTTGGTCAGCTACCTGGTTGAGAGTAACGTTCAAATGCGCTTTTTTCATCTTTGTGTCGCCGTTTAGTTTCTTTATGAGGTTTCAAGCAATTTTGCTGCTGTAAGACATGCCTATTCCCATCCATTCTATGGCTCTATAATTCTAGCCCTGGCCTTCCTCGCCAAACTTTTCTATTAGTTATGGTCTGTAGCAATTCTTCTCTACTACTACAAAAGACATTCTCATACGTTTAAGGGTTTCCATCCAATTTCTTTTGTCAAGCATCGACCAGTACTCTAATAAGGACATTGCCACAGTCTATTGTGCCCTCAATAAATAGGTCTGTGTTTTAGACTAGGCTTTCATGCCTGTTTTAGGTGCCTTTGGAAACATCTGATAGGTCTAGCATGATAGTTTTCTGGAGCATCTTGGTATGCGCTGCTTAGACACCCTTTAAAGGATTTGTGCTAAGGTAAGATGGTTTTCTGGTCTTGGATCTAGAGTTTGAATATCAAGGAAGGCGCTGTACTAAGCCAGTTGGGCTTTTTGAAGTTGAAATATGTTTAGAAGGGGATCAAACCATAGTTTAATCCCCTTCTAAATATATTTCAATGACATAGACATTTTTTACCATAGACCATCGACATTAAACCATAGACATACAGAAATTATATATTTTCTTGCTTACAAAGTAATTATCAAGGTTGTAGCTGCGTTTTTATGTCATCGGCTTTTAGCGCATATGTTTTATTATAGCTTTGCAATGTACTATAACTGTTAAAATCTCCTAATCTAAATTTTCTGTTTTAAAAATTTTCCGGCATTTGTAGATTAGTGAATTATAGTTTATTCGTCTTCCGGGTTTGGACCGTGTCATTTGTGAGTGACCCAAAAGTGGGTTCATCTCAGTTCATCTGAGAGATGAACCCACTTTTGGGTCACTCACAAATGACACGGTCCAAACCCGGAAGACGAATAAACTATAATTCTGACTCTGGCCGTGGAAGCCTACGATTTCATTTGTAGATTAGTGGTTTGTCGGGCGGTCTAGATACGGATGATACGGTTAATGATTTTTAGGGAAACAGTCAACAAAGTTAAAATAGCTATATTAGTTTCCAAAATCCGAAACGAATGGGCACCGTAAGTAGAAGATATTCGGGATATTAAGTGTTTTCTACAACTAAAGCCCTCCACAAAAAGGCAGATGTCTAAATAGTTAACACAAAAAAAATTACCTTTCAAAAAGCACCCTACAGAGAAAGTAGATAAATGGTGTTACGTCCGACAAGAACATTACTAAAGAAGTTAATCTAAGAATACATCGTACGAGTAGAGCAAATAATGGACTAACTAAAGACCTGATATCTAGCAATAAACAAAACATCTGTTACATTTATAAAACTGAGTAATTACGCAAAATGGGTCATGTAAAATGAATACAGGAAAAACGAAATACATAAGAAACTAACTAAACAAATACCAATCTGAAGATTTTAGATATAGTCAATTGGAAAACAAAAAGATTAAGAGGTCGAAATGGAGATATGTATTGATAAAGTCAGTACTCATAAAGGGTTGCTGAACCAATGATGATGGTAATGAAACTACCTCCTGGAGTGTTTTTAATTTGAAGTTAAAATACAGTGAAAATATTTTGTTAGTTGTATTTATTTATTTTATTTATTATCATTTTTGTGTTAGAGCACTCAGTTTTCTATTTGGAATAATAGAAAAAACATTAATATAAAGTCTCTTATATGAACAATTACTAAAACAGATATTTGTACTAATCTACCTAATCACGTACAAGTTCGCCTAATAATTTTTATTATAAGTAATTGTTAGATTATGATCTAACTCGTTGATTATGGCATACATAATGTATTTCTTAGTTCCGTATAAATATCTAAAAGCCTAAATATAATTTTTGGTTTATTTATGCAATTTAATAGAGCGCAAAAAAATATTTCAACAATTTGTCGTTTTACAACAAACGTCGGGATATAATTAAAACTTACCTAACGACATCCCTAAAACTATGCCATGTTTAGTTTTTCCACACATCGAAAAAATTTAATCTCGTTTGAAAAGTCCTGTCAAAAGAACTGGTGCAGTCTGCAATATTGTATTAAATTTGAATATGAGCCACTGCAACTGTCGAATGATATATTTCTGCAGTTAATATGAAAGTGGCTCTCGAAATGCAGAGGATGTAGGATATTTTCTCTTTAAAATATTTAATAAAGTCGGCTATTAATATTTGAGAGGGGAAAAATTCGTTTAAAATTTATAAGAGAATTAAGGATTGATTTTAAAATTTGGTTTTTAAATATAAAATGCCGATAAAGATAAAAATAGTGTTTCAGTTATACACTGTGAGGCAAATGTATTCGTGAATAATTTCAGAAGCGTCTAAGTTTGTTACAATATATGGGTTGTATTTATCTTGATATGATATTTGTGTTGTGAAACTTTCGTTTTTTAGATAACATAGAGAACTTTGCTTTTTTACATGAACCACCGTACATATTTTACGATTTTTAGACGATCAACTTTTTTTTAAGGTACAAGCCCCTAGAATTAACCAGCACTTAATATGCTATATTTAAGCTAATATGCTACTTTAGCGTCCTATGTGTTGTTCACATAAAATTCTAATAATTATTGTTACTCACTTTACTGTCGTGGTTAGGTTCAATTCTCAAATTTAAACTAACATTTATACATTTTAACTATCACACTGTAAAGTAACTTGTCTGGATGGCAAGTGGTGGATTGAAAGAGAAATCGAAGATCCAGGTGCAAGTTAATTCACCTTGCAAACTGGCCCTCAGGTATTCTGAAGGATACAGCGGTGAACCTTTGGACAGGGGTCTATACATTTGAGATAGGGGTATATGTAACAAATTGGACATTAAAATGTACTAATAAAAATAAGGGAATTTGATACTAAAAGAAAGGGGAAAAATAAAGGGCGCCACCTAGTCCTTTGTAGAGGCACGAGAAAAGTCGACATTTGACCTATGCGACGATAAGAAAGGATGATTATATGAGGGCATTAAACAAAAAATGACTACAAATTAACATTTTTTTTTTATTTAAAAGCTTTGCCAGATAAAAGTATGACGAGATGTTAGAACATATTAGCAAAGTAAACACAGAAGGGCCTGCGTAGCGCAAGCGGTAGGATGCTTGCTTCGCATGCCGGTGGTCCGGAGTTCGAATCCTACCGCCGGCAAGAACAACTAGACATTTTTAAAAATGTCTATAGGCCCCAGGTCGACTCAGCCTGAATAAAATGATTACCTTGGGTAAAACCAGGGGTGATAATAGGCGGTTGAAGCGTAGCACTGGCCATGTTACCTTCCTTGTATACCGTAGGCCCTAGATATAGCAGACTACCCTGCTGCACTCCCAAAGCCGCGAAGCGGTATAAAACGGGAGACTATTATATTATAACAGAGAAGTAAAACAAGGCAGATAGCGAAAAATCAAGAATATTAATTAAGATAAATAGTTATTAAACAAATACCTTTAAAATTAAATTGAATACCTTGATAACTGGGTAAAGGTGTAGGATGAATTCAAATAGTAAAATTTAGCAAAACTACTTAGAAGTTACCTTAGCTATAGTATGCCATCATGATAATATCGGATTAACACTTACTATCTATTAAAAAAATACCTATAATATACTGAACAAGTATTATTGAACATACAAACTTTTAGGCTATACACAAAAAAAACAAAAGATCATTGCGGGATACAAAAAAAAATTAAGGGACATATCCCTTATAAAAAAACTTTGCACTTCACGGCATACATACAATACATAATATACGCTAAACTAGTTTAAATGCAGTAAGGTTTGAGTATTTAAAAAAAGTGGCTTGACCAAATGTCTCCTGTTTCAGCAGGAAAATGTCAGCTTTTATTAATTAGTATTATCAGAAAGAAAAGCAAAACAAGAAAATATTATAACTTACAGTTTGTTCTTCTATTCCCAAAAATTCAGATCAGGCATATTGCAACTGAGATCATTTATACTATTTCATTGATGGCATACTCTCACCCAACTACATTGATAACTGGGTAAAGTTGTAGGATGAATTCAAATAGTAAAATTTAGCAAAACTACTTAAAAATTACCTTAGCTATAGTATGCAATAATGATAATATCGGATTAACACTTACTATCTATTAAAAAAATACCTATAATATACTGAACAAGTATTATTGAACATACAAACTTTTAGGCTGTACACAAAAAAAAAACAAAAATCATTGCGGGATACAAAAAAAAATTAAGGGACATATCCCTTATAAAAAAAACTTTGCACTTAACTGCATACATACAATACATAATATACGCTAAACTAGTTTAAATGCAGTCAGGTTTGAGTATTTAAAAAAAGTGGCTTGACCAAATGTCTCCAGTTTCAGCAGGAAAATGTCAGCTTTCATTAATTAGTATTATCAGAAAGAAAGGCAAAACAAGAAAATATTATAACTTACAGTTTGTTCTTTTTTTCCCAAAAATTCAGATAAGGCATATTGCAACTGAGATCATTTATACTATTTCATTGATGGCATACTGTCACCCAACTACATTAGTTCCAAAGGTACATTTAATCTCCAAAAATGTTTTTTAACCTTAGATAGATGGATCAATCGAGAATATAAATGCTACTATATCCTCACTGGGAAGTGCAGACTTCCTACATCGTACATCTACAATCGCCCTTATGGAAGTTCATGTCTTCGCAACTTTCTCAACATTCCTTGTTCCCACTGAGATAAATCGAATCTTTTATCGACCGCTAATCTTTTCTTTCCCACGTCGTTCTATTCAAGTTTTGCAACGACCTCAATTCATTACAAACAAAAACAGACATACATTTTGTTTATTAATTAATCTATTACCTAACTCACTGCTTTAAACATTAGTGAAGGAGCCATTTGTTTATTATAGACAGACTCCAAGATGAGATTATCTAGCTGTTCTAACACTTCCCTATTTGCACGATTATGAAGTCGGTTTTCGTGACCCTTGATAATCTCCTTTATTTCTTCTTTAATTGTTACTATATGGAGTTCCCAATGTAGGTCTTTGTTGCAGATATACCACGAAGTGTTGACTATGTTTTTCAGTATTGGGGTTTAACATTGAAGGCATAGATAGTTACTCTTACTGGTACATCCTTATATCTATACAGTGATGAGTGTCTTACCACCCGGCTTTTTAACGTAAGATATAGAAAACACAGTTACCTTGTGAAATAAAAAGAGATGAAACTCGTAGAGGTGAGAAATAATCGGAGAAACCTATAATTTATATTACATTACATTATCACTAGCGATAGTCTCACACCTTTAGACGTTAGCTTCGAGCTAAATCACCTCGGTCATAATTATTATGAGTAACGTCGAATGGGTGACGTATTTCAATTTTTTAATTTCGCATAAAGTAAAAACTGATTGACCACAATAAAGCAAAAATGTGAATAAAATAATTTAATTAATAGTGCTTATTTAATCTAAAGTTTTAAATTATTAACCAAGAATAATTTCTACTATGATTTGAGGAGTTTCATACACTCTTGTGACATAATAATTATAAATCCTTCGTGGATTAGTGGTAAGAATTCGACATTGCGACACAGACATCGCAGGCGATTAGAGTTCAAAACCCACATGTGATTTTTTTTTTTTTTTTTTAATAATTTGAAATTATGCAAAGATCGCTTTGCTTTGAATCATTAAACATTTATGTCAGTCGTTACTAGTATTAGAAGTGTTTAAAGTTAAAACAAAATATCTTATTGACAAAACAGTATCGTCGTACTTTCGAAAATAAAGTAAAAATTCTTCAAAATTAAAAGAACTTTTAAAGAATGTTTAAATAAGTAAAAATTCTACAAAAATAAAAAAATATTGTAAATAAACGTATTTACAATATGTTCAAATTAGCCTTCATTAGCAGCAGAACAATAATTGTTGTCTAATCATGTTGTCTGATAATCCATTCACATGCCAGACAACAATTTGCACTTTTTCCTCGACCGTTTAAATTCTTTTTTACGAATTGTTTTTTCAATAAAAAGTTTCTGTTTACCGTAAATAACACTTCTCGGTGTGTTATTATTTGATAACTTGAAGGCTTGATGATTTGGTTAGCTATAAAGCAGGTAGCTGTTCGTGCGCATCCATTCCAATGTCGTCAATTGTTTTGAAAATCATTACCTGTACAGAGGAATTAATATTAACACTGAGAATTTAGTGATGGACTTGACATTAAACAGTCTTCAATGGATTATTTTCCATTCACAACTGAAGACTGTAAAACTGGAATTGAATTTGAAATAGTTTGTATTTCTATTTTATAACATTGGAATAAGAATAAATTGTAAATAATAAGTTTTTCGAAAACTTGTTACCTAATATGTATCATATTTTCTATTATTTTTGATTGAGTAAAACAAAAATTTTACCCTTGGTGTGAATTGAACTCCAGTCTTCTTGTCAATAGACAACGTCTCTAACTATTACTCCAATTTTACATACAATAATTGTTTTCGGACAAAACCTACGAACAATACCTACCTTTAGTTTAGTCAAATATTTCAGTTGAGTTATTTTTATTATTAAATAAACTTAAAGATTTATAATTTAAAATCGCTAATAACTAATGTTTTTTACTATAATGTATCTTAATATATTTAATCGTTTATTCTAACATCAGAAATTATTAAAATAAAATATTTTTGAGGTCATCCGTATAATTATGACTGAAGTCCAACAGACACGTCTAATACTAACCTCATCTCATACTATTTCACAACTTAATCTGTCTTCTATCCTTTCCGCTATTTTGTTGGGTGGTAAGACACTCATTACTGTATACTATAGGGCCATACTGGTTTGGATATTTGTTTGTAAACTAATACCTTATTTTTGATTGTAAGTCGTGAGCTTCTACCTAATAACCAATATATATTTCAGTTTCAGTTCTTCAGTTTCTGATATATTCCTGTCACTTGGATTTGCTATCAAAATGTAGCCCTAGGCATTATTTTTTTCTTGTACTGGACGATTTGATTGTTTAGTCCAACTGGGTGATTCTAATTTTTTTGTAGGTTAAATCGATATGGACAGATTTCCCTTTATTTATTTTTATGTTTCATTTTTTATTTCAAGTGCTTATTTTGTTCACTACATTTTCGAGGTGTCTAGTTGTTTCTTCGAATATTTCACTGACTGTTAGTATTGCAGTGTCATCTGCAAATATGACCAGTATAACATTTTCTGTAACTGGAGTGTCACAGGTATATTATAAATATAGTATGGGTCCCAGAACACTGTCCTGTAAGATTCCTACTTTGATTGCTCGTAGTTCTGAATATTCGCCTTCCTGTTAAACTTTAAAAGTTAGCTGGACGTACTAAATGGAAAGCAATCTTTTGAGTTTTTGTATCAAGCCTTTATACAACATTTCTACAGATCTCTCTATAATATTTGTAATGCCATATATTTAGTCTATAGTTGAGTGTTTATTACGAAATCCACATAATTTCTTTGTGGATGAGTATAGGTTGTATTCTTATGAGTAATCTTTTCTCAAAGATTTTGAAGATAATTGCAAACTAGGAACAAACTAATTTAGAACAACTATATTGGTCTGTACGATTCTACTTTATTTATTGTTTTCACTGGTTTGGGAATCGTGATAGTTTAGCTGTTTTCCAGATTATTTGCACATATTGTGACCTGAATGCTGCATTTATATGATTTGTTTAACAATGGCCTTCCTAGGTAATTATCGTACTATTTATTTTGTTATTTAATAAAATTCCGGAGCCATTTTGGGATTGATTGTTTTAAATTACTTTAGTTACTTCTTTCGAGGTAATAGAGCCGGCTTTGTTATGCATTGATCAGTGTTGTTCACATCGTGTTCAATACTCCCATCATTACCGTTCTCGACTTCATGATTATTTTCCATTTCGTAATTTTGGAATACATTCTTTAAGCACGAAATGAACATACTTGCGTTTTGTTTTCCGTCATGTGCCCATGTTCCTTTTTTTCTAATTGGCAGAATCAGTTGGGTGGTTTATATTTATTCTTTCTATACATTTTCACTACTAATAGTCAGTGGTTTGGCCATCTGTCATATCGTTTAGGCAGTGGTTAATTGACTCATTTTTGATTATACCTATTTCCCTTTTTAACTGTTGTTGAAGTTGTTTAATACAATTTTATCTTTTGCAGTTCTATTTTTTTGCCATGTTTTTCATGGATTTCCTTTTTTGCACCAGTTCTTGAATTTCTTTGGGATAATTTTGACCTTTTATTTTTCTTATAATTTTTTTGTATATTTATGGTTATTTTCTCTGCTTTTTCATTAAATTATTAAGTAATTAGTTTTTATCAAGAAGTAGAATAGAGAAGGCTAGGAGTGCATTCAACAACATGGCCAAACACTTTAAAAGCCACAACCTTAATCTGGAGATAAAAGTAAGACTCCTACGATGTTATATCTTCTCGATATTATAAGTACTACGGAATTAAATTCTGGACACTCACTAAAGCGATGGAGAAAAGCGAGCGAAAAAACTTAAAGCCTTCGAGATGTGGCTATACAGAAGAATCTTAAGGATATCATGGACGGAAAAGATAACCAACGAGACTGTACTACGAAGAATGGGAAAAGAAAGAGAAGTGATGTATACGACTAAAAAAAAGTTAGAATATCTCTGACACATAATGAGAAACGACACTAAATACAGATTACTGAAAATAATCTTTCAAGGTAAAGTATTCGGAAAGCGAGGAATTGGGAGAAGAAGAATAAAATACTTAAAAACCTGAGAAAAGGTTCTCCAGAATAACAACTAATCTATTTAAAGCATCAGTTAATAAAATAATTACAGCCAGAATGATCGCTAGTATTCGAAACAAATAATAATAGATCCTTGTGAAATATGAAGTTCTCTTTCCATTACTCAAACGTCTGACGATCTGTCTAACGATTGTCTTATTACAAATTTTTATGTTCCAATTTAATTACTGGACCCCTTTATTTAATCCAGATATTGTTGGATTGAAAGTGTTCAAAATTATTTACACTAGCCCAAGATAGCGAAGAGCGGCGAAGTGCGCAGATGATAGAGAAGGAACTAAAAGATGGAGATGCATCTTAAGCAAACTTAGAACATTGTTGCTAAGCCTTGTTCGACAATAACTATTTTATTTAGAATGACAATGCAATTTCTCGTTACTTATTATTGTTTGCTATAGCTTTTTAACTTTTACTTGACAAAGAACGTTAAAGAAGAGAATTAAAAAATGAAAAAAAATAAGTTTGGGATCGAATTTTCTTTTATTTCCATGCTTTCTTTAACCTGCTTTTCTAATGTAAAAGTCCTTAAAATTCACATTAAATAAGATAACCATCAAATTCCACAAAAAAATACAAATAATAAAAAATTACTTTGCGTAAAATAAAGTTTTAAAGTTAATATTGGACTAGCAATCGTACAAAAAGATAATCATTAAAACCGTCAATGTTACATAAAGCGTTTGCAAAATTACAAAGAAGAGTGAGTTTATTTCAAAACTCAATGAAAGATATTTTTAAAAAACGATGTATTTTTATATAAAATTTTTAAATATTTAATGAATCCTTTTTTGCAGTGGGTTTATCAAGTCTATTTACAATGAAAATGTCAAATAATAAATGCCAGTAAGTAAATCGGCTCTAATACGATATTAAAAGTTTAAATTTTACAGACCAATGTAATTTTCGGTAGCTTGATATTTTATGGGCTTTGAGAGTGATTAGATATTTTATTTTCGGGAATTTTCACACGAAAAAAAAACCGTTGCAAAAGGAAAGTTTTATAACGTTCGTCTTTGAAACATGTACAAAATAATGGTATACTTAAAAATGTATTTAATTTGAAATATCAAATAGTTATTAAGATTAATTAAATTATTTGTGTAACGGTATCAAGTATCTGTTTACTGATAACCTTGATTATACCATAGCGTATTAATTACCATTTGTTATTATTAAATGAAATCGATATAAGAGTTGATCAGTTGAAATGTTTGTGTTGCTGCGGATCCTTAAATGGATTTACAATTACAATTCAATACCATGAATAAGCAAACATAAACGTGTTGATCATACTTGTGGTTATTTATGCCTATACTACTTGTATTATAATATAATAAGTTAAAAAATCCGAACACTCATTTAAAATTATTTGTTTTTATTATACAGGATTATTTTGGCAAACATAATAAATTATTAGAATTTCAGCCGTGACAGTTTAAGTTTTCAATTTTTATTTATCGTTAACGTTTCGTACCCATCAAAATTGATTCTTGGATTTTTAAAAGATTTTACAATGCGTATAGTACGAGTTTGATAGTAGGATACTAGTTGGCCTAAGAGAAGCCTTCTCAAGAAATTACGAATAAGGTCCACAAAAGTTTCGATACTGAGTTAAGGTATTATCGGGCGTGGCGTCAAGAAGGCCGAACACAAAGATCGAGGGGTACAAGTCGGCGCCGAAGAACAACATAGCTTTAAGATCGTCGACGCTTAATAATCTAAGAGACCTCTTCTCCACTACGAGGTGTATTTCAAATTAATGGTTTGCAGAACACGGAAGACCAATGGGGATGCGAATAATTTATCGTCGGATTTGCTGTTTTGTCTTTTCTTGGTGCAGATAACGATTGGTTTGTGAGCAGAAATGAAATGAGGTTATCTTTAACGATGAATCTGAATTATGTTTGAGTTATGGTATGTGGTGCCATGGCTTATGGTTTAACGTCACGTCTGCTCTTCGTCAGATGAAACATGACAACTCAATTATACGTGGAAGAAATTCTGGAACCTCATCTCATAATCTACCTTTAGATGCTCCAACATCAAATTTTTAAGCAGAATACCGCACGGCCAAATATTACAAGAGTCACATAAACTTTTATGAAATCGCTAGAGTCAATACTTTGCCCTGGTCACCGAGATCTCCAGATTTTTCCTTAATTGAACACTTATCTCCAATTTTGTTTTGTCTTGTTCTATTTTTTATTTTTCTACCACGTATAATTGTGCAAAATATTTTCAAAACATAACAATTTATAATACGTGTTTGGATTTTTATGTCACTCATAGTATAAATTTTCCTACCTTGTAATAATATACAGGTGATTGATTAATATGTGAGGCAGCTCAGTAGATCTTTTATAGTAATATATACAAACAAAGTTATTTACAAAAATTGTAGATAGCTTTTAATTCCATTCCATTCAATTCCATTTTAAAATTAGTCACAATCTTACAGGATATGTTATAGGGACGAGCCAGATAAGAGTTCCATTTTTTAACAAATCATCCTATATTTTATTGTAAATTATAAATCTAATTTAATTCCACATCACAACAATATGAATCTTTAACCAATATTGGAAGAGGTATTGAAAACGTAATGGACAAAGCAGCAAAATAATATTTGAAACTGGAGAGAAGATAAATCGATTAGAAGAATAAATAAAAGAGCTATTTGAAGACGAGTGAAGACTGAAGACAATAGAACCAAGAGGTAGAAATGCACCTACAATTACAAATGCGGAAATTGGAAAAGCACTAAAACGTATAAAAAATGAAACAGCCCTGGGACGGGATGAAGTAGCTACATAAATCTTAAGACTACTGAGAACCACATTAATATACTAGTAGAATTTTTAATGAAATTTACTCTATCTGAGAAACTCCGAAAGAATAACTAATATCTGAGTTTATCCCGATTCCAGAAAACTTAATGCAATGAAATGTGAAGAATATAGAACGATCAGCTTGATGAACCATGTTTTGAAAATTTTCTTGCGAATGATACATGAACGTGTTAAAAAACTAGATGACATAATAACAGAAAACCAATTGGTATTTAGAACAGGTTTTGGCATTAGAGAAGCATTATTTACTGTACAAGCACTCGTATAATAGTATCGAGATGTCAACTGTGACGTATTCATATGTCTAGTTGACTTTAAGAAAGCATTCGAAAAAATACAACACAGAAGGTTTTCAAACATATTACGGAACACAGAAATAGATGATTAGAATGTGAGAATCATTGCAAATTTATACCGATAACAGAAAGCCATAACACGAGTCAAGAGTAGACCAACAAAAATCTCCTCTTTTTTTTTAATATGTGCTCAGAAGGGATATTTAAAGAGGCAGTAGAAAATATTAATGAAGGCATATCAATTAACAGAAGACGATTTGGTTGAGGGCACTATGCAGTACTGCGAGAGGTAAGGAATAGCTCTAAATACACAAAACAAAACTCATGACTTTTAGTAACGACAATATTGGAAATGAAATAATCTACGTTAAAAGAAACATTTTAAAGAAAGTACTCAAATACCATTACTTGGGATGTGAGCCAAATAAACAATGCGATCGCAGCCTTGAAATAAAACGATGCATTGAGATGGGCAGAAGCGCTTTTAATAAAATGAAAGCAGTAATATATAATAGAAAACTAGAAATAGTAATTACAACTAAAGTATTGATAAGCTACGTGTTTTGTGTCCTTGTGTATCTACGGATACGACTGAAAAAAGACTTGCCAGCTTTGATATATGGTGTTATCGAAGAATTTTAAAAATATCATGGACACAACACACAGCAAACACGGAAATATTAGGAAAGATGAAAAAGAAAAGAAATACTAAACACTATGAAAGAAAGAAAAACGAGCTACTTTGGTCACATACTGAGAAATAAAAATATAGGTTGATGCGATTGGTTATTCAAGGGAAAGTGAAAAAAAAAGAGGACCGGGGAGTGAAGTAGAATAATGAATAATAATGTCCTTAAATGATGAGGCACATAAAAAAGAAAAACCAATGTTACATGAAAATCGTATAAAAATCTACGCCCTGTATAATTACAAAGGCGTATGAAAACAATAATCTATTGTAATTATATTTTATTAATAATTATCAAAAATTAGAAACAATAATATTTTTCATAAACCCGATAAATCGAATACATGACAATTCAAACGCAAGTACATTATTTTCTTATTTTCTTATTTTTCTTCAAGTGAGTAAAATATATCACCCTATATTTTATATCGCTATAGAAAAGCACTGTTACTATAGATCAGTTTTTATGAAGAATTCCCCATACATCAAGTTACTATTTTTTTTTAATATTTTTATGTTTATATGCATTAAGTAAGCATTCAACCTTTAAACAAATTTTGAGTTGGCCATGACCAATTGACAGCTTTTTATTAATAAAAGAAAAGACAGTTAAGATTTGATTTCACGTATAGTAACTTTATATATTTGTATAAACGTATGACTATCAGAGCGACTGACACAAAAGCTCTAAAAGTGAAATCAAATCTTCTCTGTTAACAGAAGAAATAATAGCATGAATTCAATATGGCCACTTAGCGACATCTGAGAATAAAACAACAAGGTAGAAATGCGAAGATTTCTTTGTGGACGAAACCAAACTTCAGATTTATGCTTTAATCTGTGATTGCAAGAAAAAACAGATGATGAAAACAAAACGACTTTCTATTATTGTTAATTAATTACAACGCTATGATAAATAGCAATACTGCAACACAAATTAAGGTAGTATGGTCCGGGATTAAGTCTGGCAGAGATGTCTTGGTGAGGGTTCGTCAGAGCTAGACTACACGTGACTAAAGATATGTGCGAAAAATTAGCAAAAACTAACTAGTAGCGGTTTAAAACTGACTAGTAGCTTCTATTGCCTTGTTCTTCTAGGCAAATAGCCATGATTTTAGTTTAAAAAATTTATAGGGTGGTATTTGTGTCATCAGGATGATATCAAATTCTAACCATTTTGTGTGTTTTGTATATATTTTCGTGTATTATGTGCTTATGTTTATGTATTGTGTGTTGTATATGAATTATTATGTTGTATATGTATTATTATGTATAACTTTAGATGATCTGTTTTCGACTTTCCGGCAATCCGCTAAGGTTGATATATTCTTGTTTCTGACTTCTTCTTTTAGTATTATATAGCAGGCAATTAGAGTCTGCTACATTCTGCTGATGGGTTAGATTGAGTAGAATAAAAGCTGCTTCTTTGATTTTTCTCTTTTTCATGTCTGTTTCTTTCATGACTATTAATATATCTTTCTACTGTGCTCTGTGCTCCTTGCCCCAGGCATGTTTGCATATCTGTGATTTGACGAAGTCTTTGTGTTTGATGTGTGTTTGGCAGTTATGTATGTTTTTGTGTATGCTTGACAGATAAGTTCGAACCATACGCTGTTTTATCAGGTTATACACTTGGCGCCAAAAAAGTTTTGATGGATGAATGGAGAGTTTAACTGAACATGCTTAAATGTTAAAAATGAAATATATAAGACAACAAGTAATAATATGACAGATAGAAACCGAATTAAAATAATTCTTTACAAAGTACAAAGGCTTCGCAACGCTCGTTCAATGACCGCTGTCAAGCATACATGATTTTTTTTTCAGGTCAGTTCGGTCACACTTTACCTAAATAATATAAATTAAAATTACTGTTGTTTTTTATTTTTTTTTTATTAAGTTAATTTAAGTTAAGTTATTTTTTTATACAATTTATTTAAAATAAATTATTTTCTTTTCCTTATTGTTATTTTATTGCTAAAATAACGTACAAATAAATCACGGTCAACTTACAATAATTATTAATAAAGATTTATATACCTACCTAATTAATACAATGATTAAAAAAACAAAAATATCTAAAAAACTAAAAATTTGCTTAAAAAAAATCCAAGTATGGTAATATGTATTTCTTTTTAATAGTAATAAAAAATACAGGGTGGTCCAATTAAAATTACCATAAAAATGTACTTTCATTTTGAGTTATTATCCTGTATTACATTACTGAATAGTTTAATTTTTTTACCATTTATGTAGTATTTAGGTAATAGATTAATACCAGAGGAAATGTCTAACAAATTAAAGTGATACATTATTTTATTGTACTTATTCAAATAATATTGTATATATTTATCTTGTATTCCATTGAAGTTCCAACAACTGATATATACCTATATATGTATATATATATATATATATATATATATATATATATATAAATATATATATATATATAAATATATATATATATATATATATATATATATATATATATATATACAGTGAAACTTAAATTATTCGAATCTCGGGGGACCGATAAAAAAATTCGAATTATCCAAAAATTCGAATTAAAAATATATCCTCAAAAAACAAAGATGCAACCGAACAAAATTGACCAACAAAATTCGGCTAAGTATCCAAATTAAAATATTTGCAAGCTATAAAAAATGGTCAATTATTGTCGATTTTTATCATTTGCAGGTGTTCTCATTGGTATTTTCGGCCAAATCTTGGCCGAACTTTTTTAATAATTCAGATATGCACCTTTGAAAAGCCAGCTAAAATTGGCGAATATAGTACATTACATCTACAAAAGCCGATTATAACAATCGATTTGCTAGAGCCTTGGTATTTAGAGTTTATTGGGTTAGCAGTTTCAGAACAGCATTGTTAAAGCAGAAATGCCCTATGCACTTTAATAAGGAATACACTGGGGAAGACGTTTAACGTAACAATGGAGAAGGTATTTCGTGGAACGGTGTTACGAGTACAATGAAGTAGATAATCGTTTAATACATTTTCTAGTTAAAAAGTCTGGTATGTAACTGTTAATCAATAAGAAAAATCTGCTAATTTTGCTGAAATATACATGATGATATACAGCTGAAATATACATATGATTCTGCTGAAATATACATGAACTAAAATATCTTGGATATTTATAAATGTATTCATATTTTTAGTAAATCATCCTTTCTTTTGTAAAAATCAATAAATAAACATATTTATTCTGAAACCCTCAGACTTTGTTGTATATATGCTCTTATTGACATGTATGTACAGCTTCATAGATGGCCGTGTTATCTCAATTGATTAGCTGAGTATTCTGCAATTGTTATCGCCAATGTACATTGACTGTTTTGGATATATACTAATCAAAGTAAACCATCTTGCTTTACACTGTTCTTAAAGCTC